>NC_142589.1:83209742-83511637 GCF_965207765.1 Zootoca vivipara | reverse complement strand
CGGAAGTCAAATGTTTGATTGTTTATGTGACTGCGGTAATGGATAAAAGCCCCCCATCCAAACAATGGCTATCATCAGTGCAGGTCAGAAAAAAACAGTAATTTTTATTTTTATTGTCCACCATACTGTCTTATTTATTTTATAGTACAATACAATAATTATTGCTTTCATTTTAGGATCAATGGTCTCATTAGAGAGTAAAATTCATGTCAAATTGCTGTTTTAGGGTTTTGTTTTGTTTTTAAAAAAGTCTGGAACGGATTAATCCATTTTGCATTACCAAAAAGCGTTTGAAGAACCAAAGTTTGAGCCTGCTCTGAATTGTTGGTATTTGTTTCCGTTCTTGTTCTTACTATGCATTTTGCGTTTACGTTTTATATTTTACTATTATTAAATTTGTATACTGCCCTCCATGCGAAGATCACAGGGCAGTTCACAACATAAAAACACAAAATGAAAACACAAAAGGCAAAAGAAGAACAACAAGAAGAACAATAACCCCGAACTGCCCTGTGCTCTTTGACTGAAGGGCAGTATACAGATTTAATAGATAATAGAACGATAGCACGTCCCCAGATTTATTTATTTATTTTACAGTGGTACCTCAGGTTCAGTACTTAATTGGTTCTGGAAGTCCGTACTTTTTTTTAAAAAAGCAATTTATTAAATTTTTCAAATAAACACTTTAAACAAAACAAAACATTCAACAACAAACACAAACACAACACACACAAATTTTCTCTTTTTTAACACCTGTTCATCTATCTCAAATTCCCAATGCTCTGCCGAGCTTTGACTTCCCTCCCTCCCCTCATCTGGTTTTCTTATCAACTCTTATCTCGCAGTTCCTTTACTCCTTCTACTTAAAGTCATTTCGTAGGATTTATTTCAGTCCTGCAAGTGTCTTTAAGCTTCTACAATTCCTCTCCATATAGTCCACAAATTTACTCCAGTCTTTTTGGAACTTTGTCTCTCCCTGGTTTCGGATCCTGCTAGTCAGTCTTGCTAATTCAGCATAGTCTATCATTTTTGTCTGCCACTCTTCAATCGTCGGTAACTCCTGAGTTTTCCAGGAAGTCCGTACTTAACCTGAAGCGTACATAACCTGAAGTGAACTTTCCCATTGAAAGTAATGGAAAGTGGATTAATCGGTTCCAGACAATGAAAAACACCCCCTAAAACAGCAATTTAACACAAATTTTACTGTCTAATGAGACCATTGATCCATAAAATGAAGGCGGTACCTTGGGTTAAGTACTTATTGGTTCTGGGGTGCCATTTGCACCCCGAAAAGTACTTAATCCGAGCGGCGATAGCACGTGTGCGTGAAGCGACGATAGAGCACTTCTGCGCATGTGCGAACCGCGCAGATCGCTTCTGCGCATGCGCGAACCACGCAGATCACTTCTGCGCATGCGCGCATGGCGGAACCCGGAGGTAAACACTTCCGGGTCCGCGGAGTATTTAAACTGAAAGTACTCAAACTGAAGCGTATTTAACCCGAGGTATGACTGTAGTTCCTATAATTTACACCCTGCTTGGTTGCCAAAATGAATGAATAAAAGAAAGGAACCTCAAAGCAATGAGAACAGGATTCGAACTATGAGCCACAGAAGGAATGAGAGGTGATGGTCTGGTGGTTGTGATGCAAGGGAGAGAAGACAGGGTTCTGCAAGGGGGAAGAAATGAGAAACGGGAGGCGAAGTCGGGGGGAAACAAATAAAAATTTATTATGTTTTGGAGTGCATATGTGAAATTCTTGAAATTTAATAAAATAGGAAGGAAGGAAGCTGAATGCGGTTTGCAAAGAGATAAAACAAGAAACGCCAAGGGCAACATGTTGCAAAAACTGAAACTGCTAAAACGTTGAAATTTGCAGATCCAGGTGATCAAAATAGAAACGGAGGACAACCGGGAGACTCGCTCCGCCAAGGACGCCTTGCTCCTCTGGTGCCAGATGAAGACGGCCGGGTGAGCAGTGAGCGAGGGCAGCTCCCCTTCTCTTTTTATTTTATTTTATTGAATTTATTTACAACACATACACACACACTTGTCAAACTAAACATGAGAATAATAGTACAGAATCAAAAGAAAAACAAACAGCAACAAAACAAAAAACAAATAATACAAAAAAGACATGATAACCTACGAAAACTTACACAAAACGAATAATCAATTATATATATATCAATTATATATATTATTATATATATTATTAATATTATTAATATATTATTCTTATATATATTATTAATATATATTATTTTATATATATATATCAATTATATATATAATTGATTTATAATGGGAATCAGTGTGTTTCTACATGAGTAGAATGTGTGCTTTTATTTAAAATGCATCTGGGTTATTTGTGGGGCATAGGAATTCGTTCATCCCCCCCCCCAAATAGTCCAGCCCACCACATGGTCTGAGGGACGGTGGACTGGCCCATGGCTGAAAAAGGTTGCTGACCCCTGGTCTATATCTTTAACATTCTTTTTTCTTTCTTTCACTTGGTGTTTACTCAAACCCTGCTAATGAGTCTAATTCTTTACAACACTTCTGCAAATATAATATAAATGTATTCCAGTCTTTTTAAAAGTCTTTGTTGCCTTTATCTCTTAACCTTGCCGTAAATCTCGCCATTTCTGCGTATTCCATCATTTTAAGTTGCACATCGAAGCTCAATCAAGACCTGCCAACGGCAGGCTTGCAGAGAGTCTCCCCCCCCCCTTCAATTCAGGAATATGCAGATTTTGTTAAGTAAAATAAATTGGAAACCTGCAGAGGCAGCTTTTGTGTGAAATGTGGCCTTGAAGAGAAAAATCCATCGAAAGCTAAGGGAACAGGAGCAGCACAAAATAAATCAGAGCTCAAAGCAGCAGTAAAAGCACATTAAAACAGACTTTTGTGGTTGCTGCTCTCACCTCTCCCCCCCCTTTCATCCTCTGGGGAGCTCTGGGCAACCGGGGAGATTCTTTAGGGAAGTTTTTTTTTAAAAAAAGATAATTTTTATTGGTTTTATATATGCATCAGCATCACACAAACAACAGATATTAAAAAGAAAAATAATATTTTTTAAAAAAGAAAAGAAAAGCAAAAAACAAAAAAAGAGAGAATACAAAAAACATGGAAATAAGAATACATACAAACAAATATCAACTTATTTCTATTTTTACAACCATTATTTCTTGAACTTCCCCAGATCCCTTCTAACTGATTTTCCTTTCCAAGTCATCTTTAGCAGTTTCTTACTCATTACTTCAAATATTAATCATCATATTGTTATTCCTTCCATTTTTACCTCAGTCCTTTAAATTTAATTCATTTATCTATTTTCCTCCCATCTTTTTCTTCTTTAGGGAAGTTTTAAATGTTTGATGCTGTATCGTGTTTTTAATATTCGGTTGGGAGCCGCCCAAAGTGGCTGGGGAAACCCAACCAGATGGGCGGGGTAGAAATAATAATAAATTATTATTTATTATTCTCAACAACAACCCTGTGAGGTAGCCTAAGCTGAACAACAGCGCCTGGCTCACTGCCACCCAGTGGCTGAGTGGGGGAATTGGAAGCTTTTGGGGTTTTTTTGGTCCATGCCTTTATTTATTAGCTCACCTCCTGGATATGTTTTAAGCGGCAGGGGGCATAGATTTTTTTTAAAAATAAGCATAGCCGGGGGTTGGACTAGATCAGTGATGGGCAACCTTTTGAGCTTGGTGTGTCAAAATTTGCCAAAAAAACGAACATAACTCGGGTGGTGTCTCACTTCGAGGAAGAAAACCATAATTTTGCGATATTTATAGTTTAAACAACAAAAATGTATAATTGTAATACATAACTGTATTTAATAAACCAAAAGCTAATTATTTAACCAAACCAAAAACCCCTTATTTATCACAACGTGCCCAGAATTGTTGAGCTTTTTTGGGGGAGCTGCTGACCAAAGTTTTGGAGGTTTTTGGGGGGGGGTGCAAAAGTTGCTTTGCTTTTTTTGGGGGGTGCTCCAAAGCTGCAACGCTTTTTTAGGGGGAAAGGGAACAGAAATAAACGTCGAATAATACCTTCGCTGGAACTAACACGCAGCACCGACATAGTCTGCCAAAGCGCCAAAAAACCCAGCACAGAACGGGTTAAAAAACGAACGCTGTTACACCCAATCATCGTCTGCCAAAGCGCCAGAAAAAAACAGCACAGAAAGGGTTAAAAAACCAATCTCTGGATCCGGTAATTGGGGGGGGGAATAGCAGTGTGAATGGGCTGATGGGGCGCGTGCCAGCAGTGAGGGCTCTGCGTGTCACATCTGACACGCGTGTCATAGGTTCGCCATCGCTGGACTAGATGATGCCTCGGGGTCCTGTTTTGTGATCCTCCTTGTGCCCCCAGTTAGAAGGGGCATTCCACTCACCTTTCTCCGGGGTGCCAGGCGAGGTTGCAGCCCAGATCTCCCTCCCAAAGATTTGATCCAAAATAAACATAAAACACTATCTAAAATCGATATTTTACTCCTTGACTGGGAGGTCAAGGAGGAAGAAGTCAAATCCGTAATGGTGAAATAGAACAGGGATCTCGGCTACAACATCTATATGGAAAGTTGGGAGAGACTCTGGAAGGAAGACATCAAATTTACAGCATGTTTTGATTTAAAAGAAAATTGCATGAAAATGCTTTACAGGTGGCATTTAATGCCTCTTAAGCTAGCCAAAATGCTCAGGTCTAGGACAAACATTTGTTGGAAATGCAGGGAGGCACATGGATCTACCTGTGGTGGAACTGTAAAAAGATCAGACAACTTTGGGAAATGATTTACAACGAGCTTAAGAAAATATTCAAATGCTCCTTCTCTAAGAAACCTGAAGCCTTCCTGCTAGGAATTCTGGGTAATGAAATCCCAAAAAAGTTCAGGAGAGTCTGCGTGTATGTTACAGTCGCTGCCAGAATTCTAATCGCGAAAGGCTGGAAGGGAGAGGATATTCTAAATTAGACTGGCAGAATAAAATAAGAGAGTACACTGAACTGGCGAGATTATCGGCAAGGTTAAGAGACGTTACAGATGAAAATTTATCAGAGTGGGATACATACAGAGTCTATGTAAAAGAACATCGTCCAAAGATCAATCCGTTGGCAGGTCTTGATTGAGCTTCGATGTGCAATTAGGATAATTTTATAAAATAAAATTGATAGTAAGTTAAACAACATACAGAAAGTAAAGTCTACTAAGCGCATATTTAAGGAATTTAATTTGGGAACGCAAGGGGAAGATCGGAGGTCTTGTCCAATTTAACCACAAATGGATGTACAAAAGCCAGTATTAGTTAAAGAACGAAGAATTGTTTATTTCTTATTTTGCCTATAACATCTATTGTATGTTTTTGTTATAAAGTTTTCAACCAATAAAGCATTTAGAAACTGGGGGGGGGGCGACAAAAAGCCGTTTCTGGTCTCCCTCCCTGGCCAGGTCTGGCAAGTCTCTCTACCTATGCTGCTTGCCAGGTGTGGGGCGGGAGGTGGAGTCGCCCGGTCAGGTGCAGAACGGCCTGCGCCCGCTGACTCTCTTCCCTGCGTAGGTACCCTGAGGTCAACATCCAGAACTTCACCACCAGCTGGCGGGATGGCCTGGCCTTTAACGCGCTCATCCACAAGCACAGGTGCGAGGGGCTGCCGGGTGCTGCACCCCCCTGCAGCAGAGGGACCCAAGGGGATTGTGACCCCCCACCCAGTGGGAAATGTAGTTTGTTGCACGGACTGACTTCTTGCACCCATTCTCTTTGCCAGGCCAGATATCATCGATTTCAAGAAGCTGACCAAATCCAATGCGGCCTACAACCTCCAGCAGGCTTTCAATACGGCCGAACAGCAGCTGGGGCTGGCCAAACTGCTCGACCCGGAAGGTAAGAGATCCCGGAATGATCCCTGGAGCTTCAGATCCATGGCAGAGGACATGCTCTCGGCATCCCAAAGGCTTCCGGCGGACATCCCTGACCGCCGTTCCCCTTAAGAGGAAGGCTTTGCTCCGAGGCCTTGGAGAGAGAGCCAACTTTTGCCAACCTGGTGACTGCTGGGGGGGGGCAGGTGGGAGTTTCAGTCCAAGACAGGTGGAAGGCAGGGAGGGACGGGACAGGGAACGCAGTGCTGATCTCACCCCCCCTCCATTTTTGCTCACCTGTCTCCTTCCCTCTTTCGGGGGGCACGATCCAACCCGGCAGCCCGGTGGGGGGTTGCGCTCCGCCATGGTGGCCAGGCCGGGGGGGGGGGGCGCAGTGATCCGGCCCCCCTCTCAGGTATGGCACCCACCTTGCTCCGCCTCTGGTGGAAGGGGGCGCAGGTTGTGGCGGATGATGGAGCGAGCCCTGGGTGAGACGGATTCAGTACTTGTTTAATTTCATATACTTTATACACTATTTGAGTGTTGAAAACCCCTCGGAGTGGTTTATAAAAAGGTAAACCGATAAAATTGCTACTAAAAACGATTAGCAATCCTAATTTAATAATTTTGAAATGTTAAAATCACAGACAGAAAACAGATTATGGCTTGCACCAACTTTCTAAGCATCTAGAGTGGTTTCAAAAAATGTTTTCAGTAGGCGCCGAAAAGAATACAGTGATGTCAAGAGGCAGGGAGTTCCAAAGTATAGGTGCTGCCACACTAAAAGTTTAATTTCCCACAAATGCGGAAGGGGTCTTTAGGTGGCACCTGTAGCAGTGCCAATTCCACCAATGGAAGTGGTTGATTGGGCACATATGGGGTAGTTGATCTCACAGGTAATCTGGTCCCAAGTTGTTAAGGGATTTGTATAGTGATCGTAACCCCTTGACCCCCCCTGGCCTGGTAGGATTCACATACAATCTCCTCCCGGCTGGCTGATCTTGTGGCCCCCAGCTCCTTGCATAATTAAGAAGGCTGGCATGGGGCTGGATTTGCGATTGTGGAAGGATCCCAGCACCCAAACATTTAAGGCTGGTGCCTTGGGCCCCCTGTTGCCTCCTGAGACCCCCTCAGGGCCAAATCCAGGCAGGTTCACCCCAGCGCCTGAGCTAGAAAGAGAGCCCAGGAGTTCGGGCTCTGGGACATGAGCTCTGCCAATAATCCGTTGTTTTCTCTGCTGCCTTACGGATCCTGCCGCCTCTCCTGTGCTTTGCAGCCTAAGCCCATTTTGAGCTGCTTACTCTAATCAGATCTCCCTGATCTAATTTGTTTTAATCTGAAATCATTCTAATCGGGCCTCTCTTTAACATTGCGTGTGGCTGCATTTAATTCTAGGCTCTCGCAGCCGCTTTGCTCGCAAGCCTTCCTTTCCAGCGATTTCCCTCTCTGCTTCTCTTGCTCTGCAAAATGCTGAATCGGTTGGTGCCGCTGCATTATTCGCCGTGGACTCAATTGGTCACCTTCTCGGCGGCGGTCAGGTGCATCTCTCCGCATCGCCATTGTGCCACCTGGGAGTGGCCTTGAGACGTCAGCACCACGCAGCCACCTCTCCAGCCCATCCTTCGCCATTTGGCAGAGGAAATCGTCCTCTCCCAACCTCAGCCGATCCCTTTTTTTTGGGGGGGGGGGTGTTACTCAGTTCTCCAGCATGACCTGTCCTTCCTTTCCTTGGTTCCCACTTCACAGAGTTGTGAAGTTGGAAGGGTCCCCAAAGCATCATCTAGCTCACCCCCAGCCCTGCTGCTGCGGGTATTACCTCCCAGCAAAGCCAGCGCTGGCTTAGATGAAGAGGAGGAGGCGAAGGCTGAAGATGTTTGGTGGGAGCAATGCCTTTGTGCACTGGCCACGTGAGGAACCGGGCATCCCGCTTCCCATCTGACAGCAGACCCCACCCCGCATTTTCCCAGGTTTCTCACCTAATACACCCCACCCCGTCCTTAATTTTGTGATTTCCCTGGAAGGTTGCCCCCCAACACCATCCCTGGCTTCTCTGCAGTCCTCCATCCCGGCTCCCATTAGTGATGCAGAAGAAGTCCCGCTCCTTTCTCTCAATCCATCACCATATTTTCTTTACCCCCCTCCCCCCAAAATGAACCCCCTGTACAGCTGAAGCCTCGCCAGAGACTGGATCCCAAATAGCCTGGGATCTGTTGGCCACTGATAAGCTGCTTTTAAAATAATATTTTCCCCTGCTAGCCTCACCAACCCAAATTATGCCCCTAAAGAAAATAAAATTTAAAAAATCTAGGCCACCCCCAGCAATGAAGGAATCTCAGCTAAAGAATCCCTAGCCACCCAACCTCTGCTTAGAAAGAACCATTGAACATCTCTTACTGTCACAAAGTTTTTCTATATGTTTAGTCAGGATCTCCTTTCTTGTAACTTGAAGCCATGGGTTCGAGTCCTACCCAGCAGCAGTGCAGGAGAAAACAAGCTGGCTCCCTTTTCCATGGGACAGCCCTTGAGATATTCGAAGATGGCTCTCCTATCTCCTCTCAGTCCACTCTTCTCCAGGCAGAACATACCCAACTCCTTCAACCGTTCCTCATCAGGCTTGGTTCCCAGGCCCTTCATCATCATCTTGGTTGCCCTCCTCTGCACACCTTCCAGCTTGTCAATACCCATCTTAAACTGGGGTGTCCAGAACTGCGCAGGGACCTCCACTTGCTCCTCTTCCTGCCCTCTCTCCTTCCCTTTGCAGATGTCAACATGGAGCACCCAGACGAAAAGTCCATCATCACCTACGTTGTCTCGTTCTACCACTACTTCTCCAAGATGAAGGCCCTGGCTGTGGAGGGGAAGCGGATTGGGAAGGTGAGTGGGGTGGGGAGGAGAAAGGAAGGAAGGAGGGAGGGAGGGAGGGAAGGAAGGAAGGAAGGAAGGAAGGAAGGAAGGAAGGAGGGATAGAGGGAGGGGGCGGCGGGAGGGAGGGAGGAGGGAGGCGGTGGGTTGGCTGTAACCTTGCCCCAGTGGCAGGGAGGGCTGAGTGCTGGACCTGTGGGCCACTTTTAAACTCCCTACGTCTGAAACATTCACACTGGACCTGGAGGAGATGGTTAGACAAAGGAAGGGGGGGGGAAGCACATAGCTTCCAAAGAAAGGCAAGGGGGAATTTATTTTCATTTCCTTTTTGTTATATAGTTTCATTCATTTTCAAAAATAGTGTTAATAGAAATTTGCAAAACTGGTACACCAAGATAGAAAAGAAGCACAGGTATTAGTCACAGTCATTTAATGGGAAGTAAAATAACAGCAGGACGCAGGTGGCGCTGTGGTCTAAACCAGTGGTCATCAACCCCCGGGCCATGGACCGGTACCGGTCCGTGGATCAATTGGTACCGGGCCGCCCAAGGAACATTAAATACAATTAAATTAAAATTATTAAATCAAAACAATCTAAATAAAATATAAACAATCAACGTCCCCCCCCCCTCAGCGGGCCGCAGTAAAATTACCAAACGTTGACTGGTCCACGGCGATAAAAAGGTTGGGGAGCACTGGTCTAAACCACAGAGCCTAGGGTTTGCCAATCGGAAGGTCGGCGGTTTGAATCCCCATGACGGGGTGAGCTCCCGTTGCTCGGTCCCAGCTTCTGCCTACCTAGCAGTTCAAAAGCATGTCAAAGTGCAAGTAGATAAATAGGTACTGCTACAGCGGGAAGGTAAACGGCGTTTCCGTGTGCTGCTCTGGTTCGCCAGAAGCGGCTTTGTCATGCTTGCCACATGACCTCGAAGCTGTTTGCGGACAAACGGCAGCTTCCTCGGCCTATAGAGCAAGATGATCACCGCAACCCCAGAGTCGTCCGCGACTGGACCTTACGGTCAGGGGTACCTTTAAAACCACAGCAGTAAAACAGATAACCATTTTTCTCTAAGACACACACAAAGGGCAAAATCACCTTTTATTAGAAATTCAAAAGCAGTGACAGTCCATTTTCCATGGAAGACAAAGAGACTAGATGGGACTGAGATATCATATGAAAACAGGATGGGAGTCAAATTAGGTTGACCCCAGCCCAAATACCCCTAGGACCTGGGAATCCACAAGCACATAAGAAGATTCTGGCTGCTGGATCAGGCCAGGGGGAGCCCATCTAGTCCAGCATCCTGTTCTCACAGGGGCCAAATGTCTCTAAGGTCCTCGGAATCTAGATAGACTGCCTCTGGACCTGGAGGCTCCGTAAGAACATAGCCATGCTGCTGGATCAGGTCGTCTCGTCCATCATCCCGTTCTCACCAGATGCCTGTGGGAAACTACCATCAGGATTCGAACATTGAGCTCTCCCCTCCCGTGGCATCCAGCAAAAGGGATTCAGAAGCACTGCTGCCCCTGAGCCTGCAAGCAGAGGGTACCCAATGTGGCTACTCTCCAGTAGTATTCAGTAGTGTTCTCTTTTAAAGACACCTGAGTTGGGGCCATCACTGCTTCCTGTGGGAACCTCAGGGTGAGGGTAGTCTGCTTGTGCTCTGCACCCGACCTTACCCCCCCTCCTTGTGTGGGAATGTTCAGGGTGGCAGGGGAGTATATGTTGTTTATTAATATCCTTCCTAACTTGCGCCAGCAAGTTTCTTTACGTAGCAGAGTTACATCCCCCTTTTTACATGCACAGTAGATAGCTGGTTGCAGGCTCGTGTGAGCCTCTCACTAATATACAATTCAGTCTGTCTCAGATTGAATTTCACGTTCCTGGTAAGTTCCATTGAATCCCTCTTAAAAGAATAACGATGCCACAATCTTATTCAAAGTCAATAAAAGAGGTTTACTCACATCAGTTCACATTTGGATTCCTGAAGGCAGACTTAGTTACAAATATGTACATGTGGATCTACCCCAAATGGGGGAATAATCCCAGTGCTAGAGCAATCCTAGCTAGAAGCTGGTCAAATGAAGAAGGAAGTCAAAAAGAGAGAAGGGTGCCACGTGACTTGTCCTTTTGTTACCTGGACAGGTGAGGTCATGCCCACTTCTATCACATGCAAAGGAAGGATGCTCCAGCCAGGAGGAACAAGAAGTTTTGACTGGCTGGACCATGGGTAGGCAAACTAAGACCCGGGGGCCAGATCCGGCCCAATCACCTTCTCAATTTGGCCCGCAGACTGTCTGGGAATCAGCGTGTTTTTACATGAGTAGAATGTGTCCTTTTATTTAAAATGCATCTCTGGGCTATTTGTGGGGCATAGGAATTTGTTCATTTCCCCCCCCAAAAAATATTGTCTGGCCCCCCACAAGGTCTGAGTGACAGTGGACCGGCCCCCTGCTGAAATTTTTTGCTGACCCTTGGGCTAGACGAACATCCCCCTGCATGTCCATTCTAGGAAAACAAGGAATGTTGTACGGTATTTGACTGCTCCCAGGGGATTGCATCCCACAGCCTGGTTCCTTTTCTGCAGGTGCTGGACCAGGTGCTGGAGATTGAGAAGATCATTGAGCGCTACGAGTCTCTGGCCAGCGAGCTCCTCGAGTGGATCGAGCTCACCATCGCCATCATCAGCAACCAGAAGTTTGCCAACTCCCTGGTGGGCGTCCAGCAGCAGCTGCAGGCGTTCACCGCCTTCTGCACCCTGGAGAAGCCAGTCAAGTGAGTGGGGGGCACAGGGTGGGGCAGGGGGAGCAGAGGGCAAGGAGGCTCCCGGGGCTGGAGGGAGGGGGGTCTTCAGTCGGGCAAAGGGGGCAGCAGGGCAGGGACTGGTGGGCAGGGACAGGGGGTTGCCAACCGAAGCCAGAGGTTTTTTTTTCTGGCCGCCACCCCCTTGACTCCGTAAAATACAAAATACAAACAACAAAATTAATAATAAATAAATAAATAATTTCTGCCCCATCCATCTGGCTGCATTTATTTATTTTATATTTACTTGTATATGTGCAGACAAACATTATTACAGTGGTACCTCGACATCCGAATGACTCGACTTACGAAGGTTTCGACTTACGAAGTCAGCAAACTCGGAAGTCTTTTCACCGTGCACGCGTTCTGCGCCTGCGCAGAAGCGGCGGGTGCGGCCGGCGCCTGTGCAGAAGCGCAAAACCGCGCTTCGCACATGCGCAAAACAGACGCTTCGACAACTGAAGGATTCGACTTACGAAG
Organism: Zootoca vivipara; assembly: GCF_965207765.1. Taxonomy (NCBI): domain Eukaryota; kingdom Metazoa; phylum Chordata; class Lepidosauria; order Squamata; family Lacertidae; genus Zootoca; species Zootoca vivipara. Next base: position 83,499,629 of record NC_142589.1, on the reverse strand, counting down.
AGCGCCGCAGAACGGATCGCCTTCGTAAGTCGAGGTACCACTGTATCTCATATTAAAAGCTGGGACAGCCCTCTAGTGTACACTAGTGGCCAAAATTGTGGAACCTTCTGGGAAAAAAGTATTTCTGAGGTTTGGGGACACAGGGAGACACATACCCCTAAACATTTTGTGAATTTAACAGGAGAAGAAATTCACTGTATTTATTTTTCCCGGGGTGGTAATTTTTGAGTCAAAATGACAGTATCCCTAAACATTTTTTTACAAAAAAACCCCCACTGAGTTATACCATAAAATTATATATCAATGGAAAGATAATTTAATGAAGGATGCAACGCAATAACTTTCATGAAGGATTATTTATTACAATAGCAGTCATTAAGAAGAAACGTGAAACACAGAAAAAATGAGAAATACAGGTTCAATTGCTGTGTTGGAACTTGGCGATAAATAAGTGGGATTTGGGTTGCAGTTCGGGCACTTGGTCTCTAAAAGGTTCGCTATCACTGCCCTCTAGTCCCCTAGTTCTATCACTGAGATCATTTGCCGGAGCATCTCTCGTTGCTCCCCAAGTTGATAGGGCTCCTTGGATGGCAATGAGAAATCCAGCCTGTCGTGTCCTTGGTCCAGTCCGGTGGAACTCTCTTCTACTGGAGATTCAGTGGCAACTTTTAAACACCTGCTGAAAACTTTCCTGTTCTGCCCAGTTTATGCAGGCAATCTCCCACAATCTTGTTTTTAACTGTTTCTTTTTCCTTTTAAGTTGCTTCTGTGCTTTTAGTGTTAAGTTTGTGTTCCACCTTGATATGTTTTGTGCTTTAGTGGTATATAAATACTTTTATAAATGAATGAAATAAACAATCCCCGGTCCCCCGCCCTGTAAAAAGCATATTCAGGAGAGCAGTTGCCACGATCCACTAAGGAAGGTAAAAAATTACCAATGGAAATTGCATGCCCAGGCAACCTTGCCCAAACAAAAGTGTTTTCTGTAGGCCCTGGAAGCTAAGCAGAGGCAGCTCCTCAAGTCAATGGGCAGGGAGTTCAAGGGGGGGGGGAGAAAAAAGGCAATACCCGAATATAAGCCACTCCCTTAAAATTCTGCAGGCACTCACACCCATAAATGGCAAATATAGAAGAAAATCCCACGGGTACTAGAGAGGACTTGCAAGTTGGTTTAACACCTGTTTGTAGCACCGTAAATGCAAATAAAAAATCAATACTACACTGTAAAATACGGGGAAAGCGATGAAGGACATTAGAATTAATTGCACAACAGTCTCAAGCTCGCAGATCGGCAATAAAGCAGTGTTTTGTTCCGTTTTACCGTATGTCTGTTTCAGCAGCGATATCGTAAAAGCCAATTTTTGTAAGGTTGCGAATTTAAGCCACACTTTAACTTTTCACAGTCAGGATTTGGGAGGAAATTGTGCCTTATATTCAGACCAATACGGTAGGCAGGTCAGGCAGTCCTTCTTGTAAAGTGGTCCCGAGCTGTTGAGGCTTTTACCATATATACTAAAATAAACGCCTCATTTGCAAAATACTGTGCAGTGACTTGGTTTTGTGCCTCTGGGAAGCACAACAACAACAACAACAACAACAAAACAATAATAATTTATTATTTATACCCCACCCATCTGGCTGGGTTTCCCCAGCCACTCAGGGCTGCTTCCAGCAAAATATTAAAATACAATAATTCACCAGACATTAAAAGCTTCCCTAAACAGGGCTGCCTTCAGGTGTCTTCTAAAAGTCAGATAGCATCCTTAGCAAGGAAGGACAGAGCAAGTGCCCTTTAGGGCCTCTTTTGGCCTTCGGCACCCCACCCCTCATCTCCACAGCCAAGGAATAATCTCTTTATTGCATTTCTATTCCACCTTTGTCTCCATGGAGCGTACGTGGTTCTCCTCCCCCTCCTCTTTTAATCCCCACAACAGCAGCCCTGCGAGGTAGGTCAGGCTGAGAGGCAGCGGCTGGCCCCCAGTGAGCTTTGCGGTTGAGGGGGGATTTAAACCCTGGTCTCTTGAGGGCCATGGGAGGCTGATGCTCAAGCCACTCCTGGCCCTTGGAGCTGTGTGCCTCTCGAGGGGCAGCTGACATGGTCCCTGTGAGAATGTTCAGGGTGGCAGGAGAGGATATATTGTTTATTAATATCCTTCCTAACTTGCGTTGCAAGTTCCTTTACTTTGCAGAGTGCATTCCCCTTTACACAGCAGATAGCTGGTTGCAGGCTCGTGTGAGCCTCTCACTTTTATACAATTCAGTCTGTCTCAGATTGAATTGCACGTTCCGGGTAAGTTCCCTTGAATCCCTCTTAAAAGAATAAAGCCGCCACGATCTTATTCAAAGTCAGTAAAAGAAGCTGACTCACATCAGTTCACAGCTGGATTCCTGAAGGCAGACTTCGTTACAAATATGTATATGTGGATCTACCCCAAATGGGGAAATAATCCCAGTGCTAGAGCAGTCCTAGCTAGAAGCTGGTCAAACGAAGAAGGAAGTCAGAAAGAGACAAGGGTGCTGCGTGACTTGTCCTTTTGTTACCTGGACAGGTGAGGTCATGCCCACCTTCTATCACATGCAAAGGAAGGATGCTCCAGGCCAGGAGGAACAAGAAGTTCCCTCGCATGTCTTCTCTAGCATTACAAAGAATGTTGTACTTGACTGCCTCTCATGGATCACATCCCACAGTCCCTGCTCCCTTTGGGGGGGGTGTGTGTGTGGATGTGCTCCCTTCTCTCTCTGGGGCTGGAGGCTGGCTGATCCCTCTGTCCTTGGCCCGCAGGTTTCAGGAGAAGGGGAACTTGGAGGTCCTCCTCTTCTCCATCCAGAGCAAGCTCCGGGCCAATAACCGGAAGCTCTACATCCCCAAGGAAGGCAAGGGCATCTCCGACATCAACAAGGTGGGTCCCAAGAGGGTCTGCATTGGGCAATAAAGCAAACCGTCTAATTTGTCAGTGCCTAAATGATATCGAGCGCCAGAACCACTTGGCCACAATAAGGAAATTTGGTCCATGGGATGACTATTTTCCACCTTCCCATTTCAACTCTCTGGCACCTGATTTGCATAACCTAGCAATCCTAAAATATAGTTGCACTTTGGCTCTCGCAAGATTGAATGTAATGCCCTCAGCTGGACTTGAGGGACGATTCCAACAGATTCCACATTAAAAACGCTTATGTCTCTGTAGAGATGGCAGTCCTGAATCGGTGGCACATGCCCTTCTGGCTTGCACTCTTGATAAAGACTTGAGGAATGAGGTTATCACCCCTCTTTTATTGTCCATTCCAGGTCGCCCAACCACTGCCACAGTGTCCTCTCTCTTGGCAGATCAAGATGAGCAGATGACAGCAAAGGTGGCAAGGTTTTTAGCTGGGCTAATCAGAATAAGACCCACTATTTGACTATTGATTCAAAACCCTAAAATATATTTGATATAATTGACATTTTATTTTTATTCTTTGTATATCATATTGTTTTATCGCTGTGGCTGATGGCTGACACAAATAAAGATTCATTCATTCATTCTGTGAAGGGCAGGACGGCCTGGGGGAGTGCCGAGTCCAGGGGGGTGGGACCTAGCGGGTCTCGGTGCTTGCAGACCAAGTGCAGAGGAGGGAGACGAAGATGGTCAAGGACCTGTAAATGGTTCAGAGAGTTGGGGAGGCTTAGCCTGGGGAAGAAGAGGCTGAGAGGTGGAATGAGAGCCATCTCCCAATATCACTGCCCCATGGAAGGCAGAGCAAGCAGGTTTTCTCCTGCTCTGGAGGGCAGGACTCGAACCCATGGCTGCAAGTTACAAGAAAGTAGATTCTGACTCAATGTCTTGGATGCTTGATTTGAGATCCCTGCCTTGCAGGGGGTTGGACCATGTGACCCATGGGATCCCTTCCAACTCGACCATTCTATGACTTTGTCGAGATTCCCAGCTTGAAGGGGGTTGGACTAGATGGCCCTCGGGATCCCTTCCCCCTCCACAAGCCTATGATTCTATAAACCTTAGGAAGGACTTTCTGAGGGGAACGGACTCTGCGGGAAGCTGGCGGGATCTCCTTCGCTGGAGGCTTTTAGGCCGAGGTCTGAGCGCCCTCCATCTGGGATGCTTGGACGGTTGCTCCTGCATTACAGGGGGGCTGGACTGGATGACCCTCGGGGATCCCCTGCTGCTCTGTGACTCTGTGCCCCTTCCTCCTCTCGGCAGGCCTGGACCCGGCTGGAGAAGGCGGAGCATGAGCGCGAGGTGGCGCTGCGCAACGAGCTGATCCGCCAGGAGAAGCTGGAGCTGCTGGCCCAGCGCTTTGACCACAAGGCCGTCATGCGGGAGACCTGGCTGAACGAGAACCAGCGGCTGGTCTCCCAGGTAAGGCGGGCAGAGACACGGGGGGGGGGGGAGCCTGGGGATCAGGGGATCAGGGGAAGGGGAGAAAGGACCTCAGATGATAGAGGAATCCGCTCCCGTGTTGCATTATAAGAAAGAGGATGTGCGCTGCTTCCCTGCAGAATCTCTTCCTCTATACAGTGGTACTTTGGTTCTCAAACTTAATCCGTTCCGGAAATCCGGTCCAAAACCAAAGCGTTCCAAAACCCAGGCGCGCTTTCCCATAGAAAGGAATGCAAAACAGATTAATGTGTTCCAGACTTTTAAAAATGACCCCTAAAACAGCAGTTTAACAGGAATTTTACTATCTAATGAGACCATTGATCCATAAAATGAAAGCAATAATCAATGTACTGTACTATGAAATAAATTAGATGGTACTGGAGATGATAATTTTATATATATATATATATATATATATATATATATATATATATATATATATATATATATATAACCTGCGCTGATGATAGTCATTGTTTGGATGGGGGCTTTTCTCCATTTCCGCAGTCACACCATCAGTCAATCAGTAGCTGAACTGGGTTCCACACAGTCACAGAAACAAATGAACCGAAAAAGCCACAAAAAATGCAAAATAAATAGCAAAAACAAAAGCGCCAAACTTAATCCATTGCGGAAGTCCGCCTTACTTCCAAAATGTTCAAAAATCAAGATTGGTGCAGGCGCCCCGGAAACAGTCGCTGACAGCTGCATCAGACGTTTGGCTTCTGAAAACCATTCGACATCCAGAACACTTACTTCCGGGTTTTTGGCGTTTGGGAACCAAGGTACCACTGTATTCCAAATTGAGAAAGTGGGGGAGGGCTTGTGGTTTCCTGGTGCGTGAAAAGCATTCTGCACATGGGCAGACGCCTCACCGTTCTCCTTAGATCAGATTACATTGGCTGCCTCCTTACTACCTGGTCCATCCCTTCCCCCCACCTCCCTCTCGCCAGGACAACTTTGGCTACGACCTCCCTGCAGTGGAGGCTGCCATGAAGAAGCACGAGGCCATCGAGGCGGACATCTCCTCCTACCAGGAGCGCATCCAGGTGGTGGTGGAGCTGGCCCAGGAGATGGAGTCGGAGGGCTACTACGACAGCAAGCGCATCAACGCGCAGAAGGAGAACATTCTGCGCCAGTGGAGCCTCCTGACGGAGCTGGTCAGTGGCCGCCGAGCCCGGCTGGAGCAGAACGTGGCCCTGCAGAAGGTTTTCCAGGAGATGGTCTACATGATCGACTGGATGGACGACATGCAGGTGCCTGGGGGGGGGCAGGGGGGGCACTTGGCCGGCCCCTGTGAGGACAGGGTGATGGCCTGATCCAGCAGACTCTTCTCAGGTTCTTCCCCTTGCTTCATCTTAAGCAGAGGTTGGGTGGCCCCCTGTAGGAAATTCTTCAGCTGTGATTCTGGCCTTGCAGGGGGTTGGGCTGGTTGACACTCAGGGCTCCCTTTCAACTCTACAATTCTTTTTTAAAAAATATTTTTATTAAATTTTCTACAAAGGCAATAATAAAAAACAATAACAAAAGAAAGAAAATATATACACAAAAATAGTATAAAATCCATAAAATGGGATTCTTCGGACCCTGTGATATCCCCCCCCCCCAGTTCCCTAAGTTTTCACCTGTATATCATTTCTACTCGAAATTATTTTTTTTAACCTCAGATTTCCTGTACTATTTCTAAAATCCTGCCAATATATTAACCTGTTTACGAGACTTTTGCAAATACATAGTAAACTTTTCCCATTCTTTTTTTAAATTTCTCGTCGTCTTGATTTCTGAGCTTTCCAGTTACTTTCACCATTTCAACCTAGTCCATTAACTTGGTTTGCCAATCTTCTTTGGTCGGGACTCCTTCCTCTTTCCATCTTTGGGCTAATAGTATCCACGGCCATCATAGCATACATAAACAATTTTTTCTGATATTTTGGAATCTCTGCTCCTAGAATACCTAATAAAAAGGCTTCTGGTTTTTTTAAACAAAGGTTGCTCTAAACATTTTTTTTTGTTTCATTATAAATCATTTCCCCTTTTTTTTAACCACCTTGCATTTCCACCACATATGATAGAACATACCCTTATCGCCAAGTTTCCAAAACTTATTAGTGTCACCCTTGTAGGCGGTGAGCAGGAAAAAACTTAAAGATGTAGCAGAGTTCAGCAGAGTTCCCAAAAAATAGACCACAATCAATTGAATCCAGCAGAGTTGATTGAGCTTACTGATTCAGAAGGCAAATGGACATAATGGTCACAAATCCAATGCAATCAGGATTGGCCCCGTCCGTAAGAAATCCAGTTGCAGCACTTATAATAAGACTTAACCTTAAGCATACAGAACAGAAGACCAGAACAAAGTGATAGAAAGGGGAAGTGAGTGAGAGTGAGACCCAGGCTTCTCCTGGTCTGACTCTTATAGTCAATACGACCTTGACAGAAGAGATAAGAGGACCAGTTTAAACCATCTGTACTCAGCTTCCCAGCAGAAATGACCAAAACATCAGAAACCTCCTTCCTGTTTCTCACACACAGAAATAAACCTTCTAGAACGGTCCTGAATCAGAATAGCAAAGATCTCTACGCATCAGATTAATACTTTCTGTACTAAGAAATGAAAACTGACAAATAGATCTTGTTCTGTACATTTTTGCTCATTTAACCAGGGTTAGAAACCACCGGCACATCATTTTACACAATTCTACAATTCTGTGATTCGTTTATAACCGCAGCTTTAGGAGCAAGCAAGAAACAGGTTCTGCTGCTTCTCCCTGAGCTCCTGCCCCTGTTCCTTCCTTGAGAAGACCCCTTGCCCCTCCCCCCTGGGCACCCCCCTCCTAGCTTGACCAAATGCTCAAGACCACCAGCCACATTGAAGCTTAGAGTTCCTCCTGGACACAAGGCCACCGTTTCGACAGCCTACGTGATCCAGCATTGGACACCCCCAAAACCCACCCCGTGATCCTCCTTTCAGATCTTAGAATCATAGAAGGGTGGCGTGGGAAGGGAACCCACAGGGATCCTCTAGTTCAGCCCCCTGCAATGCAGGAATCGCGGCTCAGGAATAAAGAAGACTGGCAAGTTAAATTAATGGAATATGCTGAAATGGCAAAATTGACTATGAAGCTAAGAGGAAGAGATGACCACGAATTTAAGGAAGAATGGAAGATGTTTATTGGATATATACAGAAGCACTGTACATAGGTTAATACATTAGCAGGGTTTTAAGATGACTTGTAATTTTGTTATGAATGGATAATAGGTGATTTAAATAGGTTACAAATTTAACAATGGACATTCAGTATCTTGATAAAGAATGGAACCAAGGAAGGGATTAGAGGGAAGTCAATTTGTTCTGTTTTTGTACTGTTGTTGCTTTTTATTTTTGTTATTTTTGGGAAATCAGTAAAATAGTATTTTTTTTAAAGGAATCCCTGACAGATGGCCACCCAACCTCTCTGGAATAGCCTCCAAGGAAGGAGAGCCCACCACCTCCTGAAGGAGACTATTCCCCCGACTGGGTCATGTGTGGACTCTGTAGGCTGGCTGACTGCCCACCTGAGCCAAGGGATGCTCTTGCCTGCTGCAGGGCAGCCTGGGCGCATGCCAGGGCCATTCTCTCTCTCGCACATCCTGCAGCAACTGGCATCCTCCTGTTCTTTGGGGACATGGCCTGGCCCGGCCTGTGCTTGCTGCATTTCAGGGGGGTTGGACTCGATGAGCCCCTTCCAATCCTGTGACTAAGTGTCTGGCTGGTTTCAAGCAGGGCCCTCTGGGGGACCCCCCCCATCCCTGCTGCTGCCCGTCACCCTGTGGGAATGTTCAGGGAGGCAGGAGAGGATATATTGTTTATTAATATTGTTCCCAACTTGTGCTAGCAAGTTCCTTCACTTAGCAGAGTTTCACATTCCCCTTTTAAACGCACAGCGGTTAGCTGGTTGCAGGCTTGTTTAAGCCTCTTAATATTGGGTTCCTGGTAAGTCCCCTTATCTCCTTCTTTAAAGAATAAACACGCCACAATCTTGTGAAAAGATCTTGTGCTCAGATCTTTTAAACACACAGCGGGTAGCTAGTTGCAGGCTTGTGTAAGCCTCTCCCTATTAAGTTCCTGGCAAGTTCTCTTAAAAGAATAAACACATCACAATCTTGTTTAAAGTATATAAAAGAAGTTTACTCACATAATCAATTCACAGTTGGATCCCTGAAGGCAGACTTAGTTACAAAGTATATACATGTGGATCTATCCCAGGGATCGGCAAGCTTACCGGATGATGGGCCAGAGGGTGCGTGCATGCTATTTCCGGCGCTCCTCCGACCCGGACGTGCGCCGGAAAAAGCGTGTGCACATGCACGCGGGTGCCATAAACCCATAGGTCAGTCCCCGCACTGCTCCGCACCACGCCAGTAAGAGCAGGCGGCAGGGATGGCAGGGGTCACCATGGGCCGGTTAGACAACCCCCCTGGGACACTACAGGCCCATGGGCCTTAAGTTGCCGACCCCTGATCTATCCCATGTGGGTATAATCCCAGTGTCCTCTGTTGGCTAAAGCTAAAAAGCTGCTCCAACGATGGAGGAAGTCAAAGAGAGAGAGAGTGCTGCATGCCTTTTCCCTTTTGTTACCTGGACAGGTAAGGTCACGCCCACCTCTGGTCACATGCAAAGGAAGGATATTGCAGCCCAGGAGGAAACAGGAAGTTTTCGACTGGCTGGACAAAACATCCGTTTGCATGTCCACTCTAGGAAAACAAAGAATGTTGTATTTGACTGCTCACATCCCACACACACCCCTCTCCTTCCCGGCAGGCCCAGCTGTCGTCCAAGGAGTATGGGAAGCACCTGCTGGAGGTGGAGGACTTGCTGCAGAAGCATGCGCTGCTGGAGGCCGACGTCTCTGCCCAGAGCGAGCGCGTGCAGGCGATGAACGTGGCCGCCCTCAAGTTCTCAGAGCTGACAGGTAAGCCGATGGGGCAGGGACTCTCTCCTTCTGTTGCTGTCAGGGGCTGGACCGAAGAGGAATGGTGGAGACTGCTTTCCCTCCTCCTGAACCTTCCCGAGAAGAGGAGGATAGTATAGATTTACAACACTGGTTTCCAGAAGGTCATAGTTCAGAGGCTTCAGAGAGGAGAAGCTGGGAAATATTGGGAGAGCAGCAGAAGGAAGCAGCAGCACCAGGGGAGAGACAGCTGACAGACTCTGTGCCCTTGGAAAGCATTCCTGACCCTCCTTCTCCCAGGACCTGACATCAGTGCCGGATTTAGGTATAAGCTGAACAAGCTCTAGCTTAGGGCCCCACTCTCCTGGCCTCCAAAAAATTTAAAGAGGAAAAAAAGCTGGATGTACATTTCCAAAATATAATATAAAAAACGAATAAAACAAAATCTACCTACAGCAACAGTGCTTTGTGTTGTGTCGGCTCCTATGATGTAAGTCATGGGCCCCGCCTGCTAGCCTGCTCCCTCAAATATCCCTGGTTTGCTCCTTTCTATATACAGTGCTCCCTCGACCTACGAACTTAATCGGTTCCGAATGCACATTCGTAGGTCGAAAAATTCATAAGTCAAAAAGCGGTTTCCCATAGGAAAAAAAATATTCGGGAAAATTTGTAAGTCGAGGAAACCGCATTTAAAATTCGTAAGTCGAGGAAACCGCATTTAAAACCGCCAACGGTTTCCGTTTGTATCTAGAAAAATTTGTAAGCGTGCGGCCATTCGTAAGTCAAAAACATCGGATGTTGAGTAATTCGTAAGTCGAGGGACCACTGTATAGGGTGCCCACATTCTGCATAGACTGTTTGCAGGGCAACATGTGCAAATGGCTTTAGGTACCTATGAGGTCCATAAATTACCATGTAGCATATATTCAGCACAAAAACCAGCGGTAATTTGCTGTTGACAAAGGACAGCTGGACATAGAAAGGGCCCCATCAAGGAGCTGAGGGCCTCATCAAACCTCAATCCGGCCCTGCCTGGTGTGCATTGAGAGTAGGAGAACAGAAAGTATTAGAGGTTCCCGTCCACACACTTTTGCTGTGCAGAAGAGGTTGTTGTTGTTGTTGTTGTTTAGTCGTTTAGTCGTGTCCGACTCTTCGTGACCCCATGGACCATAGCACGCCAGGCACTCCTGTCTTCCACTGCCTCCCGCAGTTTGGTCAAACTCATGTTGGTAGCTTCGAGAACACTGTCCAACCATCTTGTCCTCTGACGTCCCCTTCTCCTAGTGCCCTCAATCTTTCCCAACATCAGGGTCTTTTCCAAGGATTCTTCTCTTCTCATGAGGTGGCCAAAGTATTGGAGCCTCAGCTTCAGGATCTGTCCTTCCAGGGAGCACTCAGGGCTGATTTCCTTCAGAATGGAGAGGTTTGATCTTCTTGCAGTCCATGGGACTCTCAAGAGTCTCCTCCAGCACCATAATTCAAAAGCATCAATTCTTCGGCGATCAGCCTTCTTTATGGTCCAGCTCTCACTTCCATACATCACTACTGGGAAAACCATAGCTTTAACTATACGGACCTTTGTCGGCAAGGTGATGTCTCTGCTTTTTATGATGCTGTCTAGGTTTGTCATTGCTTTTCTCCCAAGAAGCAGGCGTCTTTTAATTTCGTGACTGCTGTCTCCATCTGCAGTGATCAAGGAGCCCAAGAAGGTAAAATCTCTCACTGCCTCCATTTCTTCCCCTTCTATTTGCCAGGAGGTGATGGGACCAGTGGCCATGATCTTGGTTTTTTTGATGTTGAGCTTCAGACCATAATTTGCGCTCTCCTCTTGCACCCTCATTAAAAGGTTCTTTAATTCCTCCTCACTTTCTGCCATCAAGGTTGTGTCATCTGCATATCTGAGGTTGTTGATATTTCTTCCGGCAATCTTAATTCCGGCTTGGGATTCATCTAGTCCAGCCTTTCGCATGATGAATTCTGCATATAAGTTAAATAAGCAGGGAGACAATATACAACCTTGTCGTACTCCTTTCCCAATTTTGAACCACTCAGTTGTTCCATATCCAGTTCTAACTGTAGCTTCTTGTCCCACATAGAGATTTCTCAGGAGACAGATGAGGTGATCAGGCACTCCCATTTCTTTAAGAACTTGCCATAGTTTGCTGTGGTCGACACAGTCAAAGGCTTTTGCATAGTCAATGAAGCAGAAGTAGACGTTTTTCTGGAACTCTCTAGCTTTCTCCATAATCCAGCGCATGTTTGCTATTTGGTCTCTGGTTCCTCTGCCCTTTTGAAATCCAGCTTGCACTTCTGGGAGTTCTCGGTCCACATACTGCCTAAGCCTGCCTTGTAGAATTTTAAGCATAACCTTACTAGCGTGTGAAATGAGCGCAATTGTGCGGTAGTTGGAGCATTCTTTGGCACTGCCCTTCTTTGGAATTGGGATGTAGACTGATCTTCTCCAATCCTCTGGCCATTGCTGAGTTTTCCAAACTTGCTGGCATATTGGGTGTAGCACCTTAACAGCATCATCTTTTAAAATTTTAAATAGTTCAGCTGGAATATCATAACTTCCACTGGCCTTGTTATTAGCAGTGCTTTCTAAGGCCCATTTGACTTCACTCTCCAAGATGTCTGGCTCAAGGTCAGCAACCACACTACCTGAGGTGTACGAAACCTCCATGTCTTTCTGGTATAATTCCTCTGTGTATTCTTGCCACCTCTTCTTGATGTCTTCTGCTTCTGTTAGGTCCTTACCACTTTTGTCCTTGATTATGGTAATCTTTGTACGAAATGTTCCTTTCATATCTCCAATTTTCTTGAACAGATCTCTGGTTTTCCCCATTCTATTGTTTTCCTCTATTTCTTTGCATTGCTCATTTAAGAAGACCCTCTTGTCTCTCCTTGCTGTTTTTTGGAAATCTGCATTCAGTTTCCTGTATCTTTCCCTATCTCCCTTGCATTTTGCTTGCCTCCTCTCCTCCGCTATTTGTAAGGCCTCGTTGGACAGCCATTTTGCTTTCTTGCATTTCCTTTTCCTTGGGATGGTTTTCGTTGCTGCCTCCTGTATAATGTTACGAGCCTCCATCCATAGTTCTTCAGGCACTCTGTCCACCAAATCTAAATCCTTAAACCTGTTCCTCACTTCCACTGTGTATTCATAAGGGATTTGATTCAGATTGTATCTTACTGGCCCAGTGGTTTTTCCTACTTTCTTCAGTTTAAGCTGGAATTTTGCTATAAGAAGCTGATGATCTGAGTTACAGTCAGCTCCAGGTCTTGTTTTTGCTGATTGTATAGAGCTTCTCCATCTTTGGCTGCAGAGAATATAATCAATCTGATTTCGATGCTGCCCATTTGGTGATATCCATGTGTAGAGTCGTCTCTTGTGTTGTTGGAAGAGAGTGTTTGTGATGACCAGCTTGTTCTCTTGACAGAACTCTATTAGCCTTTGCCCTGCTTCATTTTGAACTCCAAGGCCAAACTTGCCAGTTGTTCCTTTTATCTCTTGATTCCCTACTTTAGCATTCCAATCCCCTGTAATGAGAAGAACATCCTTCTTTGGTGTCATTTCTAGAAGGTGTTGTAGGTCTTCATAGAATTGGTCAATTTCACTTTCTTCAGCTCCGGTAGTTGGTGCATAAACTTGGATTACTGTGATGTTAAAAGGTCTGCCTTGCATTCGTATCGAGATCATTCTGTCATTTTTGAGATTGCATCCCATTACAGCTTTTGCCACTCTTTTGTTGACTATGAGGGCCACTCCATTTCTACTACAGGATTCTTGCCCACAGTAGTAGATACGATAGTCACCCGAACTGAATTCGCCCATTCCCTTCCATTTTAGTTCACTGATGCCCAGGATGTCTATATTTATTCTTGTCATCTCATTTTTGACCACATCCAGCTTACCTCCACTCATGGTTCTTACATTCCAGGTTCCTATGCAATATTTTCCTTTACAGCATCGGACTTTCCTTTCGCTTCCAGGCATATCCGCAACTGAGCGTCCTTTCGGCTTTGGCCCAGCCGCTTCATCAGCTCTGAATCTACTTGTACTTGTCCTCCGCTCTTCCTCAGTAGCATGTTGGACGCCTTCCGACCTGAGGGGCTCATCTTCCAGCGTCATAACTTTTATATGCCTGTTGTCTTTGTCCATGGAGTTTTCTTGGCAGGGATACTGGAGTGGCTTGCCAGTTCCTTCTCCAGGTGGATCACGTTTAGTCAAAACTCTCCACTATGACCTGTCCATCTTGGGTGGCCCTGCATGGCATAGCTCATAGCTTCTCTGAGTTATTCAAGCCCCTTCGCCACGACAAGGCATTGATCCATGAAGGGGGCAGAAGAGGTAAAACCTCTTTTCAACTGTTTTGCAGAGTTTACCTTCTTTCTCTCATGGAAGTGGTGAACAATGACAAAGTTGTTGTTTTAAAGATGACTCACAAACTGTGAAGTCTCAGTCAAGAGGTTTTATTCCTGGACCGGGTACGAGCATTACAGTAGCAAAGATATTTTCAACTGTTAAAGTAAACAGCAATTAACAGTACGCTATCAAACAAAAGTCTTGTATTATCTCCCACACATCGGAAATTACAGGAACGGCCCTTCAGCAGAATTTACAGGCAATACCCTTCAGACAGACGTTTCCTATCATGCGTCTGCAAAAACGAAGACAAGCTAATGAAGCTCAGAGTGCCACTCCCAAATTTAAAGGAAAACTCTGGAACAGTGATGGCCAAACTAGACCCTCCAGCTGTTTTGGGACTACAACTCCCATCATCCCTAGCTAAGAGGACCAGTGGTCAGGGGTGATGGGAATTGTAGTCCCCAAACAGCTGGAGGGCCAAGTTTGGCCATCACTGCCTGGAACCTTCTAGAAACTTTCTCCTTGATTCTGGCAGAATGATTCCCTAACAGAAAGCTATAAGGCAGAAAGCTCAGATTAGCCGACATAGGGATGATGTAGAATAGGAGAGACAGAGGGGGTTGGACTTCATCTGGAGCAACGCCATTATTTTAGGGAGGCTACATTCCTTTGCATCTCTCTGTGAACTATGGAATAAATTACTTGGTAAGAAGTAATCCTCTTGTTTATCTGCTTACTGGCTGTAACTGGGGAGGGTTTGACTCTCTCTTTTGCCTCCTGCTTTGTCTCTCTTTTTTTTAAAAATACTTTTTATTAAATTTTATAGTTTTATCAGTCACAATCAACATTATTTCAAAAACAAAATGCAATATAATTCCCCAACCCCCTCCACCACCACCCCGAGACTTCCCTCAACTTCCTTTTCTGGGTCTTAAATACTTGCTTCCCCTGCTTGTTTTAATTTACCTTAATATTACAATCTTTAATTTAAATATTACTATATTCTTAACCTTTCTATAGCACATTTATTTTCATATTTCCTCTAACGCTTTATTATTTTCCAGTTTTCACCTCTTAATTTCTATGTTATTGATAGTAAGTGTTTAGTCAAACCCTGCTAGAGAGTCCATTTCTTTATAGTTTTTCTGTCAGTATAACATAAATGGTTCCCAGTCTTTTTAAAAGTCTCTATAGTCCTTGTCGCTAAGTTTTCTCGTTAACTTTCCCAATTCAGCATGTCCATCAGTTTTTCTTGCCATTCTTCTTTAGTTGGCATCTTGTTGTCTTTCCATTTCTGGGCTACTAAAATCCTAGCCGCCGTTGTTGCATACATAAATAACTTCTTCTCTCTTTTTTGGCAAGTCTTGACCCGTAACGCCTAACAAAAATGCTTCTGGCTTTTAAAGAAATGTGGTCTTCAACATTTTTTTTCATTTCATTATACAGTGGAACCTCTACTTACAACCACAATCCGTTCCAGAGGTCCGGTCATAACTAGAAACATACATAAGTAGAGGCGCACCTTTCCATAGAAAGTAATGGAAAAGTGAATTGATCCATTCTAGACGATGAAAAACACCCCTTAAAACAGCAATTTAACATGGATTTTACTGTCTAACAAGACCATAGATCCATAAAATGAAGGTAATAATCATTGTAAAGGTAAAGGGATCTCTGACCATTAGGTCCAGTCGCGGATGACTCTGGGGTTGCGGCGCTCATCTCGCTTTACTGGCTGAGGGAGCTGGCATACAGCTTCCAGGTCATGTGGCCAGCATGACTAAGCCGCTTCTGGCAAACCAGAGCAGCGCATGGAAACGCCGTTTACCTTCCTGCCAGAGCGGTACCTATTTATCTACTTGCACTTTGACGTGCTTTCGAACTGCTAGGTGGGCAGGAGGCCCCAGCGCTGCTCCACAGCCGGCCGGCCGCACTCCAGGCTACTGGCAAGGCCTCCGTTCGTTTCTAGAGGAAAGTTCATAAGTCGAAGACCTACTGGAGGTCGTAACTGGAATCATACATAAGTAGAGCCGTACTTAAGTCGAGGTTCCACTGTAAATCATTTCCCCAAAACTTTTGATTATTTTGTTCCACCACATATGAAAAAAGTGCCGCCTTTTTCTTTACACTTTCAACACTTCTTGGAGCTCCTCTTGCTTTGACTCTCACCCGCCCCTTCCTGCTCCCCCTTCCTTCCCCTGCAGGCTACCAGCCCTGCGACCCACAGGTCATCTGCAACCGGGTCAGCCACGTCCAGAGCTGCCTGGAGCAGCTGCAGGAGCTGGCGTCCAAGCGGCGCCAGGAGCTGGAGGCATCCCGCCAGCTGTGGTCCTTCTTCCAGGAGATGGAGGAGGCGGAGGCCTGGGTGCGCGAGAAGGAGCGTATCCTGTCCTCCCCTTGTGGCTATGGCAAGGACCTCAACAGCGTGGCCAAGCTGCTCAGCAAGCACAACATCCTCCTGGGCGAGCTGGGCGGGCGCCGCTCCCTGCTGCAGACGGCCATGCGCCGGGGAGAGCAGGTCCTGCTCCGTAGGCAGGGCGCGCCGGGCGCCATCCAGGACAAGACCCGTGAGGTGCGCCAGCACTGGAAGAAGCTGGAGGAGCTGGCGGCTGCCCACCTGCGGAAGCTGCAGGAGGCTCTCGGCTTCCACCAGTTCAGCGCCGACACCGAGGACCTGGTGGTGTGGCTGCAGGACACTTACCGCCTGGTCTCCAGCGACGACTTTGGCCACGACGAGTACTCCACCCAGTCGCTGGTCAAGAAGCACAAGGGCGTGGCCGAGGAGATCGAGCAGCACCGGGGGACCGTCCTGGCGCTGCGCACCCAGCTGGCCGCCCTGGCGCCGGAGTACCATGAGCTGGTGGACGTCCAGGTGCGCATCGTGGAGGTGGAGCAGCTGTACGGGGAGGTGGCCGAGGTGGCCGTCCTGCGCCGCCAGTGGCTTCAGGACGCACTGGCCGTCTACCGCATGTTTGGCGAGGTCAACGCCTGCGAGGTCTGGATCGACGAGAAAGAGCAGTGGCTCAACCGCATGGAGGTGCCCCAGAAGCTGGAGGACGTGGAGGTGGTGCAGCACCGGTAATGGCAGCGGAAGGGGGCGCCATGGCCGGGGGGGAGGAAACGGGATGGGAGGGCAGGTTGTTCAGAGAAAGCCTGGCTGTGGTTCAGGGGGCAGCACTTGCCTGGACCCTCATTTTGTCCCATGGCACCGTCCCTGCTGCTGCCCTTCATCGTGTGGGAATGTTCAGGGAGGCAGGAGAGGATTTGTTGTTTATTCATATCCTTCCTAACTTGCGCTAGCAAGTTCCTTGACTTAGCAGAGTTTCACATTCCCCTTTTAAACACACAGCGGGCTTGTGTAAGCCTCTCCCTATTAAGTTCCTGGCAAGTTCTCTTATATCCCTCTTAAAAGAATAAACACATCACAATCTTGTTTAAAGCATATAAAAGAAGTTTACTCACATCATCAGTTCACAGTTGGATCCCTGAAGGCAGACTTATTTACAAAGTATATACATGTGGATCTATCCCATATGAGGATAATCCCAGGGTCCTATGTTGGCTGGAAGCTAACAGAGCATCTCTAGCTAAAAAGCTGCTCCAATGACAGAGGAAGCCAGAGAGAGAGAGTGTGTGGCAGCATGACTTGTGCCTTTTGTTACCTGGACAGGTAAGGTCACACCTACCTCTAGTCACATGCAAAGGAAGTATGTCCCAGCCAGGAGGAAACAGGAAGTTTTCGACTGACTACTAGACCAAACATCCCCTTGCATTTCCGTTCTAGGAAAACAAGGAATGTTGTACTTGACTGCTACTTATGTATCCCATCCCACAAGTGGATGGATATGGGGTAAGGCCCCTCGCAGATAGACTGGTCCTGAGTGGTTATGGGCTTCATATCTCAATGGGTTTCTGATGGGATTCTGGAGGCAAGGAGAGCCAGGAAATGGCCTGATGGGGTGGAGGAACAGAGCTGTCCTCTGGGAACGACGCCACGGCCACCTCCTGGGATAGACTGGAAGGCCAGAGCTCCTGGGCTGGGGGCTACCCTGCTGCCCCCCTTTCTGCCCCCCTTTCTGCCCTTGGCTCCTGAGGCAGCTGCCTCCTGATGGGTCTCCCCCCCCCTGTCTTCCTCCGCAGGTTTGAAAGCCTTGACCAAGAGATGAACAGCCTGATGGGCCGGATCCTGGATGTCAACCAGATAGTGCAGCAGCTGGTGGACGGGGGCCACCCCAGCTCCTCCGAGGTCCGCTCCTGCCAGGACCACCTGAACAGCAGGTACAAAGCATCCCTTGCGCTGAAGGGTATGGGCAGCTTACCGGAGCATGTGCAGAGTGCCTTGCTCAGAGGAGGCTCAGCCAGCCACAGAGACTGAGCGTAGGGCTTTCCTGACTGGGGGGGGGCGGCACTGGGCTTTCTGTAGCCCAGATGTGGGCTGGCAGTAAGCAGGGCAAACTGGCACCATTAAGGGGTGCAGACTGGCTTCATTCGCCTGGCTGGACCCCTGAGATGGTAGAGTCCCCTCCCGCTCCCCCCACAAGCCTTGGGTCGGGGCTGCAGAAGGGGTGAGGGAGGCCTGTCCTTGGAGAGCCCCCCCCCTGTTCTCTTTAGAGGACTGTCCTGTGTCCCCTTTGCCACCTCCACCCTGGGGGGGCCTCGAAAGCAACCACCTCTCATTTGGCTCATTGCTGCTTCTCGTTTGGCTGCAACCCTGAGGGGCTCGTCGTTCTACGAAGATAATTGGATGTCCGTCCACCCCCCACCCTCTTCGCTGCAGCAAAATGTCACAGCGTCGCTGTGCGCAAAAGGGCACATGGGACCCCTGAGGGAGCCATCTCTCTCTGCCACCTGCCTCTCCCCTTGCGAGGACCCTGGAGTTGGGCCTGCTGGTGGAGAAACGCTGCGTGTGTTGCCTTTGCAAGCACCTTCCCAGTCCCCAATCCCCCCTTCCTCTCTCTTTCCCCTTTCTCCTGAGTGGGGCTTAAATCAAAGACCCCCCACAAAGCTGCACACAGGTCCCCAAAAGCCCCCAGCCCACAGAGGCATTGACTTTTGTGGACTGAAAAAAAGAGGAGAGAGAGAGAGAGCACATTTTTGCCAGGCTCCCCTGCTCTGGTCACTTGGAGGCTATTCCAACTCGCCAGAGGCGACCAGGTGAGAGTCTGCTGACCAGCTTTGCCTGATGCCCCTGCACTTGATCCCCTTCTTGATCAAGGGATGGGAAGAAAGGTTGGGGCTTTTGAGTTTGGAGAAAAGGCAAGCATGAGAGAAGTTTGCAAAATGAGTCCTGGCCTGGAGAAAGCGGAGAGAGGAAAGTTTTTCTCTTAACACTAGAACTCGGGGACATCCCATGAAGGTGGAATGAGTGAATGAATCTTTATTTGCATCAGTCATCGGCCATAGCAATAGAACAACAATACGCTATACAAAGAATAGAAATAAAAAGTCAATTATATCAAATACATTTTAGGGTTTTGAATCAATACTCAAATAGTGGATCTTATTCTGATTGCCCCAGCTAAAAACCTTGCCGCCTTTGCTGTCACCTGCTCATCTTGATCTGCCAAGAGAGAGAACACTGTGGCAGTGGCTGGGCAACCCAAAATGGACAATAAAAGAGGGGTGATAACCTCATCCCTCTATAAAGAGTGCAAGCCAGAAGGGCATGTGGCACCAATTTGGGACATAAGCGTTTTTTGTGTGGAATCTGTTGGAATCTCGCCCCCCCCCCCCCCAGTACAGCCGAGGGCAATACATTCAATCTTGCAGGAGTAAAAGTGCATCTGTATTTTAGGATTGCTCGGTTATGCGGATAGGGTGCCAGCAGGGGCGTTGCTAGCCGCTTTGGCACCCGGGGCGTCAAAGCAGAGGCACCCCCCGGGGGCGGGGCGCCGCTCCACAGCGGTGCCCCTCGCTGGCATGCCCCTCACCTCCGTCCAGGGAGAGAGAGCGCCGCAGCAGGAAGGGAGAGCGTGCATTGGCTGAGCAAGCCCTGCAGCGCTGTCACAGGCGCGGTAGCGGCTACTCTAGAGTAACGACTCCTCCAGGCGTTGTCTTTTCATTCTTTTATTTAGTGCTGATTATTTACAGTGCAGAACAGTACTATGTACATGTTGTCAGTTAGGGGTCAGAACCTCCGAATGGAGATTCGCGCGTTTTCTTCCAGCAAAGTAGTCTAGGCATACTGAATCTCCGCCCCCGTCGTTTCCTGCGCAGTTCCGGGGTCGGCGGGATCGGCCTTCTTCCCTTGCCTCCCACTTCCCTTCCCACACTGGACATGGGCTCCGCTACCTTGCCTGAGCCTCGGTCACCACTTCCTGAGTCTCCGCTGGAGACCTCTCCCTCTCCACTAGCACTCGCGCTGGGAGACGAGCTGCTACTTAAGATGGGAGGGACTTGCCTGTAACTTCTGTCCCTCACAAGCGCCTAGCGAGGTTTTCACTGGACAGCTGCCGGGACTGGCTTGCTCCCTCGGCCGACACGCGCTCTCCCTGCACGGAGTCGAGGGGCGGGCCGTCGAGGGGCGTCACAAGCGTCGCTTTGCCGGCCTGCCCCTCAACACCCAGGGAGAGTGTGCGGCAGCAGGAAGGGAGAGCATGCGTCGGCCGAGGGAGCAAGCCTCGCTAGGCGCTGCAGGGGCTTGCTCAGCGAAGGCACGCTCTCCCTGGATGGAGGCTAGGGGCGTCAAGCCACCCACAAGCGTGACACCACCTCGCGTGCATTTTGTGGCGGGGTGCGTGTTTTGGGGGCAGGGTGGGCAGCCATGATGGCACCCCTGGGATCGCGCCGCTTGGGGCGGCCCGCCCCCCCACCCCTATCTTCCTACGCCCCTGGGTGCCAGAGAGTCAAATTGGTAAGGTGGAAAATAGTCATCCCATGGGCAAAATTTCCTTATTGTGGCCAAGTTGTTCTGACGCTTGATAACATTTAGCTGCCGACAGATTAGACTGCTTGCTTTACTAAAACTCAAAGTGAGTAGCTGTTGTGGTGATAAACTGCAAGAATGAAGTTTTTGGTAGACAATTTTAGTTCAGCTGCTCTTGTGACAATCTTGCAGCACTAGGGATATTAGACCGGGGGGATTTGAGTTTAGACGAAGCCAAGAGTTAAGTGTCCTATGCTAGATCCGTAATTCTACCGAGGGAAGATCAGTCTCTAGGCGCAATGATGCATTTGGGAAACAGGGTGGGACAGAGAGAATTTGCCTTAAGATTGGACAGCTTCCGTAGATGCAAGGGGCATCCCATGAAGGTGGATTTTGAGGAATAGTTTATTCCAGGCTTCCTCAAACTCTGCCCTCTAGATGTTTCGGGACTACAATTCCCATCATACCTGACCACTGGTCCTGCTAGATAGGGATCATGGGAGTTGTAGCTCAAAAACATCTGGAGGGCTGAGTTTGAGGAAACCTGGTTTATTCACACAGCACAGAGTTAAACTGTGGAACTCCCTCCTGCAGGTTTTAAAAGAGGATTAATCCAATTAATGGAGGAGGAGAGGGCTCTGCTCCACCTCCAACCGTTGGGGGCTTCCTTGCTTTCTATGCTGGAAGCCCTGGAGAGCTGCTTGCAGAAAG
Source organism: Zootoca vivipara (assembly GCF_965207765.1). Taxonomy (NCBI): domain Eukaryota; kingdom Metazoa; phylum Chordata; class Lepidosauria; order Squamata; family Lacertidae; genus Zootoca; species Zootoca vivipara. Next base: position 83,478,377 of record NC_142589.1, on the reverse strand, counting down.
CCCCACAATTTGCCCCCCCCCCAGGGCCTGATCCAGCAGGTTATTCTTTCCAGGTGGAACCGGGTGGTGGAGCTGGTGGAGCACCGCAAAGACCACCTGAACTCCATCCTGAAGATCCAGAACTACCTGCTCGAGTGCAACGAGATCAAGTCGCAGATTCGGGAGAAGAGGCGAGCCGTCGAGTCCACGCAGTACAACAGCGGCGACCTGGGCAGCGTCCTGTCCCTGCAGCGCCGCCTCTCCACCATGGAGGCCGCCCTGGTGGTCCTTGAACCCAGGCTCATCGAGCTTCAGCAGGAGGGGGAGCTGCTGGCCAACACCCACCCGGGCCAAGCCATGGAGATCCTCCTGCAGTTCGAGGAGATCAGCGAGGAGTGGGAGGCCCTCAAGCGGACCCTGCAGGGCTGCGAGGACTCGCTCACGGTGGCCAGCAGGTCAGCCAGGCTCAGAGGGGGGAGAAGGGAGGGTCCCGGGGGGGGGGGTGAGTCCTTGGGGGCAGGGGGAACGGAGGCCTCTGGAGAACATCTCAACCTACCTGGATCCTGAGACTTCTGAGACTTCTGAGGCCCTTCTTCGTGTGCCTCCTCGAGAGGTCCGGAGGCTGGCAACGCGAGAACGGGGCCTTCTCTGCAGTGGCTCCCTGTCTGTGGAATTCTCTCTCCAGGGTAGTTTGCCTGGCGCCTTCATTACACAACTTTAGGTGCCAGGCAGAAACGTTCCTTTTTAACCAGGCCTTTGGTTGACCTTATACTCTTTTAAAATGTGGGTCTTTTGGGTGGGTATTATTGGGTTGTTGTTTTAATTTTGATTATATGTATTGTGGTTTTTATGTTGATTATTTCTGTGAACCTCCCTGAGACCTCCGGGTATAGGGCAGTGTATGAATTCAATAAATAATTAGAAATAATAATAAAAAGAGAGCCTGTTGGGTCAGGCCAATCTAAGCCAGCATCCTCTTCTCACAGTGGCCCAATCATACCCTGTTTCTCATATTTTAAGACATACCCATAAAATAAGCCATAGCAGGATTTTTAAGCATTCAAGGAATAGAAGCCATACCCTGAAAATAAGACATAGTGATAGGCGCAGCAGCAATGCTGGCCATGGCAGGAGGAGGAGGAGGAAAAAAATAAGACATCCCTTGAAAATAAGCCATAGTGTGTTTTTTGAGGAAAAAAATTAATATAAGACATGTCTTATAATATGAGAAACACGGTAGAGCTGGAAGGGACCCCCAAGGCTCATGTAGCACCCTGTCCGGTGCAGGAAACTATTTGCCCAACACGGGCCTCGAACCCATGACCCTGTGAGTCGGAGTCTCAGGATCTACCGAGCTGTCCTGTTGGTATGCCAGTAAGATCTAAAAATAAAGATACCAAAGATTAATATTGATAATAACAAAAGTAATATCTCCAGAATTAAAATATTGCCCCTCAATGATACCCCAGCCCTAGAATCTGTGGGCGCCCTTAGAGGCAGGTCAAGTTCCCTTGAATCCCTCTTAAAAGAATAAAGACTCCACGATCTTATTCAAAGTCAATAAGAGAAGTTTGCTCACATCAGTTCACAGTTGGATCCCTGAAGGCAGACTTAGTTACAGATATGTACATGTGGATCTGCCCCATATGGGGGAATAATCCCAGTGCTTCTGCTAGCTGAGAGATAGCAGAGCAGTCCTAGCTAGAAGCTGGTCAAATGAAGAAGCGAGTCAAAAAAGAGAGAAGGGTGCTGCGTGACTCGTCCTTTTGTTACCTGGACAGGTGAGGTCACGCCCACCTCTAGTCACATGCAAAGGAAGGATGCTCCCGCCAGGAGGAAACAGGAAGTTTCGACTGGCTGGACCAAACATTCCCTCGCATGTCTTCTCTAGCATTACAAGGAATGTTGTACTTGACTGCCTCTCACGGGTCACATCCCGCACCAGCCCAGGTGTCCCCTGCCCCCCTCCTGACCCTCTCCTTCCCTGCCAGGCTGCAGCAGTTCATCCAGGACCTGGACAGCTTCCTGACATGGCTGGTGAAGACGCAGGCAGCCGTGGCCTCGGAGGAGCTGCCAGGCAACCTGGCGGAGGCTGAGCGGCTGCTGAACCACCACGCCTCCCTCAAGGAGGAGATAAACCGCTACGAGGAGGACTATGCCAAGATTCAGGCGGTCAATGATGTCCTGGCGCTGGAGGAGGCTGACCTGCCCTACCTCTCCCTGCAGCAGTGGCTGCAGAAGCTGGACGTAGGCTGGAACAAGCTGCTGGACATGTGGGAGAACCGGCGGGAGGTCCTGGTCCAAGCCCACATCTTTTTCCTCTTCCTGCGGGACGCCAAGCAGGCCGAGGTCTGCCTCTACAACCAGGTAATACTGGGCTCCCAAACACACAGTGCCTGGAGCTTTGCAAACAAACAAATCAAAAGAAATGTTATTGTGTTTATTTGCTGCATTTAAATCCCGCCTTTTTTCCCGGGAGCTCAAGCTGCTGTGCCCATGGCTAATGGATTCAGGTTGAATCCTGGCAAGACAGAAGTACTGTTGGGGGGGGGGGATAGGGGGCAAGCAGGTGTGGGGGACTCCTTGGTCCTGAATGGGGTAAATGTGCCCCTGAAGGACCAGGTGCACAGCCTGGGAGTCATTTTGGACTCACAGCTGTCAATGGAGGTGCAGGTCAATTCTGTGTCCAGGGCAGCTGTTTATCAGCTCCATCTGGTACGCAGGCTGAGACCCTCCCTGCCCACAGACTGTCTCGCCGGAGTGGTGCATGTTCCAGTTGGACCACTTGGACTGGGGGCAGCCGCCAAGACCCCATAACTCCAATCCTGAAAGATCTTGACTGGCTCCCAGGACGTTTCTGAGCACAACTCAAAGTGTTGGTGCTGACCTTTAAAGCCCTAAACGGCCTCGGCCCAGTATACTTGAAGGAACGTCTCCACCCCCATCGTTCTGCCCGGACACTGAGGTCCAGCTCCGAGGGCCTTCTGGCAGTTCCCTCACTGCAAGAAGTGAGGCTACAGGGAACCAGGCAGAGGGTCTTCTCGGTGCTGGCACCCACCCTGTGGAATGCCCTCCCACCAGATGTCAAGGAAATAATCAACTAACTTTTAGAAGACATCTGAAGGCAGCCCTGTTTAGGGGAATTTTTAATGACTGGTGTTTTAATGTATTTTTAATCTCTTATTGGAAGCCGGCCAGAGTGGCTGGGAAAACCCAGTCACATGGGCAGGGTATAAGTAATACTGTAAATTATTATGATTAATATGATGTCCCCCGTCCTCACAAAATCCCCACAACAACCCTCCCCACAACAACCCTGTGAGGTAGGCTAGGCTAAGAGATGCAGTTGCAGGCCCCCAAGGTCATACCCAGGGAACTTCATGGCCATGTGTGGGGATTTGAACCCAGGTCTCCCAGGCCCTAGTCCGGCACTCTGACCACTACACCACTGTCACCACCCCTGTCTCTCCCTGCCCACGGGCTGCAGCTTGGTGGTAGACATTGCCTTCCATGCAGAAGGTGCCAGGATCCGTCCCCTGTGGTGCTTCCAGGGAGGGCTGAGAGAGAGACCCCCACCCATTTGAGACCCCCAAGAGTGCTGCCAGTCAGTGCTGAGAGAATACGGAGCCTGCGTCCTGACTCTGCACAAGGCAGCTTCCTATGATCTGACTGCCCAGTGGTTCTTCTCGAGAAAAACGAGTAGTTCTGGGCACTGCAATTTAAGGATATTGACAGACTTGGGAGGGAGCATAAGAAGCTAAGGAGAGCTTGGCTGCTGGATGCCAGCGAACCTCCTAAACAGATTGAAAACCAGGTGTCTTTATCTATATTTGGTTTTAAAACCTTTTAAAACTTAATTCAAAGCATATAATTTTCCATTTAAACCATGTTTTCCCAGTGCTAACATCGTAGTGGATAGAGAATAAACAGTTGTGCCATCATGCAAAGACAGGTTTCTGTATTCTGTGAACGAGGAAGAAATAGCTATGGGCGCTGGGGCTTTCTGCCCCCATGGTTAGTGTCATCATTGCTTCACAGGAGATGGGGCTGAAACTGCTCAGTTTGGGAGTGTGTTGAGGTCATCAAGGATCTAGATGATCTTATGCCAGCCTGAGAACAAGTACTTAATTATCTGCTATTGGCAGCAACGTTAGGAAATCTTAGGGAACCGGTGGCAATCCAAATGGATTGGATCAATATTAAAATGCACTTATTAAACATGACGTACATGTCCTAGACCTAGGAGATGTAGGCTATGTTCTTGCAGCATCCTGTTCTTGCAGGGGTCTTGCAGGGGTCAAATACCATTAAGAACCTAGGAAGCGAGGTAGACTGCCTCTGGACCGGCAGGTTCCACGAGGGCCTAAGAAGAGCTTGGCTGCTGGACCAGGCTGGTGGCCCATCGGGTCCGACCTCCTGTCCTTGCAGTGGTTCTGCCCTCCTCCTGGGACAGCTGCTTCCCTCCAGAAGTCTGTTTAGGGAAGCTTTTAATATTTGATGAATTATTGTATTTTAATATTTTTCTGGAAGCCGCCCAGAGTGGCTGGGGAAACCAAGCCAGATGGGTACCGAAGGGTATAAATACTGTAATAAAATTATTATTATTATTATGACTGCAGCCCCACCAGCCCCAGCCAGCAGGGCTGAGCTCCTCCCGGCATCACATGCCTGGGGCTGATGGGAGTCCAAAACATCCAGAGAGCACCAGGTTGGCCAAGCCTCTTCTGGGGCATTGGGAACGGATGACCACGAACTCAAGCCCTCCTGCCTTGAATCCGCTGCGTAGAGATTATTCGGGCTCAGTTTTTCTGAGCAGCAAAAGCTCCTTTTGCAGATTTAGCAGGCAGCTTTCAAGTCGGCTTTCAGGCCCAAGTACAGTGGTGCCTCGCTTAACGAATGCCCTGCTTAATGAAATTTCCGCTTAACGAAATGATTTTTCGAGCGGAGGTTGCTTTGCTAGACGAATTTGTTTCATGAAAAATTCGTCTAGCGAATCGCGGTTTCCCATAGGAATGCATTGAGATTCAATTAATGTGTTCCTATGGGCAAAAAGAACTTCAAAAAAAATTCAATGCATTCCTATGGGATTCGCTAGACGAATTTTTCGTTATAAGAAAAGACCCGTGAAACGAATTAAATTCGTCTAGCGCGGCACCACTGTAGCAAGATTTATCTGGCTGCTTGGGACTTGAGGTTTGCAAGGAGGCCGTTTATCAATCAGCTGCTAATTGCTGGCAGGTAATTGTTTGACTTTTCATTCCCATTAATTAGGCGTTTGGGTCAGATGATGACCAGCAATTATGGTTAGTCGTAAGTTCTTTGTACAGAGGCTGTCAAATCACAAAGGAAATCTTCTGAGCATCACAAAGGGGGAGGTTCTCCTCCAGGGCAGCCCCTTGGAGAGGGGTCTTGCAAGAACTTTTCAGCCTGCATTTTTCAGGGAGGTTTGCACAGGAGAAAGACTGAGCCTGGAGGTTTTTAAGCGGAGGTTGGATGGCCATCTGTCATGGATGCTTTAGCTGAGATTCCTGCATTGCAGGGGGCTGGACTAGAGCAGGGGTCAGCAAACTTTTTCAGCAGGGGGCTGGTCCACTGTCCTTCAGACCTTGTGGAGGACCAGACTTTATTTTGAAAATAAATAAATAAACGAATTCCTAGGCACACTGCGAAGGGGGCAAGTAGTCCTCCTCCCCACCCCAGCCCCCTTCTCGGTTTGCCGCCTGCCTCAATCGCCGAAGGGCTGGCGGCTGTGGCGCGAAACAGGCTTTCTCCCCGCCTCATAGCTGCCAAGTCTCCCGTTTTCTCCGGGAAACCCCCGTTTTTCCGGCTGTCCCCAGCCGAAAAAACAGATTTTTTTGTTTTTCCCCTGTTTATTCTGGCGCGATGGCCATTTTGGAACTGGGCGGAGCATGCTCAGAAGCGACTTTTGATGCTGCTCTGCCCAGTTCCAAAATGGCTGCAGCGCGACTTCTGGTGCGGCAGCTATTTTGGAACTGGGCACAGCAGCATCAAAAGTCACTTCTGAGCATGCTCCACCCAGTTCCAAAATGGCCGCCGCGTTACTTCCAGTATGCTAATTTCGGTCCGGTCCCTTATTTTTCAGAGAGGAACTTGGCAGGTATGCCCCGCCTAGAGAAAGAGGGCACTGCGCTTACCTTCGCAGGGGTGGCCGCTGCCACCCCCACCGCTGCTTCTTCTTCTCATGAAGTGGGTAGGCAGAGCGAGCTTGTCTGCTCCGCTCTCTGGCCCACAGGAGCACCAGGGCAGCGGTGGAAGGAGGAAGAGGCCAAGTGGCAACAGCTCTGCCGATCAAACACTGCGCCTGGTTTACCTCAGTGGCGTTTGATTGGGAGAGACGCCGCCACTTGGCCTCTTCCTCCTGTCGCCATCGTCGGGAGTTGCGGCTTCACGGCACGGGCCTGATCTGGCCCGGGGTCGTAGTTTGCCGACCCCTGGACTAGAGGACCCCTGGTGTCCCTTCCAACTCTAAGATTCTATGATTCTATGACCCTGTGGTTACTAAAACAGAAGTCAGCTGGGTGGGCGCCTTAGCAGTCATCTAGGGCTGGATCTACACACAGGGGGGGAAACGCTATAGATAAGCCATAAATTAAATGGTTATAGCAAAAGAAAAAATACTCTTATGTAAAATCGCATAGACAAAGTTTTGTGCTCTACAGTGCCATCTGGTGCCACATGTTTATAATGCAGTTAGAGCATTGTAACATGGCTAATGTAGCTGAGTCCTAGGTCTTGCAAGCAGCTAATTACATTTTTAATTAATTTCCTAGTTTTTATGCCCCCCCCAAAAAAAACACTTGCAGAAAGAGTAAATGTCTCTGGCGGTTTGAAATGTCCAAGAAATAGAATTTTAAAATTTATGTTGCTGCTGTTGGAGAAAGATAAGCACCTCTTAATAATAATAATAATAATCTCCTATTCCCCAGACCAGGACTCAAGGTAGCTCTCAAAAATCAAAACAACACAAATAAAATACAAAAAACTAAAAAGTATAACATTTTATTTATTCCTTCATTTTTATTTTATTTATTTGTATACTGCCCCATGCCTGTAGATAAAAGGTAAGTATTAAAAAGTCACAGAATCATACAATCTTAGAATCATAGAGATGGAAGGCACCCGAGGGTCATCTAGTCCAACCCCCTCTTGCAATGCAGGAATCTCAGCTAAAGCATCCCTGACAGATGGCCATCCAACCTACGCTTAAAAACCTCCAAGGAAGGACTCTTAATAGAATTAAAAACAATATAAAAACAAATCTCTTAAAATACAGATAATAAAAAGATCATAGCACTATTAAAAGCCCTTATACGTAAATCCAGCTTATGGGGTGGCCCTTCCTGAGCCTCGGCTGCCCTCTCTCCCCCTGCCCCCGGCCCCTCCGGCCGTCTCTGGCTTTGCAAAGCGGAGCTAAACGGCGCATCCTTCTGCCCGGGCGCATCTCAAAGGCTCGTGGCTCCTGCAGCCGCCTTGCTGGCCGCACATGCTCTCATGCACCATTGAGCAGGCTTGGCTGTCACTTTGCAGCTGGGGCTCGGCGGGAGCTGGCGCCAAACGCCACGAAGCCGCCCAGGGAGGCAGGCGGTCAGGGGGAAGCAGAGAGCGCCTCGGGGGTCGCCCATCCCTCAGTTGCCTGGGGCTCAAGCGGCACCTTCCCCTCCCCCCCCACCTCCAGCTTTAGCCCAGACACCTTACTATAAAAAAATGAGCCTCTTCCACCCCCAGCCCTAGATGCCCCAAAGGGGCTCTGCCAGTCCATTAGCTGTCACTGATGTATTAAGCAGTTGGAGCCCAGGGGGGCAGCAGCATCCCAAAGACCCTCTTAGGGGCAAGAAGGGGATTCAAATGGCAAGAAAGGAGATTCCGACTGAACCTCCGGAAGAAATCTCCGATGGTGAGAGCAGATCTGCGGTGGAACGGACTCCCTTAGGAGATGGCCTCTCCTTCCTTGGAGGTTTTTAAGCAGAGGTTGGATGACCATTGGTCAGGGATTCCAGGGGGTTAGACTGGATGACCCTCGGGGGTCCTTTCCTACTATGTTTCTACCTTTTCAGGGATGTTTTAGCTTCATTTCATTTTACTTTCAATTTGTATTCTATATCACTTTACGCAAGGCAGCTGACAGCAAAACAGACAGCAAAGATCACACACCTATTTATCCGATACGGTAGAAGAAAGTATTTGAAATAAACAACTTAAATAAAGTAATGTTCAATAACCCATTAGCACATAATGTTATTGTTGTTGTTTAGTCGTGTCGACTCTTCGTGACCCCATGGACCAGAGCATGCCAGGCACTCCTGTCTTCCACTGCCTCCCGCAGTTTGGTCAGACTCATGTTGGTAGCTTCGAGAACACTGTCCAACCATCTCGTCCTCTGTCGTCCCCTTCTCCTTGTGCCCTCCATCTTTCCCAACATCAGGGTCTTTTCCAGGGAGTCTTCTCTTCTCATGAGGTGGCCAAAGTATTGGAGCCTCAGCTTCAGGATCTGTCCTTCCAGTGAGCACTCACTTATATTAGCGTATAATAAAGGTAAAGGGACCCCTGACCATTAGGTCCAGTCGTGACCGACTCTGGGGTTGCGCGCTCATCTCGCATTATTGGCCGAGGGAGCCGGCGTATAGCTTCCAGGTCATGTGGCCAGCATGACAAAGCCGCTTCTGGCAAACCAGAGCAGCGCACGGAAACGCCGTTTACCTTCCCGCTGTAGCGGTTCCTATTTATCTACTTGCATTTTGATGTGCTTTCGAACTGCTAGGTTGGCATATAATAGCAAACAGTAAAATTAAATATCAGCAAATAATAATGAAACAGTTTGCACTTAACTGTTACAAGAATTACTAAACTATACTCAGCAAGCCACAATGCATAAAATATCACAAAACATACAAAACCATGTAAAGGGATCAAATTGAAGAACAAGCACCCACAACTTGTAAAATTACGTATTTTTAGTTGTGATTCCTGCATTGCAGCATGTTGGACTAGATGGCTCTTGGAGGTCCCTTTCAACTCTGTGATTCTATGAATGCCATTTAGAACCCTTTATTTGCATGGGCAGGTCTTTCTCCCGTGTATCTGAAGGCCTCACAGCAGTCCTGCAGGACCCCAACATCGCCAGCCCTGGTGCAACCTACTTGCCCTGGGAACTCCCCTCTTCAGGGGAGGGGGGAGAAATGGGAGTCTGGGCCTCTGCTCTTCTCCTGCCTTGCTTACAATGGGGGAGGGGGCAGCTGCTTTCCCCCTTTGGGTAAGTGGGCCGAGATGTGGGCTCCTTGGCATCCTCCCTGCCGCTCGCACAGAGCAAGGCAGCAGCTGTCGCTCGCCTCCCTCGGCACAGATGGCCTCTGCGTGCAGCAGGGAAACTGGGGAGGAGGGCAAGGCAGGTGGGGTCCAGGCTGCCAGGGAGCCCCTGGGATCGTGCCGGGGGTGGCACAGAGGGTCACGGCCAGGGCAGGAGCTGGGGGGGGGACTGCTGGGTTCTCTTGCCATGGGACTTTTCAGCCGAGAGAAAAGGCAAGTCAGGGGTGGCATGGCAGGAGTTAATGATGCGCAGCCTAGAGGGAACTTGTCACCCTCTCTCCCAAGACGAGAACTTATGGATGTACCAGGAAGGCGAACACTGGAAGGTCCAGGACAGATGAAAGAAAGTCCGCCTTCACACAGAGTTAAACTCTGGAACTCCCTCCCACTGGAGGCAGCGAGGGCCCCAACCTGGGTGGCTTGAAAGGAGGATGGGGCAAATTCACATGGAGGCGGAGAGGGCATTTGAAGGCTCCTAGCCTCTTTTAAAGCCCCAAATGGCCTCGGTCCAGTATACCTGGAGGAGCGTCTCCACCCCCCCCCCATCGTTCAGCCCGGACACTGAGCTCCAGTACCAAGGGCCTTCTGGCGGTTCCCTCATTGCAAGAAGCCAAGTTGCAGGGAACCAGGCAGAGGGCCTTCTTGGTAGTGGCGTCAGCCCTGTGGAACGCCCTCCCATGAAATGTCAAAGAGAAAAACAACTACCAGACTTTTAGAAGACATCTGAAGGCAGCCCTGTTTAGGGAGGCTTTTAATGTTTAATAGATTACTGTATTTTATTTTTCTGTTGGAAGCCGCCCAGAGTGGCTGGGTTTCCCCAGCCAGAAGGGCGGGAAATAAATAAATAAATAAATAAATAAATAAATAAATAAATAAATTATTATTATTATTATTATTATTATTATTATTATTATTATTATTATTATTATTGCTGTGCTTTGGAGGCAAAAACGGTTCCAAATCCCAGCTTCTGGAAACCACAGGAGCGGAGAGTTGTGGGAGAGTTGATGCCCATAGAGTTGATGCCCATAGTGGGCATCTGATCGGCCACTGGGGGGGGGGCAGGATGCTGGGCTAGATGGGCTCTGGCCTGATCCACCAGGCCCTTATTGTGCTTTTATGTTGGTGTTGGGGCAGGAGGTTTCGGGACGTGACTCTTCCTCATTGCCCACAGTCTGTGTTTGTCACAGGACCCTCTCCTAATGGCTTTCCCTTTCTGCTCACAGCCCTGGGTCTTGGGGTCGGTGGGTGGGAATGGCAACTGACAGGCTATCTCCAGCAGCTGGAAGCCCCAGAGGCCCTCCTGCTGCTCTGGGGTCCTTCTCAACAGCCCCCGCTTGCTGTTATTTACCTGGCACTTCTTTCATCCTCGTTTCCGACTTTTTGTTTATTTCATAAAAGTTTTACGCCGCTCGACTGCGGAGAGAACCTCGAAGCAGTTAACGGAAAAGGCGAAGCGATAAAATGATGGGTACGGAAAAGCGAGCAGCGATCGTTTCGGACATTTGGCAAAGTTAAAATAGCAATAGACTGGGGTCCGATTGAAACTCTTGCCTCCTTTCTTGCAGGAGACCACCCTGGCGCACACAGAGCTGCCCTCGACGGTGGAAGGGGTGGAGAAGGCCATCAAAAAGCACAAGGACTTCACGACCACCATGGACCTCAACATGCAGAAGACCACGACAGCCCTCAAGGCGGGCGAGAGCCTCATCCGCCAGGGCAACATCTATGGCCAGAGGGTGAAGGAGAAGATGGACAGCCTCCGGGCAAAGTAAGGCACTGAGGGGGGATCCGTGGGGTGCTGAGAGCTATATATATGTGTGTATATTTTAAGATGAGAGTGACAAGCGCACAACTGCTGCTTGCTGGTCTTCACTATGGTTTCCTGCAGATCTCTCGGAGCACAAAATGTGTCTGCCTGAAAGTGGCTGCAGGAGCAGGGGCAGAATTAGTTAAACTGTGGAACTCACAGCTGCAGGAGGTGCCGATAGCCACCAACCTGGGTGGCTGGAAAAGAGGGTGAGACAAATTTACGTGGGAGAGGCTGATGCATGGCTCCAAGCCAGGATGGCTCGGCTCTGCCTCCACCTCCAGAGGAAGCATTGCTTCTCTTGGGCTCAGATCCTGCGTGTGGGGTTTCCCTAAGGGGCACCTGGTTTGTCACTGTGAGAAGAAAAGGGTGCTGGACTAGGTGGGAGCCCTTTGGCCTGATCCAGCAGGCTCTTCTGGTGCGCTTAAGTCACTTAAGTTAAGAGGCAGAGAATAAAACTGGACTACACTGCAGGGTTTCTTGTAAGCAGTTTGTGTGTGTGTTTGTGTGTGTTTGTGTGTGTACCACCCTATACCTGAAGGTCTCAGGGCAGTTCAAATAAAATATCAAATACATGAAATCAAAATAAAAACAACAACCCAATAACCCCCCCTCCCAAAAAAGGAGTCAGCATTTTAAAAAGGGTATAAGACAGGCACCCCCAAACTGCGGCCCTCCAGATGTTTTGGCCTACAACTCCCATGATCCCTAGCTAACAGGACCAGTAGTCAGGGATGATGGGAATTGTAGTCCAAAACATCTGGAGGGCCGAAGTTTGGGGATGCCTGGTATAAGATATAGATCAGGGTCAGCAAACTTTTTCAGCAGGGGGTCGGTCCACTGTCCCTCAGACCTTGTGGGCAGCCAGAGTATATTTATTTTTTTGGGGGGGGAGAACAAATTCCTCTGCCCCACAAATAACCCAGAGATGCATTTTAAATAAAAGGGCACATTATACTCATGTAAAAAAATGCTGATTCCTGGACTGTCCACAGGCCGGATTGAGAAGGCGATTTTCCTGCCCCCCCCAAAAACTTGAATCTGAAAGATCACCAGCTCCTATGGTCAGTGCCAGTTTCCTCCATGGCCTCGAATGAACAACCTTCCCAGCCCCACCTGGAGATGCCTTGGGTTCTTTGCATGCAAGCCAGGTGAGCTACGGCCCTTCCCTAAAAAATAAAACCAAGATTCCAGTCCTCATGGTTCCGAATCAAGAGATGGTTTCCAAAGGAGCACAGGAAGAAGCTGTCTTCTGCTGAGCCAGAACATTGATCCTTCTAGCTCAGTATTGTTATTGGCAGAACAGGTCAGTTGCCTCTTGGGAACCCTTTACATATGCAGAGTGAGCTGTGTTTGGCAAGTGAATCTTGGTTAGAGAGCAGGCTCATAGCTGTCAAGTTTTCCCTTTTCTTGCAAGGAATCCTATTCGGCATGAGGGAATTTCCCTTAAAAATGGGGAAAACTTGACAGCTATGAGCAGGCTTTGCCTGCTGCAATCACACAGACAAAGAGAGGTAAGAAAATAATAAAAGTTGTTTATTGCAGGAAATGCATAACTTGGATGTTTATTGTTTATTAATATCCTTCCTAACTTGCGCTGTAGGGACATGGGTGGCGCTGTGGGTTAAACCACAGAACCTAGGGGCTTGCTGATCAGAAGGTTGGTGGTTTGAATCCCCATGACGGGGTGAGCTCCCGTTGCCCGGTCCCAGCTCCTGCCCACCTAGCAGTTCGAAAGCACATCAAAGTGCAAGTAGATAAATAGGTACCGCTACAGCGGGAAGGTAAACGGCGTTTCCGTGTGCTGCTCTGGTTCGCCAGAAGTGGCTTAGTCATGCAGGCCCGGAAGCTATACTCCAGCTCCCTCGGCCAGTGAAGCAAGATGAGCGCCGCAACCCCAGAGCCGGTCACGACTGGACCTAAGGGCCAGGGGTCCCTTTACCTTTATCTTTAACTTGCACTAGCAAATTCCTTTACTTAGCAGAGTTACATTCCCCTTTTTATATGCACAACGGATATCTGGTTGCAGGCTCGTGTGAGCCTCTCACTATTATACAATTCAGCCTGGCTCAGATTGAATTGTATGTTACTGGTAAGTTCCCTTTAACCCCTCTTAAAAGAATAAAGACGCCACAATCTTATTCAAAGTCAATAAGAGAAGTTGACTCACATCAGTTCACAGTTGGATCCCTGAAGGCAGACTTAGTGGTGCCTCGCTTAACGAATGCCCTGCTTAACGAAATTTCCGCTTAACGAAAGGATTTTTCGAGCGGAGGTTGCCTCGCTAGACGAATTCGTTTTACGAAAAATTCGTCTAGCGAATCGTGGTTTCCCATAGGATTGCACTGAAATTCAATTAATGCGTTCCTATGGGCAAAAAAAAATATCAAAAAAAATTCAATGCATTCCTATGGGATTCGCTAGACAAATTTTTCGTTATAAGAAAAGACCCGTGGAACGAATTAAATTCGTCTAGCGAGGCACCACTGTAGTTACAAATATGTACATGTGGATCTACCCCAAATGGGGGAATAATCCCAGTGCTTCTGCTAGCTGAGAGCTAGCCGAACAGTCCTAGCTAGAAGCTGGTCAAACGAAGAACAAGTCAAAAAGAAGAGAGAAGGGTGCTGCATGCCTTGTCCTTTTGTTACCTTTTGGACAGGTAAGGTCATGCCCACCTTCTATCCCATGCAAAGGAAGGATGCTCCAGCCAGGAGATACAGGAAGTTTTCTCCTGGCTGGACCCCGCATGTCTTCTCTAGCATTACAAGGAATGTTGTCCTTGATTGTGCTCAGTGCATTGGATTGGAAGGTTTCTAGTTCTCGAGGAAGGCAGCTCTCTCAGAGGAGAACTGCAGGATGAACTCTCCTCTTGAGGTCTGAGAAAGAAGTGGGAGAAGAAGGAGGAAGTTGTGAAACCAGATGCAACCTGATCAGGACTAACAGTCTGACATCAAAGAAACAGAGAACTCAGCCCAAGAGGTTAAGGGTACAGGGATAGTTTGGGAATTTGGAAGTCCCGAATGCTATCTGTCTGAACCCCACTTCTGCAAGCTGGGTTGCACCCAGACTTCCAACAGTTGCCTACACTGACTGGCAGCAGCTGTCTGGGGTTTCAGACAGGGCCATTCCCAGGCCTGTTGTGTAGATGCTGCCAGGATCAGACTTGAGGTGCTCTATCACGGAGCTTCAAAATGAACCAGGAAAATCAGCCACAATGATCCCTGACTATTTCGACACTTCTATTTAGGTGTCCAAAGTGCTTGATTTTCTGGGGCATTATGCAAAAGTTGTGCCTCCCCCCTCCGCCGCCTGCCTGCCTGCCTGCCCCCCCCTCTCTCTCTGTGTGTGTGTGTGTGTGTGTGTGTAAGATCATAGCAAGGTCCAGCCCCTTGGCTTCATTCTAGATTCAATTTTTGCAAAAGCTGGGATTTTTAAAAAGCTTCCTCTGGGTCCATTGCAGCCTTGCACCTTGTATTTGAAAAGAATGTGAACCTCTGGGGTAATCTGGGCTACTTACCGCATACACTTATCATGGGGGGGTGGGCAGAGGAAAAATAGTATTAGCTGGGGGGGGAGACCACAAAACCTTTCATGAATCAGAACAAAGTCAAGTCCACTTTCCCTCACACAGCAGAGATCAGTCATGGAAATTTGTCTCGAGGTCTCAGCATATTTGGCGGGCGGGGGGGGGGGGAGGGGGAGAAGGGGCTTGGGATTTTGAAAACAACTGCCGCTGCCATGTGGAGCCAATTAAGGCCCCCGCCTTCCCCTAATGCAAAAGCAGCCACCTTCCTTTGAAGTCTCCCTTTCTGAAGGACCAGCTGCTAATTTCGCCTGACGTTTTAATTGGTGTCAGATCCTTAATATATTTATCTGCTCCAGATAGATAAACCAGCTCTGCGCTGTGTGTAATTGTTATCTGAGCTTAAATTGGGGTGGGGGTGGGGATGCTGAATATTGGAATTACGGCTATATCTCAAATGCGATGCCTGATCCTCCACGTCTTGGCATTTTTTTCTCTGGGATTTGGGGTGGGGGGGTGGGGGAGAGTGAGTCAGTCCCTCTCTGAATGGAAGTCACGCAAGTGGAGCAGCTTGCCTGTGCCCAAACTCACAAGCTGCCACTCGAGGAGAAGCAGGAAGGCTGAGCAAAGCTCAGAAGCGGTCTGGATCCGAGGTGCCATGAGGCAGCCCTCGCTGAGCCTCACTGCTCGTGGGTGGATCTGGTCCACGTGAAGGAAGGCTGTGATTTTTGCTGGTGGCTGGTGGACCCCATGGACTGCATGTGCCAGGAAAGAGGGCCTCTTGTAAAATAAATAAATAACTTAAGCCATGTTATTTTTCTCCAATGCCGATAGTCGTGTTTGTTTTATAAAAACCCTCCTGTGTCCTGTGGCTCCTTTATATACCGATTCATTTTGGCTTCCAAGAGCAAAGTGATAATTTTACAGGGAACCAGGCAAAGGGCGTTCTCGGTGGTGGCGCCCGCCCTGTGGAACTCCCTCCCATCAGATGTCAAGGAGATAAACAACTATCTGATGTTTAGAAGACATTTGAAGGCAGCCCTGTTTAGGGAAGTTTTGATGTTTGGTGTTTTATTGCGCTTTTCATATTCTGTTGGGAGTCGCCCAGAGTGGCTGGGGAAACCCAGCCAGATGGGCAAGGAATGAATGAATGAATAAAAAAAATATTATTTCTCCCGTTCTTAATTTTACTACTTTTATACCTCACCTCTCTGGGATGCAGGTGGCGCTGTGGGTTAAACCACAGAGCCTAGGGCTTGCCGATCTGAAGGTCAGCAGTTCAAATCCCCACAACTGGGTGAGCTCCCGTTGCTCGGTCCCAGCTCCTGCCAGCCTAGCAGTTCGAAAGCACGTCAAAGTGCAAGTAGATAAATAGGTACCGCTCCAGCAGGAAGGTAAACAGCGTTTCCGTGTGCTGCTCTGGTTGGCCAGAAGCGGCTTTGTCATGCTGGCCACATGACCTGGAAGCTGTACGCCGGCTCCCTCAGCCAATAACATGAGATGAGTGTCGCAACCACAGAGTCAGTCACGACTGGACCTAATGGTCAGGGGTCCCTTTACCTTTACCTCACCTCTCCACCAAGGAGTTCAAGGCTCTCCCTCGCCCCATGTTATCCTCCCATTTTATCCTCCCAATGAGGTCGGCTAGGCAGTGACTGGCCACCTAGGTCTCATCCAGGTAGCTTTCTGGCTGTGGGGATTTGAACCCTGTTCTCTCCCAGGCCCTGGTTTGACATTCTAACCGCTGCACCGCAGTGGCTCATTGCAAACCGGCCGCTCCATAGAAGAGCTTTGCAGAACCTGTGCAAGAGGTGGAACTTTACGAAACCAGAGTGGCAGCCGGAGTGTGGCTGGACCCTCGCTCCTTTGCCAGCCAACCAAGCAGGAGGCCATGAGGTTCGAACTGACGAAGGAGTCATGAGGTCTCAAGTCCACTGTCCAGCCTAGGCTGAACTGGGGAGCACAAAGCAGGGCTGTTTTTTCATGGGATCGTGCTCCTTCTTGGATCTCTCTTCTCCATGTTGGGTCACCCATAACAAGAGGCCATGACGGCCACCAACCTGGCCATTCAGATGGAGCCTCCATTTCCAGAGGCAGTGTACCTTGATACCAAGATGCTGCTGTCCCTGGGCAGTCCCCATACTGTCATTAATGAGAGTGAGAACGAGGCTTGGGCATGTGAGAGCTCTTCTTCCTCCCCTCCCTAACCATCCCCACAGGCAGCCCCTGCCTAACCCGTCTCCCTCCTCTTCCTCCTCCCTAGGAGCCAGCGCAACCTGCAGCTTGCCCATGCCTGGACGCAGCGCCTGAACGACCACCTGCAGTTGCAGCACTTCTTGCAGAACTGCCACGAGGTGAGGGGGCCCGGGAGGGGCAAGGCATTCCTTCCCGTCCCTGGGGTGCATGGAACAGTGTGGGGTATAAAAGACGCACCCGGCCACTCAGGTGGGGACCCTGGCATGATCTTCCTGTCCGTCAGGAGTGCCCTAGAAGGAGGGAGAGTGCAGCCTGCGTTCTGCAGTGAAGATTAAGCGGAAGCCTTCTCCTGAGAGGCTAGTCTTCTAGGTGCAGGGAGGCCCTTTTTATTTTTGCATGCACATTCAAACATGCTCATGGTCTGAGATGGCCATCAACCTAGGTGGCTTTAGAAGAGGATTGGCAGATTCATGGAGGAGGAGAGGGCTACTGATGGCTCCTAGCCAGGATGGCCCTGTTCTGCCTCCACAGCTTAGAGGCCGTGATTCTTCTGAACGCCAGTTGCTGGAAAACCCAGGAGGGAAGGGAGTTCTTGGGCTTGTGGTTTCCTGCTTGTGGCTTTCCAGTAATGGGAATCTTGTTGGCCATTGGTAGGAGACTGTGATGGCTGGGGAGGCATCAGAGAAGTGTGCGCCCCCCCCCCCCTTCATGGAAATGCAAGCTTCTTTTCCCTCCACAAGGATTCCAGCTGTCATCCAATTTGCATTTTTGGCCCCACTCACTAACACATCTCCATTTCTCCCTAATTAAGGTAGCTTTCATGTTCCCAGGGTGTTCCTCAGTTGTGCTAATTAATCCTGGGTAGGCACACACTCCAGGTTAATGATGTGTCCTGGGGGAAGAGGCTACCCCCCCAATACACACAGCTTGGACCTGAATGTGCCCACACAGAAAGCAGTGGCTCCGTGTTGCAAACGAATGTTTTGCCCGGTTCTTGAGGGCTGGGCAGGAGGGTGGCTGCCCCAAGGCCTGGGGGCCTCGTGGGAAGGGTGGGGCTGAGGAGTTGGTGTAGGTGGGTCTGGGTCCTGCCCCTTTGGCCTGCAGCCTCCCTGTCTGGTGAACACTGCACAGTGTTACACCCAGGAGGCAAGCATTCCCGCAGGGGCTGCTCTTTCCGCTTCTGGATTGGGGCCCTCTTCCTTGGCCTTCCTCGAGGACGCTCATGCCAGTGAAGTGTGCCTTGAGAGAAACATAAGAGTCTGACGGATCAGGCCAATGGCCCATCAGGTCAGGGGGTCAAGCAAATGTCTGAGCCTTCTCCCCTCCTGCGGTCTTCCAGCAACTAGTCTTCAGAAGCCCTGTCCTCTTGAAATCTGCACCCCAGATGCTGTGGGGTGGTGGGAATTTTGCCCTCTTAATTTTAAATGTTGTTATTTAAAGCCGTTGCCCAATTATTGACCCGGGCTGGACTCGGTGGGCCCTGGGAGCCTCACGTGGATGTGTGTTCTTCTGGCTTGAGCCAGCTGCCGTTTGAAATTGCCTCCAAAAGGGAGCTTCCAGGGGTGGAGTTTGCGCCTCTGCTGTTTGCGAAATGGGCTGAAGAGGAGCAAGGGCGATGGGGGGCGGAGAGAAAGAGCAGCAGCGGCAGCGGCGGCAGAGAGTGAGGAGGCTGCGGCTCAGCCTGCAGTAATCAAAGGGAGGGAGGGAGGGAGCGAGCGCCTCCCCCCCATCCTCCTGGCGAGGGGTCAACCGAGCTGGGCTCGTCCCTCCCTGCAGCTCTGACCGTCCTCCCGCTTCCCTCGCGGTCCCTGGACGGGGCTCCCCTCTTCTGCCTCCCACCTGCAGTGACCCACTTTCTCTGCAGCGCTCCGAGGCGCGCATCCCCAGCTGCCCCCCGCCGCGGTCCTAGGCGAGGTTGGAGGAAATGTTCCTGGGGAGGAGGCCTTCTCCCCCAAGAGAAAAAGGTGCCCCCCCTTCCCACGGGAGTGATGCGCTGACTTTGCCCTCTAGGCAGGGGTGGGCGGGGGAGGGAGATACGTTTTGAAGGGCGGCCCAGAAGAGTCAAGAGCGGAAGTTCGGGGAAAGGGTAGCGGGGGGGGGGAGCTTGGAGGGTGCCTCGGTTTGACCCGAAGGGGAGCCAAGCCGGGAGCAGGATATTAGCGTTCCCGCTTCCTCCGCCTCCCTCCGAAAGAGAGGACCCAGGCGTCCGGGCTGGCGGGAGGCTAACTGAGGTGAAGCGGGCTTGGGCGCACGTGAGCGCGCCCCCACTCGCCGCCCCCACTCGCCGCCCCCACCCCACTCCGCTGGGGGTGGGACCCAGGCGTCCGAGGCCCGGCCGCGCGGCTTTCCCCCATAGCCCATTCCCGTCGTCCTCCCTCCCTCCCGCTCCCTCCCTCCTTCCTTCCCGGTGACGCGTTCGGAGAAGGGAGGGAGGCGCTCGGCTCGCCCGCTGCAGCATCCCGGTCCGGTCCGGAGCGCGGGGCTGGGAGCGCGCGGGGTGACCGGTGGCGGGGGGTTCTTGTAGGCTGGAGTGGGGGGGGGAGGCTGGAGGCGCGCGCCCTGCGGCTGCGGCGGGAGGGGGGAGGCGGCCGAGTGGAGGTGGGTGGCTTTCCCCCCTCCCGCCGCCCGGCTGACGCTCGCCTCCCCCTCTCCCCTGCCCCCCTCCCTCTCCGCGTGCAGCTCGATGGCTGGGTGGCCGAGAAGGAGGCGCTGATGGCCGGCGAGGCGCCCCCCCGAGACAAGGACGCGCGGCACCAGCGGGCGCCCAAGCGATGGCTCCGGCACCGCGCCTTCATGGCCGAGCTGGCCCAGAATAAGGAGTGGCTTGCCAAGATCGAGAAGGTGAGTCCGGCGCGCCGGGTACAGCACCGCCGCGGGTTCAGCACCACGGACAGCGCAGCGACTGACTCCGCGCCCGAGGCAGGAGATGAACGGACGGCATCTCTGCCCCCCCCCCAAGTGCTTTCTCACGACTCACCGCCCCCCCCAGCAGCGCGTGCATGCGCGCGCCTCTCTCCCCCTCTGCACGTGTTGATGTACACATCCGTGCTGTGATGCGAAGCCCCCTCCTCCAAAGTCCGGGCTTTCTCCCGCCCCCTCCTTTCAGATCTGCAGTTTGGCCTGTGTCTATTGAGATGCGTAGGGGTGCGCGTTTGCTCCCCTCCCCCTGCCAAGCAGCACCCTTTCATCCCCTCCCTTGATCCCAGGGTCCTCCTGCCCCCATCTAGGGCCTGGGTGGTTCAGCCTGGGGTCTCCCCGGCTTTTGCCTGGTTTGAAGGGCCCTGGTTTTTTTTTGGGGGGGGGGTGAGAGTTGATGCTTTCTTCCTTGATGGCTGGCCACAGGACTCATCCAGCTCAACCACCAGTGGGGCCCAGCTCCAGAGCTTCTCTCCCTCCCCAAGAGACATATTGACCTAGGGAATCGGGGGTCCTTTTGATGCCCTGGTTTGTGGAGGAGGTGCAGAATTGGGGGGGGGCAGTCAGCCTGGAAGCTAAAAAAAACACAAGAAGCCCCTTTTCGTAATTTATCTGAACTGTTTTAATTTGTGTGAGTCCCAGTCTAGGGAAATGTGATATAAATGGTATGATTTGATAATGATGAGAGTTGCCCGAGGCCTCAAGATTCCAACTTTGCTCAGAGAGATGCCCTTTGGTGGGGAGGGATTTCCCCCTTGGATCAGTGGGTCAGTGAATGCTTTCCTTCCCCTCTGCTGCCTTTACCTGTGGGACGTGTGTTTTTGTGGGGGTCTGGGGTCATTTCCCCCACCTGAGGCCCCTGGAAGCAGTTTTCCTGCTTTCTCGCTATGGCGCTTTGTGGTCTGCATTGTGTGCCTTGATCTGGGGCGCAGGTCAAGATGTGGCTGGGCGTGTGGTCCTGTTTTGTGGCAAGGAAGTTGCTTGAGTTCTAGATCAAGGGGTGTTGGGTCTGGATCCTGTCTGGGGAGTCCCAGTCGTGGCCCTTCTGCTTGGAAGGCAGGTTGTGGTTAATCAGTGGTGAGTGAACAGCACTCTGCACATGTTCAGATGTGCTTTTGTCATTGCGCACGTTGAGTTGACTAACCTCAGACTGTGTCCCCCCGCCCCCATACAGTGGCAGCCGTGACCCCTGATGCCTGAGTTTTGTGTGAGGAGGGGCTTGTTTGTTTTGGTACAGGAGAGCATCCTCTGTTGTTGTTGTTGTTGTTGTTGTTGTTGTTGTTGTTGTTGTTGTTGTTGTTGTATGACGTGAGCCCCAGCTCAAGGGGTCCTGCTCAGACAGAGGTGGACCATCTCAGTGAGGACTTAGCTACTTGGCATTTAACTGTCTTGGGACCAAGGTTCATTCTGGAGCTGGTTCCTGGCTCAGACAGAACCTGTACGCAGTTCTCATGGGGGTGGTTGCCATTCTGCCCCCCTGATACTGAGATTTGGAGGGAGGCTGCATCTCAGCCATGGCTTGGGCAGGGGCGGCCTTTGGTCATACGATACCCTGAGTCAGGACAAAATTTTGGGTCCCCAAATATTTCTTATTTTCATGCCCCTCTCGTCTTCTGCTCTGCACCCCCTTGGCTTGGATCCCTGTGCAGAGCAACTGCCCACAGTGCCCTAAATCTGGCGTTGGCTTGGAGTGACCTGGGAACTGCCTCCTTTCTGACCTGCTTTCCATCGGCTGGCCCTTGGTTGGCCCTGTTGCCCAAAAGATCAGCTTGTTTCCAGAGTGGTGAGGAGAGTGAGGAACAGCTCCTTGCACGCTTTGTCCTTGGCATCTCCAGGGGCAAAGGTTTTGGGGGACTAGGAAAGACACCCCCCTCCGGTTCTTCCTGAGACCTTGCAGATGGACTGATGGTCTGTTTTTGTCCAAGGCAGCTCCCCATCAGGCCTCTCTCTCCAGCCTCCTGCTGGAAGGAAGCCTTTGTGGCCCTGAGGAGGTGATGTTCCTCCTCTCTTCCTGTGCCTCTTCCTGGCACCAAGGATTTCCCTCTTTTTCCGAAGCACCAGATTTAGTGGGGTTGCAGAGCAAGGAGTTTCCACAGGGCTGGCACCTTCCTTGTTAAGAAGTTCTTGGTGTGCCTTCCATTGTCTCCTGCCATCCAGCCCAGGGTAGCTGAGGGACCATATTTCCTCATACAAACCTGCCTGGGCTCTGAGATCTCCAGGAGAGGCCTCTCTCTCTCTCTGTCTGTCCCGCTGAAGGCTGTCCCGCTGATAAGGCTACATCGCCACCCTCACAGATCCACTTGGTGGGGACGCGGGAGAGGGCCTTCTCGGTGGTGGCTCCTTCCAGGCAACTTTGGAGCTCTCTCCCTGCAGAAGCCAGACTGGCTCACTCCTTGCTGTCTGCCTGCTGGCAGGTGGAAAGCTTCTTATTCCAACAGGCCTTTGAGAACTGATTTATTTTTTTTAAGAGAGAAGGGGGTTTTAACAGTGCCGTGTTGTTTTCAATATCTGCCTTTTAATAGATTTGGTTTTTTTATTAGAGTCCAATTACTTTTTAACGGTAATGTTTTTAGCTTTTTATATATTAGCTGTGTTGTTTGTGGGAGATATAAATATAACAGCAGCGATAACAATTTGTCCGTCATTCCTCAGTGCTGGTGTTTTCGGTGGCGATGCATTTTAAAATCCTCAGCCGCGGCTTTGCCAAGGTTGTTGTTGGCTGTTGTTGGCCCTCGGCTTGTGAGTGTGTTTTTACAGAGAAGCAACGCCTGCGTTCAGGGGGTAGAGAGCAAGCGAGTCTCCATCTGTGCCGGAGAGGCAGTGGGAGGGAGGCCTGCTGGGGCGACGACTCCTGCAACATTTGGGGCCTGATGGGCATTTTCTTGTTGGCAACACGCCACCCTGTGATCTCTCACAGCGGCAGCTGTGCAGATGGCGGCCTGGAAGCTTCTCGGAGGCCCAGGCTCCCGACCACATTGGGGGAGGGATATTGATCCATCCGGTTGGTGTGTGTGTGTGAGGAGGGGTGTTAGGGGAGGCGACGGGTAATTGCCAGGGGATCCGACTGAGAGCATGGGAGCCTCTGGCTTCTCAGGGGAGCAAAAGAGGCATTTTTGGGAAGGAGGAGAGTCAGCTGCTTGCGTTTGCTCTGCAGAGTTTCTGGAAGATCTCTCAAATCCATTGCGAAACGGTGCCTGCAGCCAGTTTTCGGACTTGGCAGGCCATGTTGAGAGGCCAGGAGAGCTCAGCATGGTTGTGGCCTGATGTGGAGCTTCCCACATCACCTCCCTCTTCTCTTCCCTGCCCCTGTTGGGCTGAACGTGGGGGCGCAATCGGAAGCAGGTGGGAGCTGAGCGAGAGCCCTTTTGCTATTGGCCAGGAAGGTGGAGGCGTCCTCCCTTGTAAAGGGTTACGGTTGCCATGGAGACACTCAAGCCTTGGTGGGGACCAGAGGGTGGCATCTGTGGCACTCCTGGGATGGCTATTGCAAGGGGGGCAGGAATGGTGTTCTGGGGGTCGTACCCCCCTGCTCTGCCCTGCCCCTCTGGTTCCTCCACAAAGTGAGGCCTCTCTGGATGATGTGAACGAGGCAGCTATTTCAGCCCCCATTGAGCGATGCTGGATTTTCACTGGGTGACGAGAGAGAATATGTTACCATATGGTATCTGACAGCCTTGAACATGCGCAGAGTGGATTTCTGCCGTCACTGAGCAATTAATCCCACCCAGCCAATGATTGTCCAGCCTTTCTACCTAGCTTGCCCCTTCATGAAACATTTAGGCCATCAAAACAGAATAACTTCCTACGTTTTGCAACAAGCTAAATCAATAATATAAGACAAGGCAGTTGTTTAGTTTCAGCTGGGAGTCAATTTTGACCTCCCCGAATGCACTTTGAGCCTTTCAGGTTTGTAAATGTTCTGTGAAGTACATGCACAGTTAGAAGGTACAACAGGCGGAATAATATACAACTGCAAAAATGTCTGCACTTAGACACAAACCCTTTTTGCTGCCACCCTGAATAAGAGCAAGAGGGGAAAAGTTTGTCCTTTTATTTGCAAATGTTTGGCAAAGTAAGCAAAGATGGCAACTGTTTTCTTACGCCTCTCATTGTGAGAAGTAAAGCTGGGTGGATCCCCTGATCCCGTTTGATTTTTATGGAATCTGCCTCCCATCAAGAGCATGTAGGGTGTGGGTTTACTATGTCTTTTAAACCTCCTGAGCTGTCAAATGTTTCAGAGAATTAGAGGACAGAGTTGTCCTGCCCCCCACCCCGTTGTTGTTTAGTCGTTTAGTCGTGTCCGACTCTTCGTGACCCCATGGACCATAGCACGCCAGGCACTCCTGTCTTGCACTGCCTCCCGCAGTTTGGTCAAACTCATGTTCGTAGCTTCGAGAACACTGTCCAACCATCTTGTCCTCTGTCGTCCCCTTCTCCTAGTGCCCTCAATCTTTCCCAACATCAGGGTCTTTTCCAAGGATTCTTCTCTTCTCATGAGGTGGCCAAAGTATTGGAGCCTCAGCTTCACGATCTGTCCTTCCAGGGAGCACTCAGGGCTGATTTCCTTAAGAATGGATAGGTTTGATCTTCTAGCAGTCCATGGGACTCTCAAGAGTCTTCTCCAGCACCATAATTCAAAAGCATCAATTCTTCGACGATCAGCCTTCTTTATGGTCCAGCTCTCACTTCCATACATCACTACTGGGAAAACCATAGCTTTAACTATACGGACCTTTGTCGGCAAAGTGATGTCTCTGCTTTTTAAGATGCTGTCTAGGTTTGTCATTGCTTTTCTCCCAAGAAGCAGGCGTCTTTTAATTTCGTGACTGCTGTCACCATCTGCAGTGATCAAGGAGCCCAAGAAAGTAAAATCTCTCACTGCCTCCATTTCTTCCCCTTCTATTTGCCAGGAGGTGATGGGACCAGTGGCCATGATCTTGGTTTTTTTGATGTTGAGCTTCAGACCATATTTTGCGCTCTCCTCTTTCACCCTCATTAAAAGGTTCTTTAATTCCTCCTCGCTTTCTGCCATCAAGGTTGTGTCATCTGCATATCTGAGGTTGCTGATATTTCTTCCGGCAATCTTAATTCCGGCTTGGGATTCATCTAGTCCAGCCTTTCGCATGATGAATTCTGCATATAAGTTAAATAAGCAGGGAGACAATATACAACCTTGTCGTACTCCTTTCCCAATTTTGAACCAATCAGTTGTTCCATATCCAGTTCTAACTGTAGCTTCTTGTCCCACATAGAGATTTCTCAGGAGACAGATGAGGTGATCAGGCACTCCCATTTCTTTAAGAACTTGCCATAGTTTGCTGTGGTCGACACAGTCAAAGGCTTTTGCATAGTCAATGAAGCAGAAGTAGACGTTTTTCTGGAACTCTCTAGCTTTCTCCATAATCCAGCGCATGTTTGCTATTTGGTCTCTGGTTCCTCTGCCCTTTCGAAATCCAGCTTGCACTTCTGGGAGTTCTCGGTCCACATACTGCCTAAGCCTGCCTTGTAGAATTTTAAGCATAACCTTGCTAGCGTGTGAAATGAGCGCAATTGTGCGGTAGTTGGAGCATTCTTTGGCACTGCCCTTCTTTGGAATTGGGATGTAGACTGATCTTCTCCAATCCTCTGGCCATTGCTGAGTTTTCCAAACTTGCTGGCATATTGGGTGTAGCACCTTAACAGCATCATCTTTTAAAATTTTAAATAGTTCAGCTGGAATATCATCACTTCCACTGGCCTTGTTATTAGCAATGCTTTCTAAGGCCCATTTGACTTCACTCTCCAAGATGTCTGGCTCAAGGTCACCAACCACACTACCTGGGGTGTATGAGACCTCCATATCTTTCTGGTATAATTCCTCTGTGTATTCTTGCCACCTCTTCTTGATGTCTTCTGCTTCTGTTAGGTCCTTACCACTTTTGTCCTTGATTATGGTAATCTTTGTACGAAATGTTCCTTTCATATCTCCAATTTTCTTGAACAGATCTCTGGTTTTCCCCATTCTATTGTTTTCCTCTATTTCTTTGCATTGCTCATTTAAGAAGACCCTCTTGTCTCTCCTTGCTGTTTTTTGGAAATCTGCATTCAGTTTCCTGTATCTTTCCCTATCTCCCTTGCATTTTGCTTGCCTCCTCTCCTCCGCTATTTGTAAGGCCTCGTTGGATAGCCATTTTGCTTTCTTGCATTTCCTTTTCCTTGGGATGGTTTTCGTTGCTGCCTCCTGTATAATGTTACGAGCCTCCATCCATAGTTCTTCAGGCACTCTGTTCACCAAATCTAAATCCTTAAACCTGTTCCTCACTTCCACTGTGTATTCATAAGGGATTTGATTCAGATTGTATCTTACTGGCCCAGTGGTTTTTCCTACTTTCTTCAGTTTAAGCTGGAATTTTGCTATAAGAAGCTGATGATCTGAGTTACAGTCAGCTCCAGGTCTTGTTTTTGCTGACTGTATAGAGCTTCTCCATCTTTGGCTGCAGAGAATATAATCAATCTGATTTCGATGCTGCCCATTTGGTGATATCCATGTGTAGAGTCGTCTCTTGTGTTGTTGGAAGAGAGTGTTTGTGATGACCAGCTTGTTCTCTTGACAGAACTCTATTAGCCTTTGCCCTGCTTCATTTTGAACTCCAAGGCCAAACTTGCCAGTTGTTCCTTTTATCTCTTGATTCCCTACTTTAGCATTCCAATCCCCTGTAATGAGAAGAACATCCTTCTTTGGTGTCATTTCTAGAAGGTGTTGTAGGTCTTCATAGAATTGGTCAATTTCACTTTCTTCAGCACCGGTAGTTGGTGCATAAACTTGGATTACTGTGATGTTAAAAGGTCTGCCTTGGATTCGTATCGAGATCATTCTGTCATTTTTGAGATTGCATCCCATTACAGCTTTTGCCACTCTTTTGTTGACTATGAGGGCCACTCCATTTCTGCTACAGGATTCTTGCCCACAGTAGTAGATATGATAGTCACCCGAACTGAATTCGCCCATTCCCTTCCATTTTAGTTCACTGATGCCCAGGATGTCGATATTTATTCTTGTCATCTCATTTTTGACCACATCCAGCTTACCTCCACTCATGGTTCTTACATTCCAGGTTCCTATGCAATATTTTCCTTTACAGCATCGGACTTTCCTTTCGCTTCCAGGCATATCCGCAACTGAGCGTCCTTTCGGCTTTGGCCCAGCCGCTTCATCAGCTCTGAATCTACTTGTACTTGTCCTCCGCTCTTCCTCAGTAGCATGTTGGACGCCTTCCGACCTGAGGGGCTCATCTTCCAGCGTCATAACTTTTATATGCCTGTTGTCTTTGTCCATGGAGTTTTCTTGGCAGGGATACTGGAGTGGCTTGCCAGTTCCTTCTCCAGGTGGATCACGTTTAGTCAAAACTCTCCACTATGACCTGTCCATCTTGGGTGGCCCTGCATGGCATAGCTCATAGCTTCTCTGAGTTATTCAAGCCCCTTCGCCACGACAAGGCATTGATCCATGAAGGGGGCCCCCCACCCCACCATCCTGCTAAGATAGAATCATAGAACCGTAGAGTTGGAAGGGACACCAAGGGTCATCTAGGCCAACCCCCTGCAATGCAGAAACCACAGCAATGGCATTCCTAAGAGATGGCCATCCAACCTCTGTTTAAAAGCCTCCACGGAAGGGGAAGAGTCCCACCTTCCAATCCACTCTTCAAGCAGCTCTTACTGTCAGAAAGTTCTTCCTGATGTTTAGTCGGAATCTCCTTTCTTGTGACTTGAAGCCATGGGTTCGAGTCCTACCTTCCAGAGCATGGGTAAACAAACTGGTTCCCTCTTCCTTGTGGCAGCCCTTCAGATCACTGAAGATGGCTCTCCTATCTCCTCTCAGTCTCCTCTCTTCCAGGCTAAAAAAACCCCCATCTCCTTCAACCGTTCCTCATCAGGCTTGGTTTCCTGACCCTCGATCATCTTGGTCACCCTCCTCTGCACACCTTCCAGCTTGTCAATATCCTTCTTAAATTGTGGCGCCCAGAACTGAACACAGGATTCCAGGTGTGGTCTGACCAAGGCAGAATAGGTCCATTTATTTTTCTCTTGTTTCGTAATGGCTGCTTGGTTACAATTTTGTTCAGAGTTTATTCCTGGTTTTAGAGGTTTCCCCTGAGGAAGAAAGTTTGCATTCGTGAAACACGTTGGGCTTTAATAAATTCTGGGGCTTCTGAGACTCTTGTTTCCCCTTGGCTGCCTTCTCACGGTGCTTCTGTGGGAGGGAGGCCATTTCACAGGCCAGGTGGCTACCATGGCAGGCTCTGATCCCTTGCTTTGCCCTCCACTGGCAAAAATGGCTCTTTTGGTGAAAGAGATGCCATGGGCTCTCCAGTAGTCCCTGAGACAAAACATGGAGCTCCCTTGTCTGATATCTCTGCCTTATTCTGTGTGTAGCTGAGCATTAATACAGTCTGCATTTTTTTTTACTTATTTATTTATTGAAAGGTATTCACTGCTTGATTGTACAAAGAAACAACAACCCTCAAAGCAGTGTACTATATATATGTATATATGCACAAAAGCAGCTTTTTAAAACCATTATATCTTTTAAGGCGCCAGACGAAAATGTTCCGCTTCAACCAGGCCTTTGGCTGATTAATATTCTACAGCCTTTTAAATGTGCTTGTGGGAAGGGGGGATATAGTTTTGCTGTTTTGTTTTACTTATTTACTTGTTTTTATCCTGCATTTTATTCCGTAACACACCCACACACCCGGAGATCTTACGTTGAAGGGCATTATATAAACTTAATAAATAAACAAATCAGCAATAAATTAAGAACAGATTAAAACAGGCAATGTCATTCTACATATCCGGGAGGGCTTATCTAAGCAAAAATGTTTTTAGGAGGCGCCGAGAGGAGTACAGGGAAATTGCTTGCCTGGTATCCAGTGGCAGGGAGTTCTGGATCTCCAGGGCCTTGTCTTGCATGTGGAATTTTGCCCCCGACCCCAAATAAAATAGCAGGACAACTTGCGTGCTGTTGCAGGAAGTGTGTGCCTTCCCCAGATCACGCAGGCCAGGGGGAGGGATCCCTTTCTGCAAAGAGTGTTTGGGGTTCTTGGGACGCGCAGGCAAATGGCTCCCGGCTCTCTGTCCCCAGGAAGGCCAGCAGCTGATCGCGGAGAAGCCGGAGCTGGCCGAGACGGTGAAGAAGAAGCTGGGCGAGATCCGCCTGTGCTGGGCCGAGCTGGAGTCCACCACCCAGGCCAAAGCCCGGCAGCTTCTGGAGGCCACCAAAGCTGACCACCTGGTGCAGAGCTACGCCGACCTCGACAAGCGGCTCTTATGCATGGAGAGTCAGCTGCAGCTGGTGGACTCCGGCCCGGACTTGGCCAGCGTCAACAGCAACCTCAAGAAGCTCCAGGTGGGTCTCGAGGGGGCTGGGGTGGGGGTCTGGGGGGCCACGTGGCTGGCGGGGTGGGGCTCTGGGAAGAGGCAGGGGTTTCCAGGGGGCTGGCATGGATCCTCCTGGATGGGGTGGGGAGCAGATTGCCCTCTCCAGCGAAGCACACGTAATTCTGGCTATGCAGCTGTGATTCTGGGGAGGGAGGGTCTGCAGGCATCT
This sequence comes from Zootoca vivipara, assembly GCF_965207765.1. NCBI lineage: Eukaryota > Metazoa > Chordata > Lepidosauria > Squamata > Lacertidae > Zootoca > Zootoca vivipara. The sequence goes on along the minus strand of NC_142589.1, from coordinate 83,449,037 downwards.
GCTGTCTGCTCGTGAGCCCCCCCATCACCAGGAAGAGTCAGGCTAATCTCCCCATCAAACCCTTCCATACCACCCCTGCTTTCTAGAGGGGCACTGGGAAGGATGGGAGGGGGTTCTTGCAGAGCAGCCAGGCCAAGCCACGAGAATATAATAGGAGTCTGCTGGATCAGGCCAAGGAGCCCATCTAATCCAGCAGTGGCCAGATACCTCTAAGAATCGAGCTAGACTGCCTCTGGATCTGGAGGCTCCATCAGAACCTAAGTGCCTGGCTGCTGGGTCAGGGCAATGGGCTCACCTAGTCTAGCATCCTGACCTCACAGTGGCCGACCAGATGCCCGTGGGAAACCCTCGAGCAGGATCCGAGCACAAGAGCAGCCCTCTCCCTTTCCTGTGGCTTCCAGCAACTGGGATTCAGAAGCATGGCTGCCTCCACCATTTCATCTCCGCACCTCGGTCTCCCCGCATCTCCTGAACTCGCAGCGCTGGACAAACTTTGCATGCCAGGGATCCCATCCTGGCACAGGGAGACCCGTGATGCCCCAGCCGTGGTGGGCTTGTGCCTCCTTGTGTGCTGCCCCCGTGACCGTGGCCAGAGTTGGGGTCCTGCCAGCCTCGCTGTACCCTTTGGGGGAACGCTATGCTCACGGGGGAGATCAGCTGGGCCTGGGAGCTGGACCCCTTCAGCTCACACCCCTTCGCTTCCTCGTTTGAAAAGTTGTAACTCGTCTTTCCTGGGGGAAACAGTCCAAGGAGGCTCCAGAGATAGAATAAGGAAGCCATAAAATCCGAGTTAACAGGAATAATAAAACCCCGACTCCCCAAACACATAACAACAATGAGACAGAAATAGGTTCTGTAAACACAGCAGGAAGAAATCCGCTCAAATCCTGGTGGAGTCTGTGCACTCTGAAGAGGCAGCTCTGGCAAGCTAAATCTTGGCCGTTAGCAGGCGAGGCGAACCTTCCTCGAAGGGGTGGCGTTTCAGAGCCCGGGTTTGACCACAAAGGGTCCCCCTCCCCATTCCCGACAAGGTGGGCTTTGAGATAGATGGCCCCCAAGTGATGGCTTTGGCAAGCGTGCAGGTTGACATGGGCGACAACAGTTTGGCACAGTGGTTGGAGTGCCGGGCTAGGACCTCGGAGAGACCAGGGTTCGAATCACCATTTGGCCGTGAAGCTCACTGGGTGGCTCAGGCCAGTCACTGCCTCTCTCAGCCTTAACCTACCTTGCAGGGTTGTTGTGGGGAACAAAGGAGGAGGAGGAGGAGGACCAAGGATATGCCCCCTTGAGCTCGTTGGAGGAAGAAGGTGGGATACAAATTCAGGAAATAGAGGCAGGAAGGGCAGTCCTTCCGAGAACCTGGTGCTCAAAGTCCTTCCAAGGTCATCAGAAAGAAAGGGGGGGCGTTTTGAGGGGTCAGTTTCCCTCCCTGCCTGGTAGCTCCATTCTGAATCCGCTGAAATTCCTGAACCCCTTTTAAAAGACAGCCCCACACAGAGTGCATTGCAGTAGTCCAGAGGGGACGCAAGAATAGCCTGCCGTCCCCGTGGCCAGATCTGCGGAGGGTTAGAGCAGGCACCTCCGGAAAAAGAGGTCTGGCCCACCACCCAAACCTGAGATGTCCTGGGGCCCCCGATTCCAGAAGTACCCGCAGACCATAGACCTGCATCTTTAGGAGGGGCAGCAACCCCACCAGTCACAGGTAGGGTCCCCAGTCCTGGAGCAGCTCTGCCTTCTCAGGATTCAGCCCCATGATGTTTGCTCTGCTCCATTATACAGTGGTACAGTACTTTGGTTCTCAAACTTAATCCATTCCAGAAGTCTGTACCAAAACCAAAGCGTTCCAAAACCAAGGAGTGCTTTCCCATAGAAAGTAATGCAAAACTGATCAATCCATTCCAGACTTTTAAAAACAACCCCTAAAACAGCAATTTAACATGGATTTTACTATCTAACGAGACCATTGGTCCATGAATTGAAAGCATTAATCAATTTACTGTACTATAAAATAAATAAGACAGTATTGCAGATGATAAAAACTAAAATTAATTTTTTCCTTACCTGCACTGATGATAGTCATTGTTTGGATGGGGGGGGCTTTTATCCATTTCCGCCGTCACGCAATCAGTCCATCAATCAGTAGCTGAACTGGGTTCCACACAGTCACAAATTCGAATCCACCGAAAAAGCCTCAAAAACAAAACACAAAATAAAAAGCAAAAACAGAAGTGCCAACCTGAATCCGCTCCAGAAGTCCGTTTGACTTCCAAAATGTTCAAAAACCAAGGCACAGCTTCTGATTGGTGCAGGCGTGCCGGAAACAATAGCTGACAGTCACATCGGAAATTCAGCTTCTGAAAAACGTTTGAAAATCAGAACGTTTCCGGGTTTTTGCCGTTTGGGAACCAAAGCGTTTGAGAACCAAGGTACCACTGTAATCTCCAGACTCTGAACTTCTGACGGTCTCTTGAGATGTGCTGGAAGAGCGGGGGGGGGGGTGTCTGTATATTGATGGCCCCATACTCCACGTCCCCAGGTGACCCCTCCTGGCGTGAAGCTTTGAGGGGCTGTCCCTCCATACAAAGAAATGGCTTGCCAAATAGACAGCTAGCATCTCAAGGATGAGGGCTCCAGCCCAGCCTCCTTCCTGCCACGCAAGTTTTCTGCGTTGAAGGGAAGTGAGTGATCCTGTGTGGATCCCTCTGCGTGGAAAGCTAGTGCTGCAAGGAAGAAAGTGGGCCCTGGAGTCTTTCTCCCTGAGATGCTTCCTTTCTACGCTTTAGTCCAGGCATCCCCAAACTTCGGCCTTTCAGATGTTTTGGACTACAATTCCCATAATCCCTGACCACAGGTCCTCTTAGCTAGGGATCATGGGAGTTGTAGGCCAAAACATCTGGAGGGCCGCAGTTTGGGGATGCCTGATTTAGTCTCTTTTCAATCTCTCTCTCTTGGTGGCCATCACAACCTCCTGTTTTCAGATCTTGGGTAGGGCTTGGCAGCTGAATTGGGGGGGAGGGATGGGGCAGGAGAGAAACAGCTGCTGCTTTGGCTGCACAGGGGGTCTCTCGGGGGGGGGGCAGATCCTGCCCTAACCCCTTCTCCGCAAGGTTTTCTTCAAGAGAGGCTGGGAAGAGGGTAGGTGTTTTTTTAAAAGTTTTCCCTTTGATTTGTGGGTCCGTGAGACTGCACACACCCCTGCAGTGGGTGGGGTGGGGCTCTCTGTCAACACCAGGCAAAGCCAACCCTTTATTTAGCCCGGGGAGGGGCACTTCTGAATTTAAAAAGTCCAATCCCTCTTGCTTTACCGAGCTGAAAACTGGAGCCAGTGGTGGCTTAGTGGCGAGACTGCAGGAGAAGGAAGACCTGGGAGAGACCAGGGTTCAAATTCCGCCTCCACCCCTGGCTATGAAGCTCCCTGGGTGTGACCTCGATCTCATTCTCTGCCTCTCAGCCCAGCCTCCCGCACAGGGTTGTTGTGAAGATAAAATGGGGGGGGGAGGAGACCAGGTATGCTGCCCTGACCCCCCCTTGGAGGAACAGCTGGGAAAGAAATGCAATGAAGAGACAGTCGAGGTCAGAGACCCAAGCAGTTGCAGGGGGGGAGGAGTAGAGTGGGTGCCTCTCGGGGGTGGGGGTAGGGATGCTGCTTTCCCCTGGGGCTGTGGGGGGCCTGGGCCTTGCTTCCCCCTCCTCCCCTTGGAAGCCACGCGCCATCTGGGGAGGGTGAGGGGCAGCCCAGGGGGCTGGCCGGCCAGCCGCCTTCCCCCCCCTCACACCAACCTCTCCCTTTTCCCTCCCCAGCAGCCCCCGGCAGGGCAGAGGCGGCCATTGCTCATCACATCCTAGTGTGCGGTTTGTCTCATCACGCTGCATGGCGGTACGGTAGCCCTTTTCTTTGACTCCATCTGTCTCGCCTTTTTTGCATTTCTGCTTTCCTTTCCCCCCTTTCCCCAAGGAGATGATGGAATGGGAGGGGACGGACGCAGAGACCCATCTCCTTCCCCCTTTTCCCCTTGTTTCTCCTCCATCTGGTTTCTTCTTTTTCTCATGTTTCCCATGAACTTTCGCCAGCTGCCAAGAAACGCTTGCCTGCCTGCCTGCTCCCTCCCTCCATGGCGCCAAGCCTCCTTCCCAACGTGCTGCGCTTGGTAGTCTGGGCTCGGTGGGGGGCAGTGGTAGCACCGGGGCGGGGCAGAGGGACATGGGCCTCACTCAGGATGGTGGCCGGAGGCTCCCCTGGTGAATGGGTGCCAGGAGAAAAGGCTCTTGAAGGTTGCCATCTATACCACTCTTCCACCACCCCCAAGCATGTGGGTCAGCCATTGTTCAGCAAATGCACCGGCAATGGCCCTGATCCTGCCGCTGTGCAGACAGACAGGGGAGCTTGGAGGTCCAGGTTGCTCCGTAGGTGGAGGAGGGGACAGCCGCAGGCTTCCGTCGTCGTTCTCCGGGCATCTGATTTTAGGGGCCCTGGGATGAGCAGATCCCAGAGGGTGCTGAGGATTTCTGCTCAAGACCCTGCCTGCCCCATGGCTCCCAGGGAGGAGGGGGGATGCCGACAGCAAGTCAGGCTGGCTTGGGCTGGGAGTGCAGGTGTGCCCTGAGAACGGGGCGGACGCCTCCCATTTTGAGCATGCAAACAGGAGCCAGGGGCAGCCCTGGAGAGAGAGAGACCCAGCCCCATAGAAAAGAACCCGGCAGAGAGCTTGGAGGAGACGGGGTGTTTTCCCTCCTGCCTTTTGCCTGCACTTGCCTCTTCCTAGGCTTCCTGGGTGGGCGGCCACTGGCGGAGCCCCTCCTGGCCCAGCCCAGCCCCCTCCTGTTTCTCCTCCTCCTCTTCCTCCTCCTCCTCTCTGTCTTGCAGACGATGGAGACGCAGGTGGAGGAATGGTACAAGGAGGTGGGCGAGCTGCAGGCCCAGGTGGCCACCCTGCCCTTGGAGGCCACCAGCAAGGAGATGGTGGACGAGCGGCAGAACGCCGTGGGCACCCGCATCGTCCGCCTCATCGAGCCCCTCAAGGAGCGCCGGAGGATCCTGCTGGCCTCCAAGGAGGTGCACCAAGTCAGCCACGACCTGGAGGACGAGATCGTAAGTGGGGCACGGAGGGAAGGGGGCAAATCTGAAACCAGGAGGGAGGGAGGGAGCACTTCCGATTGTGGGGATGTTCAGGAAGGCGGGAGGATATATTGTTTGTTAATATCCTTCCTAACTTGCGCTAGCAAGTTCTATAACTTAGCAGAGTTTTACATTCCCCTTTTAAACACACAGCAGGTAGCTGGTTGCAGGCTTGTTTAAGCCTCTCAATATTAGGTTCCTGGTAAGTCCCCTTTATATCCCTCTTAAAAGAATAAACATGCCACCATCTTGTGTAAAGTATATAAAAGTAACTATGCACATCCCTGCAGGGAGGAGCGGCCCCAGGTGCATTGGGGGCTCACAGCCTTTGGGGTTGGGGGCAAAGGCTGCTTCCTGGGGGCTTTGGAGGTTGAGCTTGTATGATGGAAGCTGCAGAAGCTGCAATGGCACCACCAAACAAGAAGCACTGACCACGAGGGACGGTGGCCTTTGTCAGGACTGCCTAGTACAGAGATCAGCAAACTTTTTCAGCAGGAGGCCGGTCCACTGTCCCTCAGACCTTGTGGGGGGCCGGACTATATTTTGGAGGGGGAAAAAAATGAAAGAATTCCTATGCTCCACAAATAACCCAGAGATGCATTTTAAATAAAAGCACGCATTCCACCCGTGTAAAAACACGCTGATTCCCGGACCGTCCGTGGGCTGGATTAAGAAGATTGGCCCGGATCCGGCCCCCAGGCCTTAGTTTTCCTACCCATGGCCTAGTAGCACAGTCCTGTCACATCTTCCATGGAGGTTCAGTTCCAAGGATTCCGCAAAAATCACGTATACCCCCAAACCATTGGTGCCACCCTGGGGCTAGTGGGGGGGGGAGAGAATTCCTCCTACTCCCAGAGCCCGAGCCCCGAGTCAGATCAAGGCATTTTGCTGCCTGCGGCAAAGACCAAAATGGCACCCTAGGGGAGGATGTCCTGCTCCGTGCGCAGGGTCTGGGAAGCCAGGGATGCTCTTGCAAGATCTTCTGGGAATCTCCAGTGGCCCTGCAACATCTTGCGTGAGCATCTCGAGCAAGGCAGAGAGCCTTGCATAACCCAAGCAGACGCTACATGAACCGATCTCTCTCCGCCTTGCTGGGATTTAGTGTGGAAATGCTCAGGGTGGCAGGAGAGGATATATTGTTTATTAATATCCTTCCTAACTTGCGTTGCTAGTTCCTTTACTTTGCAGAGTGCATTCCCCTTTACACAGCAGATAGCTGGTTGCAGGCTCGTGTGAGCCTCTCGTTTTTATACAATTCAGTCTGCCTCAGATTGAATTGTATATTCCTGCATGGGCGTAGGCAGGGGGGCAGGAGGGGGCAATTGCCCCCCCTAGAAGCAGAGCCGCTGGCCAGCCTGCCCTGCTGCCCACCCAGTGCCGTCTCCCTTCTCCCTGGCTGGCTGTGGGGCGGGCGGAGGGCAAGCCCCAGAGCCGCGCAAGTAAAGCGTTTGGCTGGCTTTCCCTCCGCCCGCCCCACAGCTAGCAAGGGAGAAGGGAGACGTCCCTTCTAGCCAGCTGGCTGTGGGGCAGGCGGAGGGAAAGCCAGCCAAACGCTTTGCGCGGCTCTGGGGCTTGCCCTCCGCCCGCCCCGGCGATCGCAGAGGGGGAGGAGGGGATCGGAGCAGCCCGATTTCGGGCTGATCCTGGCGCCCCCTTGCCCCTGCCGTTCGAGGAGGGGGAGGAGGGGGTCGGAGCAGCCCGAAATCGTGCTGCTCCGATCCCCTCCTCCCCCTCCGCAATCGCTGGGGCGGGTGGAGGGAAAGCTGGCAAGGGAGAAGAGAGTTTTCCTTGCCCCACTGTGGCCCCTCCCCCGCCCCTTGGTCCCGCCCCTTGGTCCCGCCCCTTGCCCCCCCTAATTTTCATACTGGCTACGCCCCTGTGTTCCTGGCAAATTCCCTTGAATCCCTCTTAAAAGAGTAAAGACACCACAATCTTATTCAAAGACAATAAGAGAAGTTCACATCCCTGAAGGCAGGCTTAGTTACAAATATGTGCATGTGGATCAACCCCATATGGGGGGATAATCCCAGTACTGTACTTCTGCTAGCTGAGAGATAGCAGAGCAGTCCTAGCTAGAAGCTGGTCAAACGAAGAAGGAAGTCAAAAAGAAAGAAGGGTGCCGCGGGACTCGTCCTTTTGTTACCTGGACAGGTGAGATCATGCCCACCTCTAGTCACATGCATAGGAACGGTGCTCCAGCCAGGAGGAAACAGGAAGTTTTTGCCTGGCTGGAGCACTAAACATTTCCCCACATGTCTTCTCTAGCATTACAAGGAATGTTGTCCTTGACTGCTCTCGGTAGATGCCATCCCACAGAAGCAAGCTTTCAGGCTGCACAGGGCTCTTCCTCAACTGCTCTCCTGCAGCCACGTAGAACCAAGGGGCAAAAAAATCTGGGTTGTGCAGGCTACCGGGCTAGTTTTCCACTTGCCAGCCCCCGCCCCCACAAGCCAAGGCCAAGCAGCAGGGAGAGGAAGGTGGCCAAGTTCTCTTCTGGAAATAGAGCCGTTGGGAGTAAGGTGTCTCTTGTTGGAAGCGACGAGTCTCCCCCAAATGTGATGGGACCTCTTTGCACCTTTGCTTTTGGTTCCGATGCCAAGGGGGGCTGTCCCTCCTTCACTTCTGTTGATGATCCCCATTAGGAATTGTACTAATGGGGGGGGGGCACTTTTGTTTTTCTCCCTGACATGCTTCTAGATCTGGGTTCAGGACCGGCTTCCCTTGGCCACGTTGAAGGATCACGGGAGCAACTTGCAAACGGTCCAGCAGTTCATCAAGAAGAATCAGGTGTGGTGTGAAGAGGAAGTCATGGGGGGCAGAGTTTGTGGGAGGTGTTGGGGAGCCCCCTCTCCCCAGGATGGGGGGGGAGAGAACGATGGGGAGGCCCGTTTTGTCCTGGATGTTGCCATGGCAGCCTTCAGAAAAGCAGGGGCTGGTGGCCTAGGAGAGCCCCAAACTCAGAGGTGCCGCTACCATCTGAACAGTTCCTTCTGGGCCATAGAGAGACAGTGTGGTGTAGTGGTTAGAGCAGTGCCGGATTTACATATAAGCTGAACAAGCTATAGCTTCACGCCCCACTCTCTTGGGGCTCCCCAAAAGTGTCCTTCAAGACCTGCCTCTCAGGGCGCCCACAGACAAGGGTCGGATTGACGTATAAGCTAAGCAAGCTCTAGCTTAGGGCCCCCCTCTCTTGGGGGCCCCAAAAATATAAACTGGGTGTACATTTCCAAAATGTAAGATAAGAAACAAACAAAATAAAACCTACATCCAGCAACAGTGTTTTGTGTTGTGTGGGCTCCTGGGATGTAAGTCATGGGCCCCGCCTGCTCCCTTAAATATCCCTGGTTTGCTCCTTTCTATATATAGGGTGCCTACATTCTGCATGGACTGGTTGCAGGGCATCCTGTGCAAATGGCTTGAGATACCTATTCAATCCATAAATTACCATCTAGCATATATTCAACACAAAAAACAGGGACAATTTGTTGTGGACAAAGGACAGCTGGACATAGAAAGGGCCCCATTCCCTTCAGGAGCTGAGGGCCTCATCAAACCTCAATCCGGCCCTGGGTTAGAATGTTGGATTAGGAGACCCAGGTTCAAATCCTCCCCTTGGCCATGACCTTGTGGGCCGGTCCCTTACTCTCAGCCCAGCCTACCTCACAGGGATGTTGTTGTGGGGGTTAAATGTCTAAGGGGAAAGAGCCACGAAAGCCACCTTGAGCTCCTTGGAGGACCAGTGGGGTACCAGTGTAAACATTAAAAACCCTTGATAATAATTTGAAAGCCTCTCCCTTTTCCCGGTCGCCAGAACCTCCGCCGAGAGATCCAGGTGCACAAGCCCCGCATGGACGACGTCCTTGAGCGCGCCCGGGGCATCGCCACCATCAAGACCCCCGAGGTGGACCCCGTGCGGCTGCTGCTGGAGAAGCTCTCGGAGATGTGGGGCGCCCTCCAGGAAGAGGCCGAGCAGCGGCAGCACCTGCTGGACGCCACCTATCAGGTGGAGCAGTTCTATTTTGACGTGGCCGAGGTGGAGGCCTGGCTGAGTGAGCAGGAGCTCTTCATGATGAACGAGGAGAAGGGCAAGGTGGGGAAAGGGCAGGGGGAGCGGGGAGGGGCCTGGGGATGCCCACATTTTGGGCCGGGGGAGAGGCGGGTAGCTGCGTTGGGCAGGCCGAGTCCCCATCCCTTGGTCCGGGACGGGATAAATTCACGGGGCTTCTGGGAGGGGGGTTTGTGTGGGAATGTTCAGGGAGGCAGGAGAGGATATATTGTTTATTAATATCCTTCCCAACTTGCGCTAGCAAGTTCCATAACTTAGCAGAGTTTTAAACATTCCCCTTTAAACACACAGTGGGTAGCAGGTTGCAAACTTGTTTAAGCTTCTCAATATAAATTCCTGGCAAGAGCTCTTATTGCTCTCTTAAAAGAATAAACACGCCACAATCTTATTTAAGATACTGGTATATCAAAGTAGTTTACTCACAGCATCATCAGTTCACAGGTGGATCCCTGAAGCCAGACTTAGTTACAGAAGTGCAGTGGGCCCTCTAGCTAGGTTCCGCTCTGGATACGTAACTTTCGGGTTACGAACGCGGCAAACCCGGAAGTGTATACTTCCGGGTTCCACTGCCCGCACATGTGCAGAAGCGTTCAATCGTGCCACACACGTGTGCAGAAGCGGCACCTCTGCCTATGGACTTTTCAGGTGGCGGACGGACCCCCAGAACGAATTTAATTCATATCTGGAGGGTCCACTGTATATACATATGAGTCTATCCCATATGGAGATAGTCACTTCGAAAAGCCAACAGAGCATCTCTGGCAAAAAAGAAGAAGAAGAGAGCTGTTGCTCCAATGATGAAGTCCAAAAGAGAGGAGAGAGGGTGCTGCATGCCTTGTGCTTTTGTTACCTGGACAGGTAAGGCCACGCCCACCTCTAGTCCCATGCAAGAGGAAGTATGTCCCAGGCCCAGGAGGAAACAGGAAGTTTTTGACTCGCTGGACCAAACATTCCCCCGCATGTCCCCTCTAGGAAAACAAGGAATGTTGTAGTTGACTGCTACTTACGTATCACATCCCACCATTTGCTCTAGCGCTCGAATCCTGCTTACAAGTTTCCCACTGTGCAACCAGGACGTTGAGCTCTCTATGGTCCCCCCTTTGGCCTGATGCAGCATCCGGGCTCTTCTGATGGAACCTCCAGCCCCAGAGGCAGTCTATCTGGATTCCTCGGCCCTTAAGGATCTCAGGCCCCTTGTGTGAAGAGGAGGCTGGGCTGGGTGGGCTCCCCTCTGGCTCTCCCGGTGTCCTTACGCCCCTTCCTCCATCCTCTCAGGACGAACAGAGCACCCTCCAGCTCCTGAAGAAACACCTGATGATGGAACAGACGGTCGAGAACTACGCCGAGACCATCGCGCAGCTGTCGCGACAGTGCCGGGCACTGCTGGAGCTGGGGCACCCAGACAGGTAGGCTGGCTTTCCCCACCACCACCGCCTTCTCCACCCACCCCACTTCACCCTAGCCCCCTCTCCACTAGGGCTGGGCAAGATAGTGAAATATCCTCCATTTGAAGTCCATATCATGATATTGGTTTCATAAATTTTGACCTGGAAAAATACCATATTTTCCCATGTGTAACATGTCCCCATGTATAAGACGCCCCCTATTTTGGGGGAATCAAAATTTAGAAAATGGGGGGAGGTTGCCAAGGCTTGTTAATATTTCTTGGGGGGAATGCCTACAGTTGTTGAGCTTTCTTAGGGGGGGGATTGCACACAGTTCGTGACCTATATTTTGAGGGGATAATGTCAAAATTCGCTCCCCTGCTGGAATACAGCAAATAACCACAAAAAAAACCCTACAGTGGTACCTCGGAGGCGTTCGCTCGCCGAAGGCAAGCTTCTGCGCGTGCACGAAGCGGTGATACAGTGCTTCTGCGCACGCTACACAGATCGCTTCTGCGCATCCGACGCCGCGGAACCCGGATGTAAACACTTCCAGGTCCGCGGTGTTCGCTCTCCGAAGCATCCGTAAACGGAGGTAGTCATAAACCGAGGTTCCACTGTATTAGCTACCCGCCAATCGCACTCCTGATTGCAACAGCTGCAGCCAATAGACAGCAGCCCTTGACACAGCCACCAATTGCCCACCCAATCACCGCGGACCACCTTGGGCTCACAGCTACAACCATTCACTCATCGCCCCTCAGCATGACCCTCATATAAGTCGCTCCTAACTTTTGAGGCTGATTTTGGGGGCAAAAAACTGTTTTATACATGGAAAAAATATGGCGTATCACGAATCATGATGTCTCTGTGTGTGCTGTGCAAAAATCACTCTCCCTGCCTCATGCGGGGGGCAGCGAATCTGAAGGGCAGGTCCAGTGATGGGCAACCTTTTGAGCTTGGTGTTTCAAAATTCGCCAAAAAACCCGAGCATAACTCGGGTGGTGTGTCACTTCGAGACAAAAACCATAATTTTGCGATATTTATAGTTTAAATACGGTAACAAAAATGTATAATTGTAATATATAACTATTTAATAAACCAAAAACTAATTATTTAAACAAACCAAACCAAAAACCCCTTATTTATCACACAGTGCCCAGAGTTGTTGAGCTTTTTGGGGGGAGCTGCTGACCAAAGTTTTGGAGGGGTTTTTTTGGGGGGTGCAGCCCCAAAGCTGCTGTGCTTTTGGGGGGGGGGAAGAGAACAGAAATAAATGATGAATAATACCTTCGCTGGAACTAACACACATCACCGACATAGTCTGCCAAAGCGCCAAAAAACCCAGCACAGAACGGGTTAAAAAACGAACGCTGTTACACCCAATCATAGTCTGCCAAAGCGCCAGAAAAAACAGAAAAAACCAATCTCTGGCTACCAGCAACAACAACAACAAAAAAGGACCCGGGTTTTAACAGCGGAGGAGTGGGAGAACAAATGGGGGGGGGACAACAACAGCGCGAATGGGCCAATGGGGCGCGTGCCAGCAGTGAGGGCTCTGCGTGTCACGTCTGACACGCGTGTCATAGGTTCGCCATCACTGGGCAGGTCCCTGCAAGTCATGATGTGGGAAAAACCACAAAGCCAGCCAATAATAATAATAATAATAATAATTTATTATTTATACCCTGCCCATGTGGCTGAATGTTAAAAACAATACAGCATTAAATATTAAAAACTTCCCCAAGCCTCTGCACGGCTCCATCCCTATTTCAGACATCATGATATATCGGCATATTGCGATGTTTAGTTGGTGATGTATCACCATGTTGGAAACTACCGTATTTTCCCGTCTATAAGATGCCCCCGTGTATAAAAGGCCCCCTATTTGGGCGGACTGAATTTGAAGAAAATGAGGGGAGATGGCCCAAAGTTGCCGAGCTTTTCTTAGGGGGGGGGATTGCACGCGCGCCATCGCCCCAGCAGGGCGTTGCTGGGGGTTGGCAAAGTGGGCAGCCACTCCCCCCCATGCCACTGCTCCCTAGAGCGTGCGCCACCAACCAGCTGGCTGGCGGACGCGCAGCTTCTTCCCCCGCCACAATCTGCTGGCAGGCAGGAAATGCTCCCTAGATTGTTTCCCGCCCGCAGCAGCATCGGAGGAACGCCACTTCCTCTCATAGCTGCCAAGTCTCCCGTTTTTCGCGGGAAACCCCCATATTTTAAACTGTTTCCCGCTGGCATTCTGGATTGGGAAAAATCCTGTAAATCCCCCGGATTCCCTACCTGCCAGGGAGGCTCCATTTTGGGTCCTGGCGCTGCCCGGTTTCCGGTGCCCATACATGGGTAGCGCGGCACCGGAAGTCGCTTCTACGCATGTCCGGACATGCGTAGAAGCGACTTCCGGTGCCGCGCTACCCATGTAAGGGCACCGGAAATTGGGCGGCGCCGGCACCGGACGTTGCTTCTACGCATGTCCGGACATGCGTAGAAGTGACTTCCGGTGCCGCACCGCTGCTGATACCGCATTTTTCAGCGGGAGACTTGGCAGGTGTGCTTCTCCTCCACGCCACTATCCATGTATAGGACGGCCCCAGTTTTTGGACATGATTTTTGAGTCCAAAAACCTCACCTGATACACGGGGAAATGCGGTATATGTCGCCCGGCCCCCTGCTGCCCTCCCCTCTGACGGGCCTTTTCCTGGCAGCGAGCAGATCAGCCGGCGCCAGTCGCAAGTGGACCGCCTCTACGTCTCCCTGAAGGACCTGGTGGAGGAGCGCAAGGCCCGGCTGGAGCAGCAGTACTGGCTCTACCAGCTGAGCCGCGAGGTGGACGAGCTGGAGCACTGGATCGCCGAGAAGGAAGTGGTGGCCGGTTCCCCGGAGCTGGGCCAGGACTACGAACACGTCACGGTGAGACAAGGGGGCGGACGGGGCCCCTCTGCACTCGGGGAGCTGCCCCCTGGCCGCTGCCTCCTTCTCACTTTATTCGTATTTATCTCTTTCGTGAGAATATATTTGCTGCTTGATTGCAAAAAAAGCGGTTCAGAAGAGCAGCTTTAGTTTGATTTATACAGGCCTTATGAAATATCTTAAATATTTGTCCATTTATTTATTGTCAACAGATTTGTTGCAGATTTATGCCCAGCCGGATGGGCAGGGTATAAATCAGGCATCCCCAAACTGCGGCCCTCCAGATGTTTTGGCCTACAACTCCCATGATCCCTAGCTAACAGGATCAGTGGTCTGGGAAGATGGGAATTGTAGTCCAAAACATCTGGAGGGCCAAAGTTTGGGGATGCCTGGAATAAATAATAATAGATTTATTTATTTATTTATTTATTTATTTATTTGATGTAAGTCTTACAGACAGAAAAGCAAAGGCAGATATGTAAAAATTAAGGGTCGTGTTCAGCTAACTTTTATTTAGAGTAGACCCATTGAGACCAATAGCCATGACTCACTTAGGTCCATTAATTTCCATGGGTGTATTTTGAGCAAAAGTTATTTGACTGCAACTCTCTGTGTTGTATATGTCTTGCTATTGTTATTATTATCATTATTATTTTTAAGCCTAGTGCTTTTGCTTAACTGCAGTGAGCATGTACAGAGTGCCTTTCTCTTGCAGCTCTGCTCCGCTGGCAGCACAGTTACAGCATCCAGGGGACAGAGGACTTGCAGTTTCTCTGTCTAGTTCCCCACCTGGCCCCGCTTTGCACTTCAGCTGCAATTCCTGCATTACAGGGGGTTGGGCTGGATGAACCTGGGTGTCCCTTCCAACCGTACAATGTTCTTCTTCCCCTTCAGGTTCATTAAATGTTTGTGACTTTCGCTTAATTTATTTCCCCCAAATTTTGTTAATCTTTTAATTAAATGCTCTTATGTTCTTAGCACTTATTTGTACCATATTTTCTTTCCAATTTTATCTGACACTTGATTAGTTTCCAACTTGTTCTTTCTTGATCTTTACATTTGTTTTCTTAATTGTAAGTGTTTACTCAAATCCTGCTGATCAGTCCATTTCTTTACAGTATTTCTGTAGACACAGCATGAACGATTCCCAATCCTTTTTAATGTCTCTATTACCATTGTCTCTTGAATCTTCCCGCGAGTTTCGCCATTTCTGCATATTCCATAAGTTTGACTTGCCGTTAGGGCGGTTCATAAAAAAACCTTTTTTTAAAAAAAATGCCTGCTCCAAAGGTCTTACCTTACTACACTAGGGATTATATAAAATTTCATGCATATCAGTTAATATCTTGACCCTGCTCCACTGAACTGAAATTTCAGCCTTCACGTCATAGGAAAACGGCCAAGTAAACAGCTATTTTTGTGGAGGAGGGTCAAGATATTAACTGATATGCATGAAATTTCAGGAATAGCTATATAATCCCTAGTGTAGGAAGATAAGACCTTTGGAGCAGGCATTTTTTTAAAAAAGTTTTTTTAATGAACTTGCCATTCTTCTTTCATTGGTATCTTGTCCTCTTTCCATTTGGGGGCTAGTAAAATCCCAGCGGCTGTTGTACCATACGACTTTCCGATTCCCCGCAGCTGCTGCAGGAGAAGTTCACCGAGTTTGCCAGCGAGACGGGCAGCATCGGGAATGAGAGGATCTCGGCCGTCAACCAGATGGTGGACGAGCTGATTGACTACGGCCACGCCGACGCCGCCACCATCGCCGAGTGGAAGGACGGGGTGAACGAGGCCTGGGCCGACCTGCTGGAGCTGATGGAGACGCGGGCCCAGATGTTGGCCGCCTCCCACGAGCTGCACAAGTTCTTCAGCGACTGCAAGGACGTCCTCTCCCAGATCGAGGAGAAGAAGCAGCGCCTGCCAGAGGTCACGGCTCGCGAGGCCAAGACATCGGCCGGCACCCTCCAGAGAATGCTCAGCTCCTTCGAGCACGACGTCCAGGTCTTGGTGACGCAGGTGAGGCAGTGTGTGTGTGTGTGTGTGTGTGTGTGTGTGTGTGTGTGTGTGTGTGTGTGTAAGGGTGAGGCCCCAGGCACATCCTGTTGTGGTTGTTTAGTAGTTTAGTCATGTACAACTCTTCGTCACCCCATGGACCAGAGCACGCCAGGCACTCCTGCCTTCCACTGCCTTCCGCAGTTTGGTCAGACTCATGTTGGTAGCTTCGAGAACACTGCCCAACCATCTCGTCCTCTGTCGTCCCCTTCTCCTTGTGCTCTCCATCTTTCCCAACATCAGGGTCTTTTCCAGGGAGTCTTCTCTTCTCATGAGGTGGCCAAAGTATTGGAGCCTCAGCTTCACGGTCTGTCCTTCCAGTGAGCAGGTTTGATCTTCTTGCAGTCCATGGGACTCTCAAGAGTCTCCTCTAGCACCATAATTCAAAAGCATCAATTCTTCGGCGATCAGCCTTCTTTATGGTCCAGCACTCATTTCCATACATCCTGAATTCACATCCTACATTTATTTATTTATTTTGTTTATAATAATTTGTATTAGTTTTACATATAATCACATTGCGTAACATCATATCTTCTTTTTAAACCTCTTTGGCTCAAACTGAGCCTATTGACTTCCCGTCTAGTGGTATACAAACTTTAATTTTGCATCTTTGAATTTCACTTCCTTTCCTATTCTTGTTATATCATTACCTAAGATATTACATTACTCAACCTGAATACAGTGATACCTCGCTAGACGAACGCCTCGCACAAAGAAAAACCCGCAAGACGAAAGCATTTTGTGAGTTTTTTTGAGACTCGCAAGACGAAGTTTCCTATGGCCGTGCTTCACAAGACGAAGCAGGGAAGGAGCACGAACGGGAGAGTGGCCGTCTGGTTGGGCGCGCAAACGGCTGCTGGGGAAGGAGGGAGGGAGCCTCTCCCTGGCCCTCCTCCTGCTATCCCCTCCTCAGAGCCTTAAAAACTTCCGGCCGTGCCGGGTGAGTCGGCACCTTTTTTTGCGCTTTTTTTTGCCCATAGGAACGCATTAATTAAATTTCAATGCATTCCTATGGGAAACCGCGCTTTGCAAGACGAAATTTTCACAATACGAAATGACTCGTGGAACGAATTAATTTCGTCTTGCGAGGTACCACTGTAGGTAGTAATTTCAACTTACAAATCTTCTGATAACCCTGCTAGTGACGTTAATTGCTTACAGTTGTCTTTCAAATATAAATATAAATTTATTCCAGTCCTTTTGGAATGCTTGGTCTCGCTGGTTCCGGATTCTTCCCGTCAGTTTCGCCAGTTCTGCAAAGTTCATCCTCTTCATCTGCCACTCTTCTTTTGTTGGTATTCCATGCTGTTTCCATTTTTGGGCTAGCAGAATTCTTGCTGCAGTTGCTGCATACATGAAGAGTTTTTTTTTTATCTTGTCTCGGTATCTCTTTACCCACTATAGCCAATAAGAAAGCTTCTGGTCATTCGCATCATACCTTTAAAGCAGCGCATAGTTAGCCTATGGAACTCGCTGCCACAAGAGGCAGGGATGGCCACTGACTCGGATGGCTTTAAAACAGGATTGGACAAATGGCGTCTACTCCGGATGGCACGGTTGGAGGCAGCAATTATTCCGAATCCCAGTTGTTGGAATCCACTATGTAGATCATTTCCCAAAATCCCTTTACCTTTCTGCATTTCCACCACACATGGTACATAGTTCCCTCTCTTTCTTTACATTTCCAACACAAGTTGGAGCTGGTTCTGTACATTTTTGCTAGCTTGCTGGGTGTCGGGTACCAGTGACAAAGCATCTTCATGGAGTTTTCTTTCAAAGTTTAACGCGCTGTAAAATTTAAGTCCAGAGTTTTTCCCACCTCTGGAAGGAGGACATCAGATTCACGGCTGGTTATATGATCAAAGAAGACCTTCTAAAGGTGATGTACCAGTGGTACCTTACCCCAGCAAAATTGGCTATAAAAAAAAGATTAGTAGTAAATGTTGGAGGTGCAACCGTAAGGATGAGAATCTTTTCCACATGTGGTGGATGTGTCCCAGAATAAAAACATTCTGGAACATGATCCACGGACCACCTGTTGGGAACCACTGCACTACAGGGTCGAGACTGTTGCTCTTGAAATCTGCCCCTGCTGGTGGGTTTCCCTTTGGGTATCTCGTTGGCCACCATGAGGCCAGGATGCTGGACTAGACGGACCATTGGCCTGATCCAGAAGCTCTTCCTATATTGTTAGCTTCACGATGACTCTGCTTTAAACAGTCCTGGCTTCTCTCAAAGAATTATGGGAGCTGTAGTTTTCTAAGGGCGCTGAGAGTTTTTAGGAGACTCCTCTTCCCTGCCTGCTCGCCAAGCCATGCATCCTCAACAAACTGCAGTTCCCAGGATGCTTTGGGGGAAGCGGTGCCTGCTTAAAGTAGAATAATCACATCTTGAATTACATCTTGGGGGAGGCAGCAACACTTCCAAATACCAAACACTTCCAAATACCAGAAGGAAGGGGAAAGGTCTCAGGTGCTCGAATCCTGCTTGGAGGCTCCCCATCCTCAGCATCTGGCTGGCCACTGTGAGAACAGGATGCTGGACCAGATCTGGCCTAATCCAGCATCCAGTCCTTTCGTGTTCTGATGGAACCTCCAGGCCCAGAGGCACTCTATCTCGATTCCTATGGGGGATTTGGCAATGTGAGGACAGGATCCTGGGCTAGATGGGCCATTGGCCTGACCCAGCACACTCCCCTTATGAGACCGCGGCTTCCCTGCCCCCTTTCCGCCCAGGAGGAGAGAGCGCTGCCTGCCCCACGAGGCCCCCTTCCCTCCCAGGGGTGCAGTGAACCCCCTCTTGTCCCCTTAACCCCCCCCCTGCTCCCCGCCAGGTGCGGCAACTGCAGGAGGTGGCGGCTCAGCTGCGGACGGTCTACGCCGGCGAGAACGCCGAGGCCATTGCCACCAAGGAGCAGGAGGTGATGCGCTCCTGGAAGGAGCTGCTGGGCTCGTGCGAGGACTGCCGCCTCCAGATCACCACCACCGCCGACAAGATCCGCTTCTCCAACATGGTGCGCGACCTCATCTCCTGGATGGACACCATCATCTGCCAGATCGGCACGGGAGAGAAGCCCAGGTAATGATAATAATAATAATAATAATAATAATAATAATAATAATAATACAGTGGTACCTTGGTTCTCAAACTTAATCTGTTCCGGAAGTCCGTTCCAAAACCAAAGCGTTCCAAAACCAAGGCGTGCTTTCCCATAGAAAGTTACAGGTAAGTAGCCGTGTTGGTCTGTCGTAGTCAAAATAAAATAAAAAAAATTCCTTCCAGTAGCACCTTAGAGACCGACTAAGGTTGTTATTGGTATGAGCTTTGGTGTGCATGCACACTTCTTCAGATACTACTTTTGCAAAAGTCATGCAAAACCGAATACCGGTAATCCGTTCCGGACTTTTAAAAACAACCCCTAAAACAGCAATTTAACATGAATTTTACTATCTAATGAGACCATTGATCCATAAAATGAAAGCACTAATCAATGTACTGTACTATAAAATGAAGAAGACAGTATAAAAATAAAATTAACATGAATTTATTTTTGTTACCTGCACCGATGATAGTCATTGTTTGGATGGGGGGCTTTTATCCATTTCCACAGTCACTCACTTACTCAATCAATCAATCAATCAATCAGTAGGTGAACTGGGTTCCACACAGTCACAAAAACAAATTAAGCGGGGGGGGGGGGAATCAAAAACAAAAGTGCCAAACTAAATCCTCTCCAGAAATGTTCAAATACCAAGGCACAGCTTCTGATTGGTACAAGCGCCCCAGAAACAATAGCTGAGAGCCACATTGGACGTTCAACTTCCGAAAAATGTTCAAAAACTGGAATGCTTACTTACGGGTTTTTGGCATTTGAGAACCAAGGCGTTTGAGAACCAAGGTACCACTGTAATAATAGTAATAATTTATTATTTATACCCCACCAATCTGGCTGGGTATCCCCAGCCACTCTTGGTGGCTCCCAAAATAATACCGTAATAATAATAATAATAATAATAATAATAATAATAATAATAATAATAATAATAGCGACAAAACATCAAACATTAAAATTTTCCCTAAACAGATGTCTTCTAAAAGTCAGCTAGTTGTTTATCTCCTTGACATCTGATGGGAGGGCATTCCACAGGGCCGGCGCCACAGAAGGCCCTCTGCCCGGTTCCTTGTAACCTCACTTCTCACAGGGAGGGAACCACCAGAAGGCCCTCGGAGCTGGACCTCAGTGCCCGGGCTGAACGATGGGGGTGGAGATGCTCCTTCAGGTATTCAGGGCCGTCCCACCAGCTCTCGGAGAGCAACAGGCTGGAACATAGCTTTGCAGGGGGGCATATCCTCCTTGCTACATCTGGCATCCCATTGGACTGCCAGGTCCTGGCCTTTTCAAAAGCTGGGGGTCATTTAGACCTCTGCTAACAGGGAATGGTTGGAAGGCATCCCAAAGGACTTCTGGCCCAGTGCCCTGCGATGCAGGAATCAGATCCACCCCCAAGGGGTGCTACCACCCACTTCGGGAACCCCTGACTTAGAGGCAGGCAACAAGTCAAAGCCACCCCCAGTCCGAGATTCACGTATCAGTTAAACAAGCTATAGCTTAGGGCCCTACTCTCCTGGGGACCCCCCCCCAAAAAAAAATAAAGGGGAAAAAAACTGGATGTACATTTCCAGCTCTCCAGGTCCTGGATGAACTGCTGCAGCCTGGCAGGGAAGGAGAGGGGCAGGAGGGGGTGAGGGGGCGCCTGGGCTAGGAGCAGCCTCTTTCCACCTGGGGCCCTCACCCATCAAAGAACCAGAGGACCACAGAGTTGGAAGGAACCCCCAGGGGTCATCCACCCTAACCCCCAGCAATGCAGGAATCAACTCCAGATACAAAAGCAGCTGCAGAGGCCAGAGGCCAGAGGCCACCTGGATCTGTGAGTCCTTGAAGACCTGCCTCTCAGGGCGCCCACAAACCAGGGTCGGATTGACGTACAAGCTAAACAAGCTCTAGCTTAGGGCCCCCCTCTCTTGGGGGGGGGCCCCAAAATGAAAAGAGGAAAAAAATTGGATGTACATTTCCAAAATATAAGATAAAAAAACAAATAAAACAAAACCTACCTACAGCAACCGTGTTTTGTTGGCTGGCTCCTATGACGCAAGTCATGGCCCCGCCTGCTCGCCTGCTCCCTCAAATATCCCTGGTTTGCTCATTTCTATATACAGTGGTACCTCGGTTTATGAACACAATTGGTTCCAGAAGTCTGTTCATAAACTGAAGCGTTCATAAACTGAAGCGAACTTTCCGATTGAAAGTAATGGAAAGTGGATTAATCCGTTCCAGACGGGTCCGCGGAGTACTCAACCTGAAGCGTACTTAACCCGAAGCATGGGTGTAATTGGTTCCGGAAGTCTGTTCATAAACTGAAGCGTTCATAAACTGAAGCGAACATTGAAAGTAATGGAAAGTGGATTAATCCGTTCCAGATGGGTCTGCGGCGTTCGTAAACCGAAAATTCGTAAACCGAGTTGTTCATAAACTGAGGTTCCACTGTAGAGGGTACCTACATTCTGCATGAACTGGTTGCAGGGCAACATGGGCAAAGGGCTTGAGACACCTATGAGGTCCACAAATGACCATATAGCATCTATTCAACCCACAAAAAAGGGACAATTTCTTGTTGACAAAGGACAGCTGGACATAGAAATTCCCTTCAGGAGCTGAGGGCCTCATCAAACCTAAATCTGGCTCCTGTGAGTGGGTGGGTGGGTGCCTTCCCTCTCGCATCATCTCTGCCCCCACCCTTGCAGGGACGTCTCCACCGTGGAGGTCCTGATGAACTACCACCAGGGCCTGAAGAGCGAGATCGAGACCCACAGCAAGAACATTGCCTCCTGTGTGGACCTGGGCAAGACACTGGTGCTGAACAAGAGCCCCGCCTCCGAGGAGGTAGGCTCCGCCCCATCTCTGTGGCCAGGGGAGGGGGGCCCATCGGGCAGTGGGGTAAAGTGGGGGGTGCCCCCCTTCTCTGTTCTGCCGCACCCAAGGACCGCGTTGCATGGCAGGGGGGGAGACCTTTTCAGAGGCGCAGGGCCTGGGATTCTCTGGGGGGGGGGCCTGGGATTTTGGGGGGGGGAGGCAGGCAAGGTCTGGGCAGAGACGTGACCCTTTGTCTTCTCTCCGCTTCAGATCAAGCTCCACCTGGAGAAGCTGATGACCAAGAAGAAGGAGATGGTGGAAAAATGGGACCGCCATTGGGAGTGGCTGCAGCAAAGTGAGTCCGGGTGCAACGCCACCCCCTCCTCCCCCCCCCAAAAAAATATCCCCCTGCAGATCCTGCCCACAAAATCGTTCCTCCTCTCACGGTTTGCTTTGTAGCCCTCCAGGGGGAAGTGGGGGGCATCCTTTTCCCTCCCAACTCCCATCCTCACATTTTTTTGGGGGGGGGAGTCGATCCTGTGTTTCCCCATCAACACATACTATTTACTATTTATTTATACTACTATACTATTTATTTATTGACTAAATCATGTGAAATCGCATCCGACATTCAGGTTCCAAAGAACTTTTGGAAACCGGAACAATCAGTTCTGGTTTTCATTCAGAGAGCCAGTGTGGTGTAGTGGTTAAGAGCGGTAGACTCGTAATCTGGGGAACCGGGTTCGTGTCTCCGCTCCTCCACATGCAGCTGCTGGGTGACCTTGGGCTAGTCACACTTCTCTGAAGTCTCTCCGCCCCACCCACCTCACAGGGTGTTTGTTGTGGGGGAGGAAGGGAAAGGAGAATGTTAGTCGCTTTGAGACTCCTTCGGGTAGTGATAAAGCGGGATATCAAATCCAAACTCTTCTTCTTCATTCGTTCGAGAGCCAAAATGTTCGACTCCCGAGGCATTTGCTGTGTCATTAAAATAAAAGCAAATATCTGTCTACAGCAATAAGAAACATCAGAAAGCGAAAAGCAGAGCTCAATTAACCATTGTGGAATGGTGTCTTCGTAATCACCTGGCAGAATAGAAATGTTTTCAGGAAGTGTGTAGAAGTTGGTGTGGAAGACGCCTGCTGAATCTCCAGTGGCAGGGAGTTCCAGCAGACTGGGCCAAGGGGACTAAAGGCTCAGCTTCCCGTTGTCAAATGAGCCTCACCAACTCGGGGAACAAGGAGAAGCTAAGCCTTTGGGGTCATTGGCCGCGGTCTCTAGTGGCAGGGAGTTCCAGAGGCTGGGTGTAGAGGTCTCTTTCCCTCTCTCCCCCCCACAGTGCTAGAGGTCCACCGGCCTCCCTGTCCAGCCACAGGACTGGCAAAGTACGGGGTGGGGGCAGGTCCGCGCCCCCCTGCCGAAAAGGGGCCGGTCCCAGGAGTCCTAGGGAGGCCAAAGCAGGTGGGCACAGCTGGGCTGGGGGGGGCAGACGTGGCCCCAGTTCCAGGGGCTTCTGCTTGGCTTTGGTTGGGCTTTGGTGGGTGGATTCCTGCCCTCAATGGGTGAAGAATGCTGCAGCTAGGGTGCTGGCAAGAACATCTATTATTATTATTATTATTATTATTATTATTATTATTATTATTATTATTATTATCAGACTTTATATACCGCCCTATACTCAGGGTCTCTGTGCGGTTCGCAGAATAAAACCAAGATATAAAACCACAAAATGCAGAATAAAAGAAAAACAACAACCCAATACCCCCACGCAACAGCCTCGTGACACCCACTCATGACCGAGCCGGGTTCGAGGTTCTTGCAGCTGCCCGAGAATACCTGAGCCCATCCTTTCAGCAGCTGCACCGGCTGCCCGTCTTGTACCCGGCCAGGTTCAAGCTTCTTGCCTTGATTCGCAAAGCCCTGAGCTCTCCCCCCCCCCCGCAGTGCTGGAGGTCCACCAGTTCGCCCAGGAGGCAGTGGTGGCCGATGCCTGGCTGACCGCCCAGGAGCCGCTGCTGAAGAGCCGTGAGCTGGGCAACAGCGTCGACGAGGTGGAGCAGCTGATCCGGCGCCACGAGGCCTTCCGCAAAGCAGCTGCGACTTGGGAGGAACGCTTCAGCTCCCTGCGGCGGCTCACCACGGTACGGGATGGAGAGCGCCGGGCGAGCAGAGGGGGTCGGGTGCGAATGTCGCTTTGGGGAAGGTGGAGGTTCTTAAGCAGAGATCATATGGATTGCTGAGCTGGGTTTCCTGCTTTGCAGGGCTTGGACTAGACCATGGGTCAGCAACCTTTTTCAGCCATGGGCCAGTCCACCGTCCCTCAGACCATGTGGTGGGCCGGGCTGTATTTTTTTGGGGAAATGAACGAATTCCTATGCCCCACAAATAACCCAGAGATGCATTTCAAATAAAAGGACACATTCTACTTGTAAAAACATGCTGATTCCCAGACCGTCCGTGGGCCGGATTGAGAAGGCGATTGGGCCACATCCAGCCCACGGGCCTGAGGTTGCCTACCCCTGGACTAGACGATCCTGGAGTGTGCTACGTTTCAGATTCTGGGGAGGGGGAAGGTTCTCACTGGGGTCTGAAATGGACCCTCATTTGTTTTGTTTTTTATATCTAATCTTTATTGATTTTATACAATGAATCACAGTTACAACTCTCCATCAGTAATGTACCTAATGGGTTTGGGGAGGAAAATAAATAATAAAACAAAAGAAAAAGGAAAAAGCAGAAATAGGATAAGATCGTTCCCATATTGAGACTTCCCTCCTCCCCAACCTGGGTTCTCTGCGTATCTATATCAACTGCATCTATTTTACAATTATTCAATACTTCCAAGAGATATTTGACATTGCAGGAGTCATTCAAAGCCTGCAAAAGATGTTACATGTTGATAGTGATTTTTTTGTCTATATTTATCCCATTCTCTGTTGAATTTTTGATCTTCCTGATCCCTAACTTTCCCTGTTAATCTTGCCATCTCGGCATCCTCAAATAGTTTCATCTGCCATTCCATTTTTGTCGGTATGTTCTTTCCTTTCCAACATTGGGCTAACAACATTCTCGCTGCCGTGGCTGCATACATAAATAATCTCCTTAGGTCTTTTGGCATCACTACACCTATAATCCCCCGGAGAAAGGCTTCCGGTTTTTTGGGGGGAAAGGTTAATTTAAACTTTTTTTTTTAGCTTGTTGTAGATCAGGGGTTCCCAACAAAATTTTCTCGAGGACCCCTCATCGAGCCGCTATTGTGACAGGGACCCCCATTAATTCCTAATCCTAAAATTAAAAAGTGAGAGCCAAATTAAGAGTCTTTTTATATTTTATATTTATAGGTTTTTTACAGTTACAACAGAGTACTCCATCAGTATACAGTTAGTTTTAATTTTCAGTTCTTAATGAGATGAACCACTTTTTAACCAACGGTCCATTTTTAACTACGCAAACTGTAGCTTCCGCGAAAAACAACACTTTGTTTACAAACACTACTGTTTTGCAAAGAGGCAGCGCGCGCCAGGGAGGAGGGAGGGGAATGGAAAAGACAGGGTACCTGCGCAGTAGCGCACAAATGAAGCTGACGCGCACAAAGCATCTTGGGGAGGTGAGCGTTAGTAGAATGCGCGCGCTGCCTCTTTGCAAAACAGTAGTGTTTGTAAAGCGCTACCTAACGGCATACAGCAGAACTACTGCCTCTATCTAATTCTAGTTTTGCGCTAGACTCTGCTCATGCAGGAAGTGGCCAAAACAAAAAATATGTTATCATACGAAATATATTTAATATATTTTTTATTCTAATAGCATCTTGCGGACCCCTCTGGCATAGCTCGCGGACCCCTGGGGGTCCCCGGACCACCTGTTGGGAACCACTGTTGTAGATCATTTCCCAAAATCCCTTTACCTTTCTGCATTTCCACCACACATGGTACATAGTTCCCTCTCTTTCTTTACATTTCCAACACAAGTTGGAGCTGGTTCTGTACATTTTTGCTAGCTTGCTGGGTGTCGGGTACCAGTGACAGAGCATCTTCATGGAGTTTTATTTCAAAGTTTCACGCGCTGTAAAATTTAAGTCCAGAGTTTTTCCCACCTCTGGAAGGAGGACATCAGATTCACGGCTGGTTATATGATCAAAGAAGACCTTCTAAAGGTGATGTACCAGTGGTACCTTACCCCAGCAAAATTGGCTATAAAAAAAATTAGTAGTAAATGTTGGAGGTGCAACCGTAAGGATGAGAATCTTTTCCACATGTGGTGGATGTGTCCCAGAATAAAAACATTCTGGAACATGATTTACGAAGAATTTTTTTAAAAAATGATTAGGCATACTTGTCCAAAAAAGCCAGAGTTATTTTTATTAGGAATTTTCACAACAGACCTCCCAGAGGATAAAAAAAAGAGTCTATATGCAACCATGGCCACCAGGATCGTGATAGCAAAATATTGGAAAAGTAATATATTGCCAACAAAAGAAGAATGGCTCTTAAAATTAAGTGAATATTTGGAGCTGGCTAAACTCACAGAAATAATTAGAAATCAGTCAAATGAGAGAATTAGGAGAGAATGGGATGTGTTTATTAATTATATGAAAAAGGAGGTTTCCAGGACTTGGCTCAGCTTAGACTAAAATTCCACATGGAATCAAGATTGTTTCTCCACAGACTTACTAATGGCATACAGACAACCAGTAATATGAGATATTAAGAACCGTACAGGGATAGTGGGAAGTCAAGATATAAATTGGAATCAAGCAATAAGTCGGAAAAGGAGATACTATAAGTATAGAAGAGGAGGAGGTTACTAAATAGGAATAAGGACAGCTTGTATTCCTTACGAAGAGGTTGAAATGGAATGGGTTTGTTCGTTTGCTTTAGGTTTGCCTGGTTTTTTTCTTCTTCTTTTCTTTTATTTCTTCTTTTTCCTATCTTCTGTACAGTGGTACCTCTGGATACAAATTTAATTCATTCCGGGGGTTTGTGCTTACCCCGAAACATTCGCATCCAGAGGCACTTGTTCTGTCCATGCGCTCGGGGCGGAAACTTTTCCGTTACTTCCTAGTTTGCCGCATGCGTAGCCCGAAGGATGCGTATTCAGAGGTGTTCACAACTAGAGGTACCACTGTATATGTAAGATGTGTAATATGTGTATGTCAATTAATAAGAAGTCATCCAGCGTTTTCCCCAGGCTGACCTTCCTTTGTGCCCTGCCCCACAGATCGAGAAGCTGCGGGCCGAGCAGAGCAAGCAGCCCCCCACGCCGCTCCTGGGCCGCAAGGTCTTCGCCGACCCGGCAGAGCTGGGCCACAAGTCGCTCCTGCGCCAGCCCCTCCACGAGAAGGAGCTGCTGCTTCTCCGAGGCCGGGGGGAGGCCCAGGCCCTGGTCAATGGGCTGAAGCCGGAGACCCCCGAGCGTGGCGAGGCCAAGGTGGGCTACGTCCGGCACGAGCTGAAGCCCGAGCGCCTCCAGCCCCGGATTGACCGGCTGCAGGAGGCGCCGGAGGCCAAGGCACCTGGGGAGGGCAAGGCTGGTGCCACGGTGGAGGAATCCGCCCCCCGACCAGACTCTCGTCCAGAGCTGGCGGACACCAAGGGGAGCAGGCGGGCAGAGGCGCATGTGGAGCGCCACCGGGAGCGCCACGAGCGGCGGCTGGAGCGCCAGGAGCCAGTGGAGCAGCAGGAGGCGCCGTCGGCGCGTCACGAGCAGCCCGAGAGGCGTCGGGAGAGGCGAGAGCGGCGGCTGGAGCGCCAGGAGTCCAGCGAGCAGGAGGCGCCCCGGCAGGGGGCACGAGAGCGGCACGAGAGGCGGCTGGAGAGGCAGGAGTCCAGCGAGCAGGAGGCCCAGCGCAATGACCCCAAGGGAGGAGGGTGAGGAGCCACCGGGGGGGGGATAGGCAGGTCTGGGGGCCACAGGGGAAGAAAGGGCAGCTCAGGGCCCCACAGCCAGTGGGTCAGCTGAAAGCATTTGCTTAATTTTGGCAAGTGACCTTTTAATTAGGTTATTAAGAAGGGATGCAACATGGGGACAGCTGCACTGCAGCGGGTTGGGCTAGATGGCCCCTTCGGGTCCCTTCCAACCCTGCAATTCAACAATTCTTGAGCTGAAATTCCTACATTGCAGGAGGTTGGACTGGATGGCCCTCGAGGCTCCCTTCCAACCCTATAAATTGATGATTCTGTGACCTAGCAAGGCAGTGGAGGTTTCCCATGAAAGTCAGATAGCTAACTTCCAGATATTTTTCAGCTGTCATTCCTGCGGCATTGCAGCAGTGGGCTGGTCTAGATGATTCCTGGGGTCCCCTTCCAACTCTACAATTTGCAGCATTCAGGCTTGGGCAGCCCTGAAGGCGGCCTTGTTTAGGGAAGTTTTTAATGTTGGATTCTGTTTTTAATATTTGGTTGGGATGCTGATGAACACCCAGCCCAAACCCCCTGATGATCTCTCCCAGCGGCTGCATGTAGATGTTGAAAAGCATGGCCTGGTCACTCTCCCCTGGGACACAGCCCTCCTGAATCTCCCGGGGGGGCAGCCCCTCTGATACTCTTCCTGGTCACCCACAGCAAGGCGACGTTGGCAGACATCGTGGAACAGCTGCAGGAAAAGGAATCCACAGGGTCGGCGGCCTCGCCAGCGGTAGCCACGGTGAGTCCCCCCCCATTTTTGCTGTGCCCACCCCAGCCCCTGGCTGTGCCACCCATGGGTTCCTGGTCTGACATCACGTCTCCGAGAGCCTAGGTGACGAGACCCTCCTTGGGGGTCCGCCATCTTGGCCCCCAAGAGGTCAACCCGTCTCTCTCCCTCTTTTCCTGCAGCCTCGCGAGAGGGAGTCTCCGGCCCGCTTGCCCAACGGGCTGGACATGCTGCCCGACAGGACGCCCCGCCCCGACCGCCCCCGTGCCCGAGACCGCCCTAAGCCGCGCCGGAGGCCCCGGCCCAAGGACCCCAACGCCGCGCCGGGGGAGGCGCGCCGGTCCCGCTCCGCCCCCGCCCAGACCAGCACTCCGCCCCCGCCGCCCCCCACCCACACCGTCCAGCAGGAGGGCTACCTCCTCCGCAAGCTGGAGCTGGAGGGGCCCAACAAGAAAGCCTCCAACAGGTGAGTCGGGGGGCGGGGGGGGGGGAGAGGATCCTGCCAGTGCCCTGTGGGACTGGCAAAGGAAAGGGGTGGGAGCGGGTCCACATCCCCCTGCCAAAAAGGGGCCGGGCCCGAGAGGGGGCAATTCCAGGGGCTTCTGCTTGGCTTCCATGGGGCTTTGGTGGGTGGGTTCCTGCCCTCAATGGCTGAAGAATGCTCCAGCCAGGGTGCTGGCAGGAACATCATGTTGTTGTTGTTGTTGTTGTTGTTGTTGTTGTTGTTGTTGTTATCCTTACAGTGGTACCTTGGTTCTCAAATTTAATCTGTTCTGGAAGTCCGTTCCGAAACCAAAGCATTCCAAAACCAAGGTGCACTCTCCCACAGAAAGTCATGCAAAATGGATTAATCCGTTTTAAAGACAACCCCTGAAACAGCCCTTTAACATGAATTTTACTATCTAACGAGACCATCGATCCATAAAATGAAAGCAATCATCAGTGTAAAAAGGTAAAGGACCCCTGACCGTTAGGACCAGTCGCAGACGACTCTGGGGTTGCAGCGCTCATCTCGCTTTACTAGCCGAGGGAGCCGGCGTTTGTCCACCGACAGTTTTTCCGGGTCATGTGGCCAGCAGGACTAAGCCGCTTCTGGCAAAAACCAGAGCAGCACACGGAAACGCCGTTTACCTTCCTGCTGGAGTGGTACCTGTTTATTTACTTGCACTTTGACGTGCTTTCGAACTGCTAGTTTGGCAGGAGCAGGGACTGAGCAACGGGAGCTCACCTGGTCGCAGGGATTCGAACCACCGACCTTCTGATCGCCAAGCCCAAGAGGCACAGTGGTTTAGACCGCAGCGCCACCCACATCAGTGTACTGTACTATAAAATAAATAAGAAAGTATTGTAGATGATAAAAAAGTTATATTAAAAAAAATTCATTCTGCAGTCACACAATCAATCAATCAGTAGCTGAACTGGGTTCCACACAGTCACAAAAACAAATTACAGTGGTGCCTCGCTTAACGAATGCCTTGCTTAACGAATTTTCTGCTTAACGAAAGGTTTTTTCTAGTGCAGGTTGCCTCGCTAGACGAATTCGTTTTACGAAAAATTCGTCTAGCGAATCGCGGTTTCCCATAGGAATGCATTGAAATTCAATTAATGCGTTCCTATGGGCAAAAAAAAATTTAAAAAAATTCAATGCATTCCTATGGGATTCGCTAGACAAATTTTTCGTTATAAGAAAAGACCCGTGGAACGAATTAAATTCGTCTAGCGAGGCACCACTGTAACTGAAAAAGCCTCAAAAACAAAAATGCAAAATAAATAAAATAAGGAGCAAGAACAAAAGTGCCTAGTACAGTGGTACCTTGGTTCTTGAACTTAATCTGTTCCGGAATTCCATTTGACTTCCAAAATGTTCGAAAATCAAGTTGCGGCTTCTGATAGGTGCGGGTTCCCCCGGAAACAATAGCCGACAGACACGTCGTACATTTGGCTTCTGAAAAACGTTCAAAAACTGGAACACTTACTTCCGGGTTTTCGGCATTTGAGAACCAAGGGACCACTTTAGCAATTGCCCGGCCTCTTCGCCAATGATCACCCAAAAGCATCACACGAGCATCACAGAAATAGGTGGTCTGCAACAGGAATTTGAGGGGCTCAAACCCTGGGAACTTCTGCATGCCAAGCAGGTGTTCCCCCCCCCCAAACAACTTCTCCCCACTTGTGGGGGTGGGGGGGCTCCTGGGAGGTGCTGACCTCAGCTGGCTCTCTCTCTCTCTCTCTCTCTCTCTCTCTCTCTCTCTCTCTCTCTCTCTCTCTCTCAGGTCCTGGATCAACCTCTTCTGCGTCCTCAGCAAGGGGGAGCTGGGCTTCTACAAGGACTCCAAGGGGCGGGAGTCGGGCAGCACCCACGCCAACGAGCCCCTCCTCAGCCTCCTCAATGCCACAGGCGAGGTGGCCAATGCCTACAAGAAGAAGAAGAACGTCCTGAGGATCAAGTGAGCCTCTGGCCTGGGATGGGGGGGTGGGTGGGCATTCTGCTTCTTCCCTCCAAAGAGGGCAGGCAGGCCCCCAAGCAGTGGGGGGGGGGTTGCTGGGCAAGGTGCTGGAGACCAAGGGAGCCCCTCCTGGCTATGCCAAGGGGCAGGGCACAGATGGTGCCCTCCTGGGAACCAAGGTGCAGGAGGAAGGCGGGGGGAACAGGAGGTCAGAAGTCAGCAGTACATTACATGGAAAGTTGGGAGAGACTCTGGAACGAAGACATCAGATTTACATCATGTTATGATTTAAAAGAAAATTGCATGAAAATGCTTTGCGGGTAGCATTTAATGCCTCTTAAGCTAGCCAAAATGTTCAGATCTAGGACAAACACTTGTTGGAAATGCAGGGAGGTGGAAGGCACATGGATCCACATGTGGTGGAACTGTAAAAAGATCAGACAATTTTGGAAATGACTTATAACGAAAATGTGCAAATGCTCCTTCCCTAAGAAACCTGAAGCCTTCCTGCTAGGAATTATGAGTATTGAAATCCCCCAAAAGTTCAGGAGAGTCTTTCTGTATGTTAAAGTCACTGCCAGAATTCTAATCGCAAACGGGTGGAAGGGAGAGGATATTCCAAATTAGATTGGCAAAACAAGATAAGAGGAGAGTACGCTGAACTGGCGAGATTATCAGCAAGGTTAAGAGACGTTACAGATGAAAAATTTATCAGAGTGGGATACATACAGAGTCTATGTAAAAGAGCATTGTCCAGAGATCAATCTATTGGCTGGTCTTGATTGAGCTTTGGTGTGTAAATAGGATAATTTTGTGAAATAAAATCTATAGTAAGTTAAATAACATGTAGAAAGCAAAGTTTAAGCGCATATTTAAGGAATTTAATTCTGGAATGCAAGGGGAAGATTGGAGGTCTTGTCAAATTTAATCACAAATGGATTACAAAGCAAGTATTATTAGTTAAAGAATGAAGAATTGTTTTTTTATTTCTCATTTAGCCCATAACATCTATTGTACATTTCTGTTATAAAGTTTTCAACCAATAAAGCATTCAAAAGGGGGGGGGGAGGCAGCAGTACATAAGAACACAGGGGCCCATCGAGCTCAACATCCTGTTCTCAGTGATCAAATGCCCTAGGAATCTAGGAATCAAGACCTAGGAATCAAGATAGACTGCCTCTGGACCTGGAGGTTCCCTAAGAATTTAAGGAAAGCCTGGTTGTAGTCCGGCATCCTGTCCTCACAGGGGCCAACCAGAGGCCCATCATGGGAAACCCGCAAACAGGATCTGAACACGACTGTGCTCTTCCCTCTTGTGGTGTCCAGCAACGGAGATTAAGTGCATAGCCATTGTGCCTAGGAGCCATCGATAGCCCTCTCATCCTCCTCCCTAAATTTGCCTAATCCTCTTTTATAGCCATCTAGGCTGGTGGCCATCGCTGTCTCTTGTGGCAGGGAGTTCCATAGTTGCCCCTGAGTGGCAGTGTCGGGAAATGCGAGAGGGCCACTGGCTGGATCCAGCCCAAGGCTATTCCTCTGTTCTTGACTTCCCTAACCGGTGCTTCTTCCTCTCTTCCAGGACTAGCGAAGGTGGCGAGTTCCTCCTGCAGGCCAAGGATGAGGTGAGGTCTTGGTTCTCTCTCAGATGGGTGTTTATAATTTTCTTGATTTTTTCCAAAAAAAAGTTTATACAAAATCCTGCAAAAGACAGTGTTATCAAACAGGATCTGGCGGCAATAGATGTATCCCATACGTGATTATTTGTCTGCGGGCAAACACCGGCTCCCTCGGCCTGAAAGCAGAGATGAGCACCGCACCCCAAAATTGAAGTTGACTGGACTTAACTGTCCTATAGCAGAGACATAACAGTTAAACAAGGCAGGGTTATGAAACAGGGACCCTGTGAATACCAAGGCAATGTACAGTAATTAACTTATTCAAATGCCCTTAGTCCCTGTATCAATCATATTCATTTGTGGGCCAAGGGGATCCCAGACCATGTTCCTCCTGGCTTAGAAATGAAATAAGGCCAGATCCCCCAAAAAGGTAGAAAACCGTCCCTTTTCCTTTAGCCCCTGAAGTCCCTCAGCTGTTAGTTTTCCACTTTAGTGTAGCAAATAGGGAGCCCCATCTAATTTTTTCCAAAACTGTGCAATGGTTGTTCTAGCCGCTATAAGCGGTTACACTATAAAGTCTCCCTTATACCAATCTTGTCCCGTATAGATAAAAGGGCTAATTGAGAAGTTGGGATAATGTTATGACCAAATAGGTCCTTTTATGTAATCTGTTTAGGTGTTTAGCATAGCTGAGACCCAGTACACTCTAGGAAGGCACAAGTTAAGCTCGGACAACCAATACTGGATTTTCTCTATAATATTGTTTTATTGATTAACAAGCAATTCACATGTCAAGAC
Organism: Zootoca vivipara; assembly: GCF_965207765.1. Classification (NCBI taxonomy): domain Eukaryota; kingdom Metazoa; phylum Chordata; class Lepidosauria; order Squamata; family Lacertidae; genus Zootoca; species Zootoca vivipara. Next base: position 83,416,103 of record NC_142589.1, on the reverse strand, counting down.
AAGGAATATGGACTCAACCATACACACATCCCTTCATATCCCATACTCACCACCACTCTCCACTTAAGTGATCAGTTTCAGTAAGAGTTTTGGGTGACCAGATAGCGGGATCTCATCTGCCTCTGGCACACACACCAATCTGAAAAGTCTCATCTTTTCTTGCTGTTCAGCTGAATCTTGGCAGTCCTTCTTGTCCTTGGCATGTTCTTGGCATTTCATGATTCTTCTTGTTTGAACCTGGTGTTCTGTAGCTCCTGGCATATTACAACACTTACTGTTTGAGACTAGTGTTGTAAAGGCAGTCTTTTACGCCTCCTTGCATGTACCGTTCATATCATTTTGTTTTTGCCAGAACGTGCTCATTCCATTAGCTCTTTGATCAACACAGTTCATTAATAGTTCCTCAACAGCCTTCATTTCATGGTGTTCTTCAACCATTTTAGGCCCATGCAAACCATTCCATTCATTATAATAATGCGGCAGTTTCAGATCTTAATTAATTTGTGCAGCTGCCCAAAATTTTGGTACAGCCCCACCATAGATGGAGGTAGGGTCCCTATCTGAGCCTTGGTGGGTTTATGTCTTCCGGGAGTTGTGCAACTCTCCCTTCAGAAGGGTCAGCGGTGGTTGTGAGCTGTCCTGCATTGCAGAGGGCTGGACTAGATGTCCCTTGGGGTCCCTTCCAGCTCCCCAAACCTATGATTCCATGGAGGCCGCTGTGCTCTGACCTGAGATTCTACCTTTCCTTCCTTCCTTTTTTTGTACTATAATATTTTACTGAGTTTTTGTTTTACAATACAGTATATAAATACTTCCTCATTTTTCGTATTAATTTTGCTCATATGAGCTGGTCGACTTCCCCCCCTCCTGCCTCATGGTTACCTTAGTTTTCTATTATGTCATCGCATTTGTACGTCTTCCTGTTTACATTACACCATTTCCATTATCACATTTTTTAAAGAAAATGTAAAAAGGTAGAATCATCAACATTACAAGTCTTCTTAAGTCAGTCCTGCTAGTGTTGTTAATTGTTCACAATTGTCCTTCAAGTATTGTATAAATTTGCCCGTCTTTTTGAAAAGCTTGATCACACTGGTTTCAGATTTTCCCAGTCAGCTTCGCCAACTCTGCATATTCCAACATCTTCGTCTGCCACTCTTCAATTGTTGGTAATTCCTGTTGCTTCCATTTTGGGGGCTAATAAAGTCTTTGCTGCAGTAGTTGCATACCTAAACAATTTTTGTTTATGTATGCAACAATTTACTGGTACCCAGTAAAAATGGTTTTTTTAAAACAAATGTACCTTTGTACATTTTTCTTTAACTCATCATATACCAAATCCCATAAGGTTTACTGCAAGTCCACAACATATAATAGAAATTTCCCTCTTTTTCTTTATATTTCCAACATTCCTTATTTTTCATCTTATACAATTTAGCAAGTTTGGTTGGTTTTAACCCCCTTCCTTCCTTCAGGAGGAGCTGAAGACCTGGCTGGAGGCCCTCACAGCCTCCATCGCAGAGCACGCCGAGATCGCCCGCTGGAGCCAGGCCTTGCTGACCACCTCCTCGACCGACGAGGGCAACCCAAAACATCGGGACGCTGACCGCAGGGCCAGTACCTCGGGGCGCAAGAAATGAGGCTGCCCCTCTTGCCGCAGGGCCGTGAGGCTGCTGTGAGGAACTCCCAGAGAAGGAGGCGCCGGACGCTCTGTGCCCTCGGCCCACGCGAGGAGGAGAGCTTCCTGGGGCAGACTCGGGGGGTCTTTGGGGAGGGGCATGGCCAGGTGCCAAGGCACTCCAGGGGCCCCAAGGTGTGTGTGGGGGGGTGCCTGCTCGCTGGCCTCCCTCTGTTATCTGCTGAAGCAGCCAAGACTGTACAGACAGTGAATTGCTGGGGGGGGGGTGAGACTCCACCAGCTCAGAGGGGGGAGAGCTGTGCCCCGGACGGTCCCCAGAGCCTGCCACCCTTGCTCCTGCCAAGAGGCACCCAAGGGACCCTGGCAGATGCTCGGGAACGAGGAGGCTTCTCTGCTTTCCCATGGCTGGTGCCCAGGAACAAACAGCATCTTCTGCTTTCGTCCAATCTGTGTCCCGGGACCTCCCCCACTTTTCATACCCCCCCCATGCTCCAAAATGTCTGCAGAGTCCTCCAAAGGGGACCCGTGCCAGGCAGAATCAGAGGCAGGCCAGGTGAAGGCCATGTGCCACGGTAGGGGGGGGTTGCAGGGCTGCCCCCCTTTGCTGCCACCAGTGGGGAGAGGCAGCTCCCCCCCCCCATCCATCCCCAGGAGCTCAAAGTGACTGCTTGACAATGGCCCTCAAGGGAGGTGTGTCAAAGGTGGAGAGTGGCTGTTTCTGCTTTCTCTGCAAGAATTTCTCCTTCCAGTTTCTTGTCTTCCGATCAGCAACAAAACCTGCTCCAGTGGGGGCGGTTTTTTATGAGAGTTTGGGGGGGGGTTGCGTGGACATCGCTCCAGACCCCCCCCCTCTGCCTGCATCCGCCTCGCCGCCTGCTTCCTCAGCAATCAGACTCGTAGGAACTGCATTCGACGTGATGCGTTTCTGAAGTGCAGAGACGATCCCACGCCGCTCCCCTGCCCCCACCCGGAAAAATGTCTCGTCTGGGGTGCTGTGTGTGTGTGTGTCGGCCCCTGGCCAGTTTTCCATCTGTGTCTGGCTCTGCTCCCATCTCCCTCGTGAAGCCATCTGCCCCTTAGTTGCCTTTGCGCCTCTCTCTGCGCGCCGTTTCAATGCCCTCCGGACAGAAACCTCGGCGGAGGGTGAAGGGGCCGGGGGGAGGCTGCCTGCTCCCCCCTTTTCCAAAGCCGCCTGGGGCTCTGCTGCTCCTGCTGCCTCATCTTTGGGGCTCCGAGGGGGGCATCCGAGACAGAACAGGCTCCATCTTCCAAGGAGGGACCCGCGAAGGATGCGCAAACGGCGCCCAGACTTCGGAGCACAAACTCACGTCAGCAGCACAAGGGGGGGAGGGGGAGAGTCTGCGGACACCGCTTTGGCACTGCTCTTAACAAGCCATATCCCTTGCCATCACGACTTCTGCAATTGGGGAGGGGCACCTCGGGGAGGGGGCTCGCCCGTCGCAGCACGGAGGTGTGCTTTTATGCAATAAACAGCAGAGTCAGGAACTGCACCTGGAGACGGGCCCAGGAGACGCTGCCTTCACCAGATCCAAGCTGGGTGGGAAGGAGAGCTGGTCCCCAGCCACAAGAGGCCTCTGACAGGCAGCCTCTGCCCCAGAACAGCACATCAGCTTTGCCTGCGCCCTCAGAGAGTACAGACCCTTTAGCTTGTGATTCCTTCAGGGGTTGGACTAGATGACCTTTGTGTCCCCTTCCAACTTTATGGGACAAGGAGGTCAGCCTGAGAGGGAAGGGAGGATTCTGTGGGTCTTTACACCGCAGAGGCTGGACTGGTCCTGATGAGGGCTTTTCAAGCTGGATGTTTCACCCCATACCCTTGTTTGTCCCCCTGAAGACTTGATTTCAAGTCCGCCTGCCTGGCTTCCAGCTCTTCCCATTCAGTGCAGAGAGGCAACATCTGTCCTGGAAGCCAGTTGTGCAGCTCTGGCAAGCTGGGGGGGGGGAGAGATCAGTTTCAGCAGTTCCTATCCATTTGCCCTGGGAGCACAGGGAGATGCTGAAGTTGGTCCAGCTAGCTCCATCCGTATTTTGGATACCGACGGTGGCTCTCTGGAGATTTCAGACAGGCTCAGGAGGTGCCGAGACTAGAATCTGAAGCACTCTGTATCCAAAGCAGGTGCTTGACCACTGACCTATGGCCTTCCTCCCCAGTGTGTCCCATTCCCAGGATGGCCAGCAACCCCCTTAAGATCTCCCTCCCAGTGTGAAACGCCTTCCTACAAGTCCATCCACGCCTTCACAAGCTTTGACACCAGGTGGGGAATGGTGACGCTCTTGCCAGCCCAGAGGCCAACCTTCCCACTTCAGATTTGGGGCTGTGCTTTGTACATTCTTCAGGGAGCTGATGACCCTTTGGGTCCCTCCCAACTCTACAATTCTATCCTCCTATGAGCTGCAATGATTTGTGACCTTGGAGATTTGAAAACCCAAACTTTAAAACGTGACCCTTGTCCAGAGGAAGACATCTGGCATCAGGCCCCAAACATCTCTCAGCCCCGGGACTTGGTGTCGAGCTGCTCCCTGCCCCAAGTCCAGCCGCATGCTTGATCCGTCCGGGGCCGGCACGCTCACTAGCCAAGGCCTGGTGGAGCTCAGATTAATCGTCGTGCCTGTGAACACACCGTTCTGGGGCAGCTTTTTCCAATCGCGTAACGTTTCCAGCCTGAGACTCGGCCCGATCCAGCCTCCCTTGTCCCGGGTGTGTCTCCACGGCACCTCTCCTGGAGCTGGTGCACTTTTATCTGTTGAAGCTTCCGCATCCCCCTTGGCCTCCCCTAACCGTTCAGAAGCCTGTAAGATATTGTAATTGCTTTAAATAAGTTTTTTTTTGTCTTGTATAGAAAAAGAACCGCCAAAAAACTGGAGCATTTGGGGTTTTGCATTCTCTCATTTTGTTTGGCTGTAAATCTTTCTGAAGAACTGTGTTTTTCAAACAGAGACCAATTTGTAAAAGAGTTTAGATCTTGGTTGCATGAGATCCAGCGATCAACTTGCTTGCTGCCTCTTCGTGTGGGTCCCCACCACTTCCAGTCTCGAGAAGCCACGAATCCCCCACGCACCACAATGGGTGTTCTTCCAATGTGGCTGCAGCTGTCCTCTGCTCAGACTTGTCCACCCATGTCCAGTTGCACAGATATTAGTAGCTTTCTCTCTGCTCCCAGTGCGGATCCTGGTCGCCCCATGACCTTGACCAATGGGGAAAGCATGAGCTGTGCCACCTTGGTGTCCAATAAAGGGGAAAGGAGTGGTCCTAGACCCTGGCTGCAACCAAACTGTCTTTTGGGGTCCCATTTCTTTGCCAGGCTTCCATGGCAGCGTGCTAGCAGAGGCAGAACAGGCATGGGGACTCAGTGGCCCTCTACATGTGGTTGGGACTAGAATGCCCATTGACTGTAGTCCAACCCCCACTGTGTGCGAATGTTCAGGGAGGCAGGAGAGGATACATTGTTTATTAATATCCTTCCTAACTTGTGCTAGCAAGTTCCTTAGCAGAGTTTTACATTCCCCTTTTAATCGCAGAGTGGATAGCTGGTTGCAGGCTTGTATAAGCCTCTCACTATTAGGTCCCTTATAAGTTCTCTTCCATCCCTCATAAAAGAATAAACACGCCACAGCCTTGTGTAAAGTCAATAAAGAAGTTTACTCACACATTCAGTTCACAGTTGGATCCCTGAAGGCAGACTTAGTTACAAGGTATATACATGAGGTTCTATCCCATATGGGGTTAATCCAAGTGTCCCTCTGTTGGCTGAGCTAAAAACTGCTCCAACAATGGAGGGAGTCAAAGAAAGAGTGTGGCAGCATGTCTTGTCCTTTGGTTACCTGGGCAGGTAAGGTCATGCCCACCTCTAGTCACACGCAAAGGAAGTATGCTGTAGTCCAGAAGGAAGGAAGTTTCGACTGGCTGGACCAAACATCCCCTTGCATGTCCACTCTAGGAAAACTCTAGGAATGTTGTACTTATGTATCATATCCCACACATTGTGCTAGAACCAAGCCCTTGCTATTGCTCTGCATTTTCTGGGTGCCCCTCTCTGCTATGTTGGCGTGCCTCTTTCTTGCTAGGTGCTTTAAAAGAGGATTGGACAAATTCATGGAGGCAGGAATGCTTCTAAATACCAGTTGGTGGAAACCAAGGGAGGGGAGGAGGTTCTTGTGTCGGGGTCATGCTTGTGGGTTTCCCATACTGGGCATCTGCTTGGCCACGGTGAGTACAGGATGCTGGGCCACGTGGGCCAGGGGCCTGATCCAACAGGTTCTTCTTACATTCTTAATATAGGAATTTGCCTTCTACCAAGTCTAACCATTAGTCCATCTGTTGGTGGCAAGGAAGAAACAGTATATAAAAGGAGAATTCCTAGATGTCAAGATCAAAGTTTGGAGCAAGTACCCTTTGGTGAGAGAACCCTGGCAAAGATTTAAAATCACAAAGCATGCAGCAAGGTAAAGTGTAGAAATATGGGCTGTTAGACCTTTAAGAGATGCCCTTGTGAGTTCCTTCCAAAGTTCCCCTCTTCCCCAGCCTAAAAAAATACCGCACGTTTAGTGAGTTAATAATTGTTTACTTACGAACTCTCCAAAGGTCTGATTCATGTGCTTTTCCACACATTGGTCATAAAACACAGGCAGTAAAATTTGATTTAGTTGCAGTGGTGAAAGTTCCTAAATTATCGTTACACACAGAGCTTCTGAAGTACAGCAATAACTTGTTTGTCCATTTCCTCCCAAAGGTGAGGGGCAGTGACCAACTAAGCCTGGGCAGACAGTTCACTCTATGGCCTTAAACCCTTCATGCATTAATTAGACTTAAGCATGTTGGGTATATGATGCTAGTTATCCCACACCATCTGCCTCCGTACTGTCTACTGTTACCAGGAAATCCAAGTGGGACCAGGAAGGTTTGATTGCACAACCATACCCTGAGGCTGAGACAAAGGACCCCTTTGCCAACTGACTGGCAGGGTTTCAGACCAGCAGACCCTAAGGAGCCTACTTGTAGATAGGTAGCAGATGCTGCCTGCTGTGGACTGAACCCTCCACCCCGGAGCTGTTGCCCCGTCCAAAGACTGAACATGGGCCACTTGCTACCCTGCCCCACAGGGTGGCTGTAATTATGGATACTCAATGGGATGGTCTTTATAGGCTGCAGGATACAAAGAGAGCTGAGCTGAGGGCCTGAGGAGGAACCCTTCCAAGCTGTGCAGAGAAGGCTCTTCTTGCTGGTCCTCCTGGAAATATTAAGGACCATCACCACCCGGAAACACAGTCACTCAGGCTCAGGGGAAAACGGTGCCTGTGTAATCCAGTGTCATCGTGTTTCCTGCGCCAGAAAAACCCACCAGGTGAAGGTCTCCGAGGAGCCCAGGATATGCCCCCTGCTCTTTACATCCACCCACCCTCCTGAAACTGACATTCGGGATTTGGGGGAACTGTAGTTCCAGAGCTACAATCCCCAGCACCCTGATTCAACTACAGCTCCCGTGGTTATTTGGGGGGGTGGGGAGTCACATGCGCCAAATGAGTCTGCTCCCCCTCCTCTCCAGGGGGAGGATCTGCTAGGCTCTCCCTAGAGTGGCTGACGGCTTTGCTTAAAAATGGAAAGTGTAATGCTGGTGGTCAACAAAAGAGGTTGAAAGACTGTCTCAAGGCAAATCTTTAAAAAATGTAGTACAGTATAAACACTGACAACTGGGAAACACTGGCCTGCGAGCGCTCCAGTTGGAGAACAGCCTTGACCAAAGGTGTCCTGGGCTTTGAAGACACTCAAACTCAGGACGCAAGGGAGAAACGTGCTAAGAGGAAGGCACGCTTGGCAAACCCTCACCGTGATCAACTCCTGCCCGGAAACCCATGTCCCCACTGTGGAAGGACGTGTGGATCCAGAATTGGCCTCCACAGTCACTTACGGACTCCCTGTTAAAACCGTGTTTATGGAAGACAATCTTACTCGGCTATGAGGGATCACCAAAGAAGAAGAAGAGTGGCTGAGGAATCCCAGCCAGATGCACGGGGTATAAATATATTAGTAGTAGTAATAGTAGTCAATCCATCAATCATTACAACTGTTATTTTTTCCCCCTGGCCTCGCCTGCTCCGGGGTGTCTATTGGGAATGGGAGGATCCATGCCTTTGGTCTCTGGGCGAAGGGCGGCATACTGTAAAGGTAAAGGTAAAGGGACCCCTGACCATTAGGTCCAGTCGTGACCGACTCTGGGGTTGCGCGCTCATCTCGCATTATTGGCCGAGGGAGCCGGCGTATAGCTTCCAGGTCATGTGGCCAGCATGACAAAGCCGCTTCTGGCAAACCAGAGCAGCACATGGAAACGCCGTTTACCTTCCCGCTGTAGCGGTTCCTATTTATCTACTTGCATTTTGACGTGCTTTCGAACTGCTAGGTTGGCAGGAGCTGGGACCAAGCAACGGGAGCTCACCCCGTCACAGGGATTCGAACCGCCGACCTTCTGATCAGCAAGCCCTAGGCTCAGTGGTTTAACCACAGCGCCATGCTAGGGAGGGGACAGATGGACGTTCCCCCTGGGAGAGAGAGGTAGACTGTCTCTGGGCCTGTGGAGGCTCGTCGCCCCTTCGAGGGGATCCTTGACCTTTGACCCCCCGAGCCACGACCCTTGACCCCGGCTCGCCCCTCTTTCACGCCCTCAAACCCAATGGAGACGCAGAGCAGGCGGGCCCTCGAGCCCGACGCCCAATCAAAGCCAAAGAAGCCCCAAGCGACGCGGCAAATAGCGAGGCGGGACGAGGGGGACCTATGAGCGGAGGCGACCGCCGTTTGTTTACGCCAAGGGCTCCGCCCCGAGGAACCTCGCCCAACCGCACGTCCACCCCCCGTGGCCAATGGCGAGAGAGGGAGGGCGGGCTTCCCCGCCGCCGGGAGCCAATGAGGCGGCCAGGACGCGGTCCGCCCAATAGCTTTCGTAGGAGGGCGGGGTCTCTGCTGCAGGAGGCGGGACTGGAAAGGGCCTGCGTCCAATGGCGTCGCGGCGGAGGCGGAGCAGCGCGCGGAAGCGGCCCTGAGCCCGGAAGGGAGCCGGTCGCGGCTTCGGCGGCGGCGGCTGGTTATGGCGGCGGCGAGTCGAGCGGGCGGAGGGGCAGAGCTCGTGCAGCTGAACGTGGGCGGCCGGAGGCGAGTGGGGGGGGGGTTGGCGTCGCCATGGACGGGGGGAGGGGGAGGCCCTCGGAAGGCCAGCCAATGCGGTAGTTCTTATGGCGCCCGCAAGGACTGGCAGCCGCTTTCCTGCCCGGTGCCGGGGGAGTCGGGGACCTTCTGCCCGGCCTGCGCTCACGGCACTTCCGCCTCCTCCTCCTTTTTCTGCAGGTTCAGCACCTCCCGCCAGACCCTCACCTGGATCCCGGATTCCTTCTTTTCCAGGTGACCAGGAGGGGGGGAGGAGAAGAGTCCCTTCGATCGTTTTTGATCATTTACACCCCTAATAATAAGAGTGGCTAGGGAAAACCAAGCCGGATGAGGGGGTAATAATAATAATAATGTATACCCCTCCCGTCCGGCTGGGTTTCCCGAGCCACTCTGGGAAGCACCCAACAGAATAAAAACAGAATAAAACATCAGTCATTAAAAACTTCCCTAAAAGGGGCTGTCTTCAGATGTCTTCTAAATGTCAGATAGTCGTTTATTCCCTTGACATCTGATAGGGCATTCCACAGGGCGGGTGCCATCACCAAGAAGGCCCTCTGCCTGGTTTCCTGTAACCTCACTTCTTGCAGTGAGGAAACCGCCAGAAGGCCCTCAGAGCTGGACCTCAGTGTCCAGAATGGATGGGGGGGGAGACGCTCCTTCAGGTCTACTGGGCCTTTAGGGCTTTAAAGGTCAGCACCAACACTTTTAATTGTGCTTGGAAACATACTGGGAGCCAATGTAGGTCTTTCAGGACTGGTGTTATATGGTCTCCGGCTGCCACTCCCAGTCACCAGTCTAGCTGCCGCATTCTGGATTAGTTGTAGTTTCACCTTCAAAGGTAGCCCCACGTAGAGTGCATTGCAGTAGTCCAAGCGGGAGCCCCATTTCTGCAGAGCTGCCTCTGAACAGCTGAGGTCCCCGGTCTCCATGGTGAGAGGAGAGGCCACATGTTCAGTGGCGACAGGGGAAGCCAGCCTGACTTGTTCGCCTGGGCCACCTTGAGCACAGGCCTTCAGGGCAGTGCTGCCTCTCCAGCCTCGCTTGTCCTGATTCAGCAGCAGCCCTGAAACCTCACCTGCATCTGTTTGACTTGCAGCCTCCTCAGCGGACGGATCTCCACCTTGAAGGATGAAACGGGCGCGGTGAGTGGCTCTGAGATCCTTTTCCTTGCTCTGTTCCTGGAGGGTGGCACACAGTGTGGCTGGAGGGGTAGCTAACCTGGTACCCTCTTGGACTGCAGCTCCCATCATCCCAGACCCCCCTAGCAAGGGGGTGATGGGAGCTGGAGTCCAATATAGAATTTTAAAGGTGGAAGGGATCCCAAAGGGTCATCTCATTTTTTTAAAAATGTCCAGTAGCACCTTAGTTGGTTTCTAAGGTGCTACTGGACATTTATTTTTACTTTTTATTTATTTAGTCTGTCGTTAGTTTAACTTTTTGAATGTCTTAAATAATAATAATAATAATAATAATAATAATAATAATAATAATAATATAATATACCCCAGCCACTCTGGGCGGCTTACAACAGAAAAATAAAATAAAATAATCTATTAAACATTAAAAGCCTCCCTAAACAGGGCTGCCTGTTAAACGATTGTTGTTCATTTTTGTCAGTGATACTTTTATTATTTTATTTTTTGGGAAACTACTTTGAGGGTTTTTTTTGACAATCAGGTGATATATAAATGTTATGAAATAAATACATAAATTGTAAGCTGACCTTGGCAGCAGACCTCAATGGCAGCAGAGGATGTCAGCTGGGATGGTGCCCTCCCTTTGCAGCACACAACCTGTTTTTTTCTGTCTGCTACGCTGGCCTTCATCCCCCTTTTCACATCAGACTCTTTGAGCAGCTTCTCTTCCCAGGGCTGCAGTCACTGCGTGCTTCAAAACCTATTGAGGGGATGTTGCATGGCAGGAGAATCCCTTGGCTTGGCCTTTTTGGGACACACTGGAAGCTGCCTTGGTGCAAGTCTTCAGCCTAACACCCCTCTGCCTCTTTCCTCCTAGATCTTCATCGACCGAGACCCCGATATCTTTGCCCCCATCCTCAACTTCCTTCGGACCAAAGAGCTTGACATCAGGTGCAGTAGGAAGACCTCAGCAGCCTTTCTAGGCTGGGCATGGAGCCGGGGGGTGGTGGAGGGGGGTCTGTGTTGGCGCTCTACTGTTCTAGCACTTTATTCTGAAATTCCTTGGGAGGCAGGTTGTGCCAGATCAGGTCAATGGCCTATCAGGTCCAGCATCCCGTTCTCACAGTGGCTGACCAGATTATTGGAGGCAAATTTTCCCTGGTGGCGGACGACAGAACCACAAGACTGATGTAAAATACTTCAACAAGAGTTTTATTATGGCTACACAAACAACAAACACAAAGCATGTGGGTGTTCTCTCTCTGCAGGCAGTTGCAAACTGCAACTTCTTCTCTCTTTATTCACATCACCAGCTGTGCCTAATTAGCCAGGAAAACCACACACAGAACTCATAGAAAATGTCCTTAAAGTTATCTGCACCCGTTTCCTGTTTCGTGACGAATGATACCTAACACAGATGCCGCTTTTGGAAAACCCACAAGCGAAATCTGAGCCCTCTCCTCCCATGAATTTGTCCAGTCCTCTTGTAAAGTCATCCAGTGTGGTGTAGTGGTTAAGAGCGGTAGGCTCGTAATCTGGGGGACCGGGTTCGCGTCCCCGCTCCTCCACATGCAGCTGCTGGGTGACCTTGGGCTAGTCACACTTCTTTGAAGGCTCTCAGCCCCACTCACCTCACAGAGTGTTTGTTGTGGGGGAGGAGGGGAAAAGGAGATTGTTAGCCGCTTTGAGACTCCTTCGGGTAGTGATAAAGCAGGATATCAAATCCAAACTCTTCTTCTTCATCCAGGCTGGTGGCCATCGCTGCCTCCTGGGGAAGAGTGTTCCGCAGTTTAACTCTGCCACATGAAAAAGGGCTTCCTTTTTTCTGTCTGAAACTCCCAGCATTCAGCTTCACTGCATGTCCAAGAGTTCTAGAGTTAGGAGCAACGGAGAACAACTTATCTGTCCCCACTTCTTCCACACCATGCGTAATCTTATAAACCTCTGTCATGCCACCTCTTTCTTGCCAGTAACAAAAAATTGCGAATGCTTCAACCTTTCTTCCTAGCTCTCAGTTTCCCTCTGGTCTTTTTGGCAAATGGGGTGGGTGTCTGAGGCTCCCTGCTGACCTCTCGTTTTGCACCTCCAGGAGGACCAACGTTTCACTGCTCCTGCACGAAGCCCAGTTCTACGGGATCACACCACTAGGTATGCACAAAGGGGGATCAGACTTGCCTGGGCAGTACGGGGTTTGTTGTTGTTTTTGCAAAGTCTGAATTTTGGGGGTGGGTGGGCCTTGCACCATGTTGTGGTCCCAATTAGTTTGGTGCCTTTGGGATTTGTCACTGCTCTCCCCTGCTTTAATTTTCTGTTCCAGCCCCGCCCCCGCTATAGAGGCATCAGGGCTGGGTGTGCAAGGGGCCTCAGTGCCCCCCAGGGTCAAAGGCCACGGTGGACCAATCTGATTCTCTTCCTTCCTCCCCTTGGGTCTAGTGCGCCGCCTGCAGTTACGTGAGGAGCTGGAGCGCTCGTCCTGCGGAAGTGTCCTTTTCAATGGCTACCTGCCACCACCAGGTAGGAGGCAGGGCACACCTGGGGAAGGGGGGGGGCTTTGCAGGACTTTGGGTTTACTTATTTACAGTGGTACCTCTAGTTGCGGACACAATCCGTTCCGGGGTGCTGTTCGCACCCCAAAAAGTTTGCAACTAGATCGGCTGTCAGGGTGGTTGCTGGCTACCTTCAAGCAACGACACTCCAAACCATCTTGTCTTTAGTGCTCACCCCTCCTCCTCTCCTTCCCAGTCTTCCCTGCCAAGCGGAGGAACCGCCACAGCGTCACGGGAGCACAGCTGGCGGCCCGCACGGGGAACCTCTCGGAGCGGGGCCTGGTGCGCCGGAGCAACACCATGCCCCCCAACCTTGGGAACGCAGGGCTCCTGGGGCGGCTGCTGGAGGAGAGGGCCTCAGCCACAGGTGCGTGCCACTCTGGGGAGATGGGGGGGAAGAAGGGACAGGGGCTGCCAGCAGGAGGGAGTTTGGGTCTGGATCTCAGATGCTGTGGGGGGGGGGGTCTCCCTTGCCCCACCCTCTGTGCTGTCAAATGGGGGCAGCAGTGGCAACAACCAGGGAGCTGCGCACCTCCCATGTTCCCACTTTAGGGGTCAGTGGATCCCTGAGTGGGTGGCATGGTCCCCTATGGGGCACTAAGAAGCAAGAAGGCAGCAGGGGTCGCTCAGTGTCTCTCTTTGTGTGCATCCCTTTCCTCCAGGAGGGACGGGTGACCCTGGCGTGGTGCGTCTGGTATGCGGGCACCACAACTGGATCGCGGTGGCCTATGCTCAATTCTTCGTCTGCTACCGGTGAGTGACCCTCTTGGTCTTGGGCCTCCCCAGCCCGGAGGATCAGCTGGATGCCCTGGGGGCCAAGAGCCCCCTTCTTCCCAGGCCCCCCCACCCCCTTCCTGACTGCTCTCTCTGCCCCATAGGATGAAAGAGACTTCTGGCTGGCAGCTGGCTTTCTGCAGCCCTCGGCTGGACTGGGTCATTGAGCGGGTGGCGCTGAATGCCCGGGTGCTTGGGGGCTCCCTGGGCGACAACGACAAGATGGTGGCGGCTGCCTCCTGCAGCGAGATCCTCCTCTGGGCTCTGCAGCCCGACGGGAACGGCACAGAGATTGGTGAGGCCTGGCAGCACCTCCGGGGGTCGCTTCAGGGTGGGAACAGCCCCTCCGATGGGCACTTAGGTCCAGTCTCCGAGAGCTTCAGCCCCCAAGCCCTGCTGTCCCCTGGCATTGTCCCAGCCCCAAGCCCAGTGGGGTCTAGCAGGTGATGTGTGGGTGGGCACTAGATGAGATGTCTTTCCCCTCCCAAACTGGATATTGATATATCATTTTCATTTAGACCATAACATTCTGTAAATCAGGGGTCGGCAAGGCTTACCGGGCATGGGCTGGATCACTCCCGCGGAGATTCTCCGTGGGCCTGACAGGCACAGCGCAACGCCAGAAATTGTGTTTGCGCATGTCCGCAGCGCCGGAAATTGCTTCTGCACATGCCCAGACACCGAAAATCGCACCTGAGCAGAAGCTATTTCTGGTGCCTGGGCATGCACGCCTCCTGCCTCTGGTCGGGGGGGGGGCACTTTTGGACTTCCCCTTTGGCCCTCTTCTCCTGGTCTGATCCTGCGGGAAAGTTCCTCAGACTCTCTCTTTTTCCCTGCTAGGTGTCTTCCACCTAGGAGTCCCCGTGGAGGGTCTGTTCTTTGTGGGCAGCCAGCTCATCGCCACCAGCCACACAGGAAAGATTGGCGTCTGGAATGCAGTCACCAAACACTGGCAGGTGGGCAGGCGGCCCGGCTCTCGGTCTCGGGGTGGCAGGGTCTGCTATGGCTGCAGAATCCCTCTCCTGGAAGCCTCCTCCAGAGCTTGTCGGCAGCATCAGGGGAGAAAAAGGAGGTTGCCGGGAGGTTGGTGGGGGCGCAGAACAGAGCCCCCCCCCGAAAGCGTCTATTGATATATTTATTTTGTGAATTGCTTCCCGTGGGAATGTTCAGGGTGGCAGGAGAGGATATATTGTTTATTAATATCCTTCCTAACTTGGGACCCAGGTGGCGCTGTGGGGGACGCAGGTGGCGCTGTGGTTAAACCACTGAGCCTAGGGCTTGCTGATCAGAAGGTCGGCGGTTCGAATCCCTGTGACGGGGTGAGCTCCTGCCAACCTAGCAGTTCGAAAGCACGTCAAAATGCAAGTAGATAAATAGGAACCGCTACAGCGGGAAGGTAAACGGCGTTTCCATGTGCTGCTCTGGTTTGTCAGAAGCGGCTTTGTCATGCTGGCCACATGACCTGGAAGCTATACGCCGGCTCCCTCGGCCAATAATGCAAGATGAGCGCGCAACCCCAGAGTCGGTCACGACTGGACCTAATGGTCAGGGGTCCCTTTACCTTTACCTAACTTGCGCTAGCAAATTCCTTTACTTAGCAGTTACATTCCCCTTTTTACATGCACAGCAGATAGCTGGTTGCAGGTTCATGTGAGCCTCTCACTATTATACAATTCAGTCTGTCTCAGATTGTCTTCTCTAGCATTACAAGGAATGTCGTACTTGACTGCCTCTCATGGATCACATCCCACATTTCCCTCATCTCATCCATAGCCTCACAGATGCATCAATGCGGCTGTCCTCCTCTGGCTTCCCGTTTGCTGCCCTCAAAATAGAATCAGAGAATTGTGGAGTTGGAAGGGGAGCCCAAGGGCCATCTAGCCCAACCCTCTGCAATGCAAGGATTGCAGCTAGAACAATCACGACAGAAGGCCACTCAACCTCTGTTTCAAGCCCTCCTGCAAAGGAGAGCCCGTTCCCTTCCCAGGTTGTCTGTTCCACTGTCAAATGGATCTCCCCAAAGTTCTTCCTAAGATTTAGTCTGAATCTCATTTCTTGCAATTAGAAGCCATTGGTTCAGGTCCCGCCCCCTGGGGCAGCAGGAAACAAGATATTTGGAGATGGCTGTTAGCTTGCTGTCTGCCTCGTGTTCACCTCCTGGTTATTTTTCTTACCGCTCTTCTTCTCCCTCCGGCCCCCACAGACTCAGGACATGGTCCCCATCAACAGCTACGACGCGGCCGGCTCCTTCTTGCTTCTGGGGTGCAACAATGGGTCCATCTACTATGTAGGTGAGTGATGGGGAGGGGGCTCCTTGGCACGGAGGTCTCCTACACCCCTTTCCAGGGCCAACAGGGAGCCTGTGCTGCTACGTGGAGGGAAAAACGAGGGCCAGGCAGACAGGGCACCCAAACTCCATGCGGTTTCCACCAAGACCACATAACACCAGTCTTGAAAGACCTACATTGGCTCCCAGGATGTTTCCAAGCACAATTCAAAGTGTTGGTGCTGACCTTGAAATCCCTAAACGGCCTCAGCCCAGTGGGGCGTCTCCACCCCCATCGTTCAGCGCCGAGGGCCTTCTGGCGGTTCCCTCAATGCAAGAAGCGAGGTTACAGGGAATCGGGCAGAGGGCCTTCTCGGTAGTGGCGCCCGCCCTGTGGAACGCCCTCCCAGCAGATGTCAAAGAAATTAACAACTATCCGACTTTTAGAAGACATCTGAAGGCAGCCCTTTTTAGGGAAGTTTTTAATGACTGATGTTTTCATTCTAGTTACAGCCGTGTTGGTCTGCCGTAGTCGAAACAAAATAAAAAAATTCCTTCCAGTAGCACCTTAGAGACCAACTAAGGTTGTTCTTGGTATGAGTGTGCATGCACACGAAAGCTCATACCAATGACAAACTTAGTCTCTAAGGTGCTACTGGAAGGAATTTTTAAATGATGTTTTAATGTATTTTTATTTTTTTGTTGGAAGCCACCCATAGTGGCTGAGGAAACCCAGCCAGATGAGTTAATTATAAATAATATTTTTTATTATTATCTGCTTAGATGTGCAGAAGTTCCCACTGCGCATGAAGGACAACGACCTCCTGGTGACGGAGCTCTATCGCGATCCCTCGGAGGATGCCATCACCGCCCTCAGTGTCTACCTGACGCCCAAGAGCAGTAAGGGGCTCTCCTCCTCTTCCTCCTCCTCCTCCCCCCCCCTCTGCCTTCAGCGCTCGGCAAGGGGGATCCAGGCAGCTAGCCCTTCTGTCCCCTTCTCCTCTACTTGCTTCAGTAATGCAGCCCTCCCATCCTAGAATCATAGAGTTGGAAGGGACCCCGAGGGTCCAACCCCCTGCAATGCAAGAATCTCAGCTAGAGCCTATAGGACAGGTGGCCATCCAACCTCTGCTTAAAAATCTCCATGGAAGCAGAGGCCACCAGCTCCCCTTCCCAAACAGCTCTGACTGTCAGGAAGTTCTTCTTAATGTTTGGTCAGATTGGACCATGTGTTTGTTCTGCCTTGCAGGGCCTTGGAGCCCCTGGGGTTCCCTTCCAACTCTGCAGTTGGAATCTGCTTCATTGCCTTTTGAATCCATGGGTTTGTTATGACCAATTAGGTTCTTTTAATCTGTTTAGGTGTTTAACGTAGATGAGACCCAGTACACTCTAGGAAGGCACAAGTAAACCTCAGACAACCAATATTGGATTTTCTCTATAATATTGCTTTATTGATTCACAAGAAATTGACATGTCAAGAAAAGGAATATGGACTCAGCCATACATCCATTCATACACCTTTCATACTCACCACTCTTCACTCTTCAATGAATTGATCAGGTTCATTAAGAGCCACGGGTGACACAGACGGCAGCGCTGTCAAATGTCTGGCACACAACTTAGGCTGGAGGGCTTTGCCATATATCCACCTTATTGTTCATCTGATGCTTGGCATTACACAACTCCTTACTCCTTGTTTTTGGCATCTCATATCCTTGTCCTTGGCATCATCCCACAACTCTTATCTTACCAGCACCGAGGGCCTTCTGGCAGTTCCCTCATTGTGAGAAGTGAGGTTACAGGGAACCAGACAAGAGGGCCTTCTCAGTGGTGGCGCCCATCCTGTGGAACGCCCTCCCATCAGATATCAAGGAAGTAAGCAGCTGTCCTATTTTTAAAAGACATCTGAAGGCAGCCCTGTTTAGGGAAGTTTTTAATAGTTAATGCTGTATTGTTTTTAACACTCGATTGGGAGCCGCCCAGAGTGGCTGGGGAAACTCAGTCAGATGGGCGGGGTATAAATAATATATTATTATTATTATTATTATTATTAATTATACCTCGAAGGTCATGTTGTGTAGCCCATCTCCACGCCTCCTTGTGTGTGCCATACAAACTATACCATTCGTCACAGGTTCAAGTCCTGCCCTCCGGAGAAGGAGGAAGCAATATTGTTCTGTGTGACAGCCCTTCAGATACATCAGACTCTCCTTTTCCAGGCTAAGCATCCCCAACACCCTTAGCTGTTCCTCTGAAGGCTTCCAAACCCTCCCTGCGTTGTGTCCTGGAGAAGACCTGGGAGTCCTGGATCCCCTGCCCCACTCCATCCAGCAAAGCCCCCCCCAGTTGCAACCTGGTGGGGGTCCCCCTCCGGGTCCCCGTCCTCCATGGGCCGCCATGAGCCACAGAGTTCGGGTGACCCCCCGGGGGCGCTTTCTTGTCTCCCAGGCAACAGCGGCAACTGGATTGAGATTGCCTATGGCACCAGCTCCGGCACGGTCCGCGTCATCGTCCAGCACCCAGAGACAGTCAGCTCAGGGCCCCAGCTCTTCCAGACCTTTGCTGTCCACCGCAGTCCCGTCACGAAGGTGATGCTCTCCGAGAGACACCTCATCTCAGGTACCTCATGCTTGCAGGTGTCCCCTAATGACCCCCTGGTTGACCATTGTGGGAACAGGACGCCGGACTAGAAGGGCCCCCTTTGGCCGGATCCAGCAGGCGGGCCCTTCTTACGTTCCGATAAAACCTCCAGATCCAGAGGCAGCCTATCTGGATTCCGAGGTTCTATTAGGTATTTAGCCACTGCGAGGACAGGAACGCTGGACTGGATGGGCCGCTGGCCTGATCCAGCAGGCTCCTCTTACGGTCTCACAGAAAGGGCTCCCTGCAGCCTCGAAAGGCCTCCTTCCCCCCTCCACCTCTCCCTCTCTCCTTCCCAGTATGCGCTGACAACAACCACGTCCGCACGTGGACCGTGACCCGGTTCCGCGGGATGATCTCCACGCAGCCTGGCTCCACCCCACTGGCCTCCTTCAAGATCCTCGCCCTGGAGTCAGTGGACGGGCACGGGGGCTGCAGTGCCGGCACCGACATTGGCAAGTGGGGGCTGGCTGAGGGGAGGGAGGGTTGGGCCCGAGGGGGCTCCCCGCCATCGCCAGGCCTGTGACCCCCCTCCCCTCCCTCTCGCAGGCCCCTTTGGGGAGCGGGACGACCAGCAGGTCTTCCTCCAGAGGGTGGTGCCAGATGCCAGCAAGCTCTACGTGCGACTCTCCTCCACGGGCAAAAGGTGGGTCAGGGGAAGCCCTCCTTGGCGCAGCAGTGCAGGGATAACCTGCAGAACTTCCTCCCACAAGAGGCAGGAACCAACCAGGGTGGCGTGGGAAGAGGGCTGGACAGATTCACAGAGAAGGAGAGGGCTATCGAGGGCTACTAGCCGGGACGGCTCTGCGGTCAGAGGCAGGGATGCTTCTGAATCGTAGTTGCTGCAAAGTGCAGGAGGGGAGAGGGATACTCTTGTGCTCAGATCCCATGAGACAGAAGGACTGTTTTGTGGGGGGTGGGGGGGGGGACTCCCTGGTCCTGAATGGGGCAAGTGTGCCCCTGAAGGACCAGGTGTGCAGCCTGGGAGTCATTTTGGACTCAGCCCAGTACACCTGAAGGAGCATCTCTACCCCAACATTCTGCCTGGACGCTGAGGTCTAGCTCCGAGGGCCTTCTGGCGGTTCCCTCACTGTGAGAAGGGAGGTTAAGGCAGAGGGCCTTCTCGGTGGTGGCGCCCACCCTGTGGAACGCCCTCCCATCAGATGTCAAAGAAATAAGCAACTATCTGACTTTTAGAAGACATCTGAAGGCAGCCCTTTTTAGGGAAGTTTTTAATGTTTGATGAATTATTGTATTTTAATAGTCGGTTGGGAGCCACCCAGAGTGGCTGGGGAAACCCAGCCAGATGGACGGGGTATAAACAATAAATTGTTGTTGTTGTTGTAGTTATTGTTATGAGGGTCTTCTGGTTGGTCTCTTTGAGAACAGGATGCTGGCCTAGATGAGCCAGACTCTTCCTCTGTTCTTATGGAACCTCCAGGTCCAGAGGCAGTCTACCTGGATTCCTAGGTTCTCGGGGGTGCTTGGAGGCCGGACTGGATGACCCCCTTTGTCCCTGACCCCCCTTCTCCTCTCCCCTGCCCTCCGCAGGATCTGCGAGGTGCGCTCTGTTGACGGGTCCCCCATCACGGCCTTCGCGGTGCAGGAGTGCGAGGGCTCCAGCCGCATCGGCTCCCGCCCCCGCCGCTACCTCTTCACCGGCCACACCAACGGCAGCCTGCAGATGTGGGACCTCACCACTGCCATGGAGGTGGTGGGCCAGCCGGCAGGTGAGCCTGGCAGGGCAGGGGGCAGCAGGGGCAGCCGGGCTGGTCATCCCCCCCACAGGAGGGCACACTGGCCCAGGAGCTGCCTTGGTCCAGGGGAATTAACTGAAGAGCCACGTAGGGGTCTGGAGGCCGCGGGGAGGCCAGGTGCCATGGCCGGATTGTGCCAGGCAGTGTAAGGCACTTAGATTCTGGCCCTCTCTTGCTCCCTCTCTGGGCTGTGGCTTTTCTTGTAGAGTTTGAAGAGGCAATGCAAGGGGCACAGCTCTAGAATCCCTGACAGGCGGCTGCCCAACTTCCAAGGAGAGTCCACCATGCCCGGGGGGCACACACAGCCCCCGGAATGAGACGGACGTCTCCGGGCGTCTACCTGATGAAGCGCAGCCTGGGACGTTCACAAATCAGTCCCGGTGCGCACCAGCAACACATATCAAAAGGCGTGTGCCGACTCACTCAGCAGAGCATAGCAGAAACAATCATGGAGCGTGATTTATTAAGCAATCTATACAGGACAAAGCAACCATGGCATCCTCTCACTTCTCCAAGAGAGAGAGAGAGTAAAGAAAAGTACAAAAGTACAGCACAGCGGAAGAGAGATAAGACTGGCTTCTGTTCTCCCATTTTCCAAGCCTAGAAAGTAAACAGATGTCATGTAACAATCACACATCCAGCAACGGAGGAGTGAAATGCTAACATTCCCGAGATCACAGTCATGTAATTGTCTTCTTTGGCGATCCCTCGTAGCCGAGTAAGATTGTCTTCCATGAACATGGTCTTAACAATGGGTCTGTAAGTGACTGTGGAGGCCAATTCTGGATCCACACGTCCTTCCACAGTTGGGACATTGGTTTCCAGGCAGGAGTTGATCACGGTGTGGATTTGCCAAGCGTGCCTTCCTCTTAGCACGTTTCTCCCTTTCGTCCTGAGTTCGAGTGTCTTCAAAGCCCATGACACGTTTGGTAAAGGCTGTTCTCCAACTGGAGCGCTCGCAGGCCAGTGTTTCCCAGTTGTCAGTGTTTATACTACCTTTTTTAAGATTTGCCTTGAGACAGTCTTTAAACCTCTTTTGTTGACCACCAGGATTACGCTTTCCATTTTTAAGTTTGGAATAGAGTAGTTGCTTTGGAAGACGATAATCAGGCATCCGCATAACATGACCAGTCCAACGAAGTTGATGTTGTAGAGTTGGAAGGGACCCCCAGGGGTCATCTTGTTCTGCCCCCTGCAATGGAGAAATCTCCACTCAAGCATCCAGGACAGATGACCGTCCGACCTCTGCTTATAAACCTCCAAGGAAGGAGAGGCCGCCACCTCCCGAGGGAGACCGTTCCACCGCCGAACTGCTCTTTCCCTCAGAAAGTTCTTCCTGATGTTGAACCAGAATCTCCTTCCCTGTGACTCTTGAAGCCATGGGTTCGAGTCCTCCCCTCCAGAGCAGGAGGAAACCAGCTTGTTCCCTCTTCTGTGGGGATCTCCTCTCAGTCTCCTCTCCTCTTTTCCAGGCTAAACCCACCCACCTGCTTCAGCCGTTCCTCCCCAGGGTTAGTTTCCTACAGTGGCTGTGCCACACATCAACCCTTGGCACAGTCAGGCTGTTCACTTGCTGTGCCAATAAATTCCTCCTTCCATCTCTCCCCCCCCTTTTTCCTGCCTTCCTCAGACGCGGGCGGTCTCTCGGAGGAGGAACTTCTGCAGGAACTGGAGCAGTGTGACTTGGCTCTCTCACACTCCCTCGAGGCGAACCCGGCCAGGCCTTTCGCTCCCGCCAGCACTCCTTGGACTGCCAGCACCAGGTAGAGATTAGCAAAGGCATGCCTCTGCATGGAGGAAGGCGAGGGAGGGAGGGCTGAGAAAGCCGATCCCCAGCCAAACTTCCTTGTCGAGGGCTCACAATTCCAGGCTAGCAGCTCTTCCCGAGGGGCAGTGGAGGGCAGTTGCACTCCCGTGGGTCATGCGCTCTCCGTGGCATCGTTAAACCATGGAACTCCCTTCCACCGGAGGCAGTGGCAGCCACCAGCCTGGAGGGCTTCGAAAGAGGGTTGCACAAATTCATGGAGGGGGAGAGGGCAAAGGGCGGCTTTGAGCCAGGATGGATGGCTGTGCTGTGCCTCTTCTGACTGCCAGTTGCTGGAAACCTCAGGAGGGAAGAGGGCTCTGGTGTCTAGGTTTCCATTAATGGGCATCTGGTTGGCAGAGGCATACCCGGCTCCCTTGCCCCCTTGGCAAGGAGATGTCTCGGCGCCTCTCAAGCCAGGAGAGACCATGGAGAGGAAACTCAACCAGTTTGCTTTGAGTGGGCTTGGCGAGCCTGACCACCCCCTTGGTGTGCCCCTGCTTGCTGGCCACAGGGAGCACAGGATGCTGGACCCAATGGGCTCCCTTTGGCCTGATCCAGCTGCCAGGCTCTTCCTATGGAGGCCTATCGTGATAGCAGATCCTCCATTGCCCAGGAACAGCCTACCTCTGAATACCAGATAATGGGGAACAGTAGGGGAATACTTTCGCACTCGGGTCCTGCTTGGGGTTTTCTCTTGGAGGTGTCTGGTTGTGAGAAGAGGAGGCTGGGCGAGATGGGCCCTCGGCCTGATCCTGCAGCCAGGCCCTTCTTGCGCCCTCAGGGGACTCAGATTATATGGGCACAGATTATATCTATATAAGGTTCATTAATTTTTTCAAATATTTTTACAAGAACCTTCAAATCAAATAAGTTGACTTCCCATCCTTACTTCCACTGTGTTTATACTCAAAACTTTTTTACTGCATTATTTATTACAATTATTTTGTCGTTTTTCTTCCGCTGCTTTTATCTCAATTCCTGCCCACGATTTCATTTGGCAGTAATATTTTTTTCAAAATAGTCCACAGAAGGCCTCCATTCTTCTATAAAAAGTTCCTCACTTTGTTCTCTTAATTTCACTGTCAGCTTTGCCATTTCTGCAGAGTCCGTTACTTTCAGAAGCCCCCCTTCCTTTGTTGCAACCTTTTCTTCTTTCCATTTCTGCACTTACGATATTCCAGCTGCTGTTGCCACATATATAAATAGTTTCGTCCTCTTCTTTGGAGCTTCTGGTCTTCGGGGAACAGCCCATTTTAACGTCTTCTTCATTTCATTCCACAGCAAAATAAAAAAATCCCTTCCAGCAGCACCTTAAAGACCAACTAAGTTTTTTATTTTGGTATGAGCTTTCGTGTGCATGCGCACTTCTTCAGATACACTGAAATAGAAGTCCAGAGCATTCACCATAACCTGCCTGTGCTTCTTCTTCCCCAGCAGCCTCCAGTGCCAAGACTCGGACGGCCCCCGCGACAAGGCAGCCAGGGGCTCCCTGGCCCCCGCCTGCCGCTTCAGCCGCGAGAACCAGCCCCCCCTGGACTCCCCCCACCTGCAGCACGGAGACCCGGACCGCCGGCGCCTGGGCGGGAACTTTGTGGAGCGCTGCCAGGAACTTGCCCGCTCCTCTGGGCTGGCCCAGCCTGACCCCCGGTGGGTTGCCAGCAGCTACCCCAGGGAGCAGCAGCAGGGTGCCAAGGCCAGGCGGGGCGGCGGGGGGGCCACGGCGGCTCCGAGACCTCCCAGCCCAAGCCCCTCATCCAGCGAACCCCCCCTCCCACTGGCCCCGTCCAAAGTGCGGCTCAACGAGACCTCCTTCTGACCCTCCGCAAAAGGAGGCGTCTCTCTGACCAAAGACCCCCCCCCATGCAGCCGGGGGGGGCAGCCTTTGCTTCCGGCCTCCTGCGCCGCCGTGGGGAGGAGTGCAGGGCTGGCCCCTGAGCCCTCCTCTTCCTCCTGCCCCCCCAAAACGCTTGCACCTCCCTCCCCAAGTGACTTCCAGTCCTCTCAGGGTCTCCTTGCCCCTTCCCCCTCCCCCCCCCCCCGGCGCTGGGCGCTTTTCTCCCCAGCAAGGGATTTTGCACAGGTCTACAGCAGCATCCATGGGGGGGCCCTTCTCCTCCTCCATGGGGAAGGCCCAGTGGGTGGGTGGGTGGGTGCCGGTTGTCTCCCTCCCCCTGCCCCCACTGACAAGCCAAAGCTCAATAATGCCTCTCTTTTTTTTGTATCAGTCTGAGACTGGCCATGCAATAAAATGTGGAAGGCTGCCTCTGGGGGTGTCTTGGGGGTGGGCAGGAGAAAGGAAGAAGAAATAAAAGAAAAAGAAGGAATTCCAGCTTCAGAATACCTCCTTGTTTATTGTTACATTCATAGCAGGCAGAGGGCCTTCTCGGTGGTGGCGCCCACCCTGTGGAACGCCCTCCCACCAGATGTCAAGGAAATAAACAACTATCTGACTTTTAGAAGACATCTGAAGGCAGCCCTGTTTAGGGAAGTTCTCAATGTTGGATGTTTTATCATGTTTTATCATGTTTTGGGAGCCGCCCAGAGTGGCTGGGGAGGGCCGGCCAGATGGGCGGGGTATAAGTAATAAACTATTGCTATTATTTTATTATACCCCACCTTTTCCTCCAATGGGGCGCACATGATTCTCTCCCCTTCCTCCTTGAATCCCCACTTCAACCCTGCAAGGTAGGCTAGGCTGAGGCAAGACAGCAGCTGTCCCCCAAGGTCACCCAGGTGTTTGGCTGAAGGGCTAGATTTGAACCCTGGTCCCCCAAGGGCCTGGCCTGGCACACTAACCACTACACACAGAGGAACAACAAGCCCTGTGGAGCTGCTGTGAGGTCACAGAAGCACGTTGTCCTTGGCTTCAGCATGTTGAGATGGGCATGTGCAAGTCCTAGGCATGTGGGGCAGGATGAGGGGGCAGAAGGACACTCAGAGCTGAACGGGGTGTCTGCAGTGGAAGAGAGCACAAGCCCCTGGGGGCTTAGCGGGGAAGTCCAGGGAGAAAAGGCTGGAGCCCTTCACACAGTGCATGAATGAATCAATGAATCAATGAATGAATGAATATCTGTTTGCATCAGCCATAGCAATAAAACAACAATACGATATACAAAGAATAGAAATAAAAAGTCAGTTATATAAAATACTTTTTAGGGTTTTGAGTCAATAGTCAAATAGTGGATCTTATTCTGATTGCCCCAGCTAAAAACCTTGCCACCTTTGCTGTCACCTGCTCATCTTGATCTGCCAAGAGAAAGGACACTGGGGCAGTGGCTGGACAATAAAAGAGGGGTGATGACCTCATTCCTCAAGTCTTTATCAAGAGTGCAAGCCAGAAGGGCATGCGCCACCGATTCGGGACTGCCATCTCCACCGGGACAGAAGTGTTTTTTGTGTGGAATCTGTTGGAATTGTCCCTCAAGTCCAGCCAAGGGCAATACATTCAATCTTGCAAGAGTAAAAGTGCATCTGTATTTTAGGATTGCTTGGTTATCAAGATAGGGTGCCTAAGAAAGGTGGAAGGTGGACAATAGCAATACCATGGGTAGAATTTCCTTATTGTGACCAAAGTTGTTCTGGCACTCAATATCATTTAAAAGGGTAAAGGTAAAGGGACCCCTGACCATTAGGTCCAGTCATTTACCTTCCCACCGGAGCGGTACCCGTTTATCTACTTGCGCTCTGGTTTAACCCACAGTGCCACCTGCATCTCCACATTTAGGGGCACTGACAAATTGGATATCATTTAGGCACTGACAAACTAAGACTGTTTGCTTTACTAAAACCCAAAGCAAGTAGCTGTTGTGATAAACTGCAAGATTGAAAAAAAACAAAAAAAAACATTCCAGCAGCACCTTAGAGACGAACTAAGTTTGTCATAGGTATGGGCTTTTGTGTGCATGCACACTTCTTCAGATATCTGAAGAAGTGTGCATGAACACGAAAGCTCATACCTATGACAAACTTGGTCTCTAAGGTGCTACTGGAAGGATTTTTTTTTTTAAATTGACTACGTCAGACCAACACGGCTACCTACCTGCAAGACTGAAGTTTTTGATAGACAATTTTAGTCCAGGCACTCTTGTGACAATCTTGCATGGTTAAACTGTGGAACTCTCTCCCGCTGGAGGCAGTGAGGTCTGTCTGCCTGGATGCCTTTGAAAGAGGATTAGATCAATTCCTGGAGGAGGAGACGGTCCATGGCCAGCCTCTGCCTCCACAGCTCTGCATCCGAATCAGGCCAGTTGCTGGAGTCTGCAAGAGGAGAAGGGGGCGCTTGGGCGTGGAGGTTTCCCATTGGGGGCGCCTGGTTGGCTGGGGGGGGGGGATGGCTCTGGGTTCGATGAGCTCCTCACAGTCCTCGGAGGAGGGGGGTTCCTTCCCAGACAGCTTCCATGCTCTCTCCCATCACATTTCAGTGCAATTGGGGAAGACCAGACCAGACCTTTCTTGCCCATCCTGCCTGCTTGGCGTGATGCTGAGCGTGGGGGGCTGCGAAGGGACCGGTATATTTCCCCGGTTTCAGTTTTCCGTGTGAGAGTGGCGCCTGCCTTGGAGCTGGGGCGGGCGGGAGGGCTACCACAGCCCAGGGCGGGCAGGGGACCCCTTCTCGCAGCCCCCCAGCCCCACCAAGAAGACCGACTGGCTTATGTAAGCGTCTGCCTGTGACTCAACCTCGCCGCCGCTGCTCCTCCTGTCCCCACCCTGCTGCACCCGCTAGGCTCCGCTCCCTCCCCACCTCGGAGGCTTATGTAATTCCGGCAGAATGGCCGCGGCTGGCCTGGGGGCAGCGAAGTCCAGTGGTTGCAGCTGCAGGGAGAGATCTCGCCGCCTCCGGCTCTGCCTCCACCCCGCTGGCCCTCTGGCATCCAGAGAGCAGCCCCCCCACCCGGGACCCCTACATGCCGGGCTCCCTCCTCGCAGCATTTCTGCGATTCCTCCCTCTCCTCCCCACCCCTCCCCGCGCGTGTGTAAGAGAGGGAGGGGCATGAGTGGCATCTGCAGAGTTAACTGGGCTGCCTTAAATCCTCCTCCCTCCTCTCTCTCTCTCTCTCTCTCTCTCTCTCTCTCTCTCTCTCTCTCTCTCTCTCTCTGTCTCTGTCTCTCTCTCTCTCTCTCTCTCTCGGACCTATCCAATACTGGCTCAGCTCAGGAGCACAGTAGTAAACAGCAGAGTCCCTGACCATGTGCAGAGTGCCTTTACTCTTATCGCTGAGCAGGGGCGGATTTAGGTTTAATGAGGCCCTAAGCAACTGAAGGGAATGGGGCCCTTTCTATGTCCAGCTGTCCTTTGTCAACAACAAATGGTCGCTGTTTTTTGTGTTGAATATATGCTATATATTCATGGATCAATGCCTTGTCGTGGCGAAGGGGCTTGAATAACTCGGAGAAGCTATGAGCTATGCCATGCAGGGCCACCCAAGATGGACAGGTCATAGTGGAGAGTTTTGACTAAACGTGATCCACCTGGAGAAGGAACTGGCAAGCCACTCCAGTATCCCTGCCAAGAAAACTCCATGGACAAAGACAACAGGCATATAAAAGTTATGACGCTGGAAGATGAGCCCCTCAGGTCGGAAGGCGTCCAACATGCTACTGAGGAAGAGCGGAGGACAAGTACAAGTAGATTCAGAGCTGATGAAGCGGCTGGGCCAAAGCCGAAAGGATGCTCAGTTGCGGATATGCCTGGAAGCGAAAGGAAAGTCCGATGCTGTAAAGAAAAATATTGCATAGGAACCTGGAATGTAAGAACCATGAGTGGAGGTAAGCTGGATGTGGTCAAAAATGAGATGACAAGAATAAATATCGACATCCTGGGCATCAGTGAACTAAAATGGAAGGGAATGGGCGAATTCAGTTCGGGTGACTATCATATCTACTACTGTGTGCAAGAATCCTGTAGCAGAAATGGAGTGGCCCTCATAGTCAACAAAAGAGTGGCAAAAGCTGTAATGGGATGCAATCTCAAAAATGACAGAATGATCTCGATACGAATCCAAGGCAGACCTTTTAACATCACAGTAATCCAAGTTTATGCACCAACTACCGGTGCTGAAGAAAGTGAAATTGACCAGTTCTATGAAGACCTACAACAACTTCTAGAAATGACACCAAAGAAGGATGTTCTTCTCATTACAGGGGATTGGAATGCTAAAGTAGGGAATCAAGAGATAAAAGGAACAACTGGCAAGTTTGGCCTTGGAGTTCAAAATGAAGCAGGGCAAAGGCTAATAGAGTTCTGTCAAGAGAACAAGCTGGTCATCACAAACACTCTCTTCCAACAACACAAGAGACGACTCTACACATGGATATCACCAAATGGGCAGCATCGAAATCAGATTGATTATATTCTCTGCAGCCAAAGATGGAGAAGCTCTATACAGTCAGCAAAAACAAGACCTGGAGCTGACTGTAACTCAGATCATCAGCTTCTTATAGCAAAATTCCAGCTTAAACTGAAGAAAGTAGGAAAAAGCACTGGGCTAGTAAGATACAATCTGAATCAAATCCCTTATGAATACACAGTGGAAGTGAGGAACAGGTTTAAGGATTTAGATTTGGTGGACAGAGTGCCTGAAGAACTATGGATGGAGGCTCGTAACATTATACAGGAGGCAGCAACGAAAACCATCCCAAGGAAAAGGAAATGCAAGAAAGCAAAATGGCTATCCAACGAGGCCTTACAAATAGCGGAGGAGAGGAGGCAAGCAAAATGCAAGGGAGATAGGGAACGATACAGGAAACTGAATGCAGATTTCCAAAAAACAGCAAGGAGAGACAAGAGGGTCTTCTTAAATGAGCAATGCAAAGAAATAGAGGAAAACAATAGAATGGGGAAAACCAGAGATCTGTTCAAGAAAATTGGAGATATGAAAGGAACATTTCGTACAAAGATTACCATAATCAAGGACAAAAGTGGTAAGGACCTAACAGAAGCAGAAGACATCAAGAAGAGGTGGCAGGAATACACAGAGGAATTATACCAGAAAGATATGGAGGTCTCGTACACCCCAGGTAGTGTGGTTGCTGACCTTGAGCCAGACATCTTGGAGAGTGAAGTCAAATGGGCCTTAGAAAGCACTGCTAATAACAAGGCCAGTGGAAGTGATGATATTCCAGCTGAACTATTTAAAATTTTAAAAGATGATGCTGTTAAGGTGCTACACCCAATATGCCAGCAAGTTTGGAAAACTCAGCAATGGCCAGAGGATTGGAGAAGATCAGTCTACATCCCAATTCCAAAGAAGGGCAGTGCCAAAGAATGCTCCAACTACCGCACAATTGCGCTCATTTCACACGCTAGCAAGGTTATGCTTAAAATTCTACAAGGCAGGCTTAGGCAGTATGTGGACCGAGAACTCCCAGAAGTGCAAGCTGGATTTCGAAAGGGCAGAGGAACCAGAGACCAAATAGCAAACATGCGCTGGATTATGGAGAAAGCTAGAGAGTTCCAGAAAAACGTCTACTTCTGCTTCATTGACTATGCAAAAGCCTTCGACTGTGTCGACCACAGCAAACTATGGCAAGTTCTTAAAGAAATGGGAGTGCCTGATCACCTCATCTGTCTCCTGAGAAATCTCTATGTGGGACAAGAAGCTACAGTTAGAACTGGATATGGAACAACTGATTGGTTCAAAATTGGGAAAGGAGTACGACAAGGTTGTATATTGTCTCCCTGCTTATTTAACTTATATGCAGAATTCATCATGCGAAAGGCTGGACTAGGTGAATCCCAAGCCGGAATTAAGATTGCCGGAAGAAATATCAACAACCTCAGATATGCAGATGACACAACCTTGATGGCAGAAAGCGAGGAGGAATTAAAGAACCTTTTAATGAGGGTGAAAGAGGAGAGCGCAAAATATGGTCTGAAGCTCAACATCAAAAAAACCAAGATCATGGCCACTGGTCCCATCACCTCCTGGCAAATAGAAGGGGAAGAAATGGAGGCAGTGAGAGATTTTACTTTCTTGGGCTCCTTGATCACTGCAGATGGTGACAGCAGTCACGAAATTAAAAGACGCCTGCTTCTTGGGAGAAAAGCAATGACAAACCTAGACAGCATCTTAAAAAGCAGAGACATCACTTTGCCGACAAAGGTCCGTATAGTTAAAGCTATGGTTTTCCCAGTAGTGATGTATGGAAGTGAGAGCTGGACCATAAAGAAGGCTGATCGTCGAAGAATTGATGCTTTTGAATTATGGTGCTGGAGGAGACTCTTGAGAGTCCCATGGACTGCTAGAAGATCAAACCTATCCATTCTTAAGGAAATCAGCCCTGAGTGCTCCCTGGAAGGACAGATCGTGAAGCTGAGGCTCCAATACTTTGGCCACCTCATGAGAAGAGAAGAATCCTTGGAAAAGACCCTGATGTTGGGAAAGATGGAGGGCACTAGGAGAAGGGGACGACAGAGGACGAGATGGTTGGACAGTGTTCTCGAAGCTACGAACATGAGTTTGACCAAACTGCGGGAGGCAGTGCAAGACAGGAGTGCCTGGCGTGCTATGGTCCATGGGGTCACGAAGAGTCGGACACGACTAAACGACTAAACAACAACAAATATGCTATATGGCAAGTTCTGGATCTGGTCCTAATAGGTATCTAAAGCCATTTGCACATCACAAAATATGTTCTTTTATCAAAGTAATTGTTGAACTGAAATTCAACAATTACGAAGAAGTATATTAATAGTGAAATACAATTAAGAAGTATATTAATAGTGACGTGATTTATTAACTTAAAATTTTGGAAATGTACATCCAGTTTTTCTCTCCTTTAATATTTTTTGGAGGGCCCCCAAGAGAGCGGGCCCTATGCTATAGCTTGTTTAGCTTATACGTAAATCCGGCACTGATTGGGACACAAAGCGTCATGCAGTCCAGCCCCCAGCCTTGCAAGACTCATAATTTGGCGGGGGTCGGGGAGAGATTGGAGTTAAATGTTTCGCACTGGGGGGTTGTCTTCAAGGCACGCCAAAAGCCGCAGCACCTCCCTTGGGTGCCTGTGGAGACGAAGGCTGACAGGATAGAGCTTCCAGCACGAGAGGAAGTCTACCTCTGCCTGCCAGACCCTGGCGGCCGGTGACGTGTAGGGAGGGGAACAGTGCCCCCCTCGCCCTTCCCATCTGCTTGGCTAGTCTCGGGGTGCTGGACAAGAGGGGGCCAGCGCCCTCCTTCCCGGGGTCTAAGCCAGCCACAGCCCCCCGGGGCTTTTCGGATCTTCTGACCTGTGCGGCAAAGACAGAGCAAGAGTCGGAAGGATGAGGCCAATGGCCCACCTACGGTAGTCCAATTTCCTCCAGCGCGTCCAGTCAGTCAGCGGAATCGGGACAACAAGTGCCTCTCAATGCCACGTCCGCCTTTAGCGGAGTCTGATTCTTTAGCAGAGATTCCTGCATTGCGAGGGGTTGGACTAGAAGACCCTCGGGGGTCCCTTCCAACTCTACCATTCTACGGTATGTAAGAACGCCGTCGTTTAGTGTGGCAGCACCAAAGCTTCGGAACTCCCCGCCTCTGGACACCAGGCAGGCGCCTCCCCTGGACTCTCCTCCGCACCTTCTCAAAGCATCCTTGTTTAGAGCAGCCGAACCCAAAGGCTTAGAGAGTTGGAGGAGTTTAAGCCTGTTTACCTCTTCTTTTGCTTTAAAGTATTGCTGTAAGATTTTATTGATTGATTTCGTTTTTAAATCTTTTTGTAAACCGCTTTGAGCTTTTTTCCTTTCCTTTCCTTTTTTTTTGCAATCAAGCAGTGTATATATTTTATGAAATAAATGCAAATAAACCTCCGTCCTCACAGCAGGTGGCATTCCGGAGCGTTGCTGCCAGTCCGTGGAAACCGAGGAGCAGAGATATCCAAGCGAGGAGCAGCCAGGGCTCCCGCTCCTCCAATAAATTTTATTGCATTGGCCGAAGGCCATGACAAAGCCATACAATCAGTTTAAAACATCACTCGAACGGCTGCAAATAAAAACAGTGGCCATAGATTGCAAGATAACCGACAGCAGGAATAACACGCAGCTGCGCTCACTGAGTTTCAGCTCACACCTCCTCCTCCCCCCCCCTGACAATTTATTGCCCTTTTATCCCGTTCCCTCGCCCTAATATATATTTATTTTATTTTTTGCCGCCAGAGCCGAAAGGGCCACTCTACCTGTCGCTCAGCGGCCCCTGATCTCTTCCTGTGAGGGTGAACCTGCTTTCTGGCGCAAACGGGAGCATTAGAAAGCGCCTCCTTGGATCTGCGCCTAAGCGACAGCATAGGATGGGGAATCTGTTCCCCCTGAGGTTGCCTCCAGATGCAGAGCCAGGAAACCACCTGGTGGCCAGAGATGCAAATGGGCTCGCTGGGTGGTGCTGGCCAGCCAGGATCAGACCAGGCCGCTGCGGGGAGAGAGACCCTTTTTTCCGTGCCCCTATAACCCCAAAGCAGTGGGGCGATCCATGGCCGCGGGGGGCGGGAGGGGAAATGCCCAGCGCCTGAGCCAGATATGCTTTCTCTGCAAGTGGGCAAGGTTGGCACTGCAAGGGGGGATCTATCCGGCTGAAGCCCTGCCCTTATCCCAGCCCCACTTGGCGCTTGGGTGCTTTTTTGGCAGGGGCAAAGACAGAGGGAGCTTCTCTCCTGTTGCAACCCCAACGCCCGATTCGAGGAGATGCGCTGTGCGCCTGTGAAACAGGAATGCGCCTGCCCAATTGGGGGAGGGGGCAAGGGTTTCCCCCACACACCAGATGCGAGGATGTTTTTTTTCATCAGATCCCCCCAGGTCTAAGAGAGGGGTCTCCCCACTCCCTAGCCCCCATTAGGAGGCATCTCGAGGGCCCTGCTCGCGATGCAAGATGTAACTCCTGGAGGCGGTTGCCTAGCAACTGTCTCCGGCCGATGCAGAGGCGCTCAGCTGGCGAGGAGCAATCGTGGCGGGTTGGGGGGGCCGAGCAGGGGAGCCCCCGGTTCGCACCGAAGCTGCATCACCAGGAGGCGGAGGAGGCGGTGAGGGGCTGGCGGGAGCCACCTGCTGGGCCTGGGGTAAGTGAGCAGCCTGGAGGGGGCACAGCTGGGCTTCCCCCCCCCTCCCGCTGCCAGGCGTGGATAGGGCAGGGACTGGCATTTCAAGGATGGAGGAGGAGAGGCGAAGGCGTCGCGGCTGCCATTCTAGGTGCTTCTATAGTGTGCTTTGTGGCAGGGGGAGGGCTGCCATCTGGGGTGCGGTGGGGGGCTATGAGAGCAGCTTCCAGCTGGGGGGGGGTGCGCCAGGGTCTGGCTAGGGCTAGCGCCTGGGGGGCTGGCCAGCGGGCATGGGGAGAGGCTGCCAGCCCCGCTCCCCGCCCCATGCACCGTGCCATCCCCCGCCTGTCCTCCCCCTCCCCTCCAGGCGAAGATTCAGCGAGGAGGAGGCGAGGGCACCAGCCCGGTCCCCGGTGGTGCCATGGGCGGCTGTGGGCAAGCCGGGAGCGACGTGGCAGGAGAGGCCACCATTGCCACCACCATCGCCGCCACGCAGGTAGGGAGGCGGCGGCGGCGGCGGCGGCGGCGGCGGCAGCGCGCGGCAGCCAGCCAGCCAGCCTGACCGACCGCCAGCCGTGGGGACGGGCGCTGTGGGGAGAGCCGAGCATGTCCGGCGGAGCACAGCAGACGCCACAGCGCACACGGGCAGGCTGGGGAGGGACGCGGTGTGCGTTTTCACGTGGCCCTGCCGCTGCATCCAGCCCACGCCATGCGGGGAAAAGGGCCACGGGCAGCTCAGGACGCGCGGGCCTCCCGGGCGCCACGGGCAGAGGGGTGCGCGCGCCTCAGGGGCACCCACTCGCCACCCACAGGGCACCAGGGCCCCTGCCTTGGAGCATCACCAAGGGGGCGCGTGTGGGGTGCTTTCTTTGCCCCGCAGAGGGAAGGATGGCGCGTGTGCGCACAAAACAGGTGGGTGTCACTGGAGAAGGAGGAGCCCTCGTGTGGGCAGCAGAAGGCCTCCCCGTTGCACGTTCTTCTTCTTGCCACATCCTCGCCCAACGGGAGCGCAGCCTTACACAGCCGCAACAACGGGTGCGTGGAGGGCAGCGGAGAGCGGACCCCGCATCCGCAGACCGGATTCGCAGCGGTCACAGGGGCAGGACAACGGGCAGACTCAGGGTGGGTTGGGGGGGGGAGAAAGGATGGAGAGGCCGCACTTGCGATTGGGGCACCCAAACAGGCTGTGGGGCTGAGCCCTAGTTGTGTGTAGATGCCCCCAGCTCCACACGGAGTGAGGCTGAACAACACGCAGCAGCAGCAACACTAAATGCAGAGAATGGAATCCTAGAATTGTAGAGTTAGAAGGAATCCCCCAACAGCCATTCATTCCAGCCAGCCCCCTGCAATGCAGGAATCATAGCGAATAACAGACACAAATTTATTCTATTGATTAATTTTATTTCATGGAACTTAACTGCTGCCATATTGTGATTGTGAAATGCCAAATGTGGGTGTGGGTGTTTATTATGCACTCCCATCCCTGCGCTCAAACACACCTCTGCAATGATTGTCTCGCTGATGCACTGATTTAACAGCCCCCACAATCCCTTCCCCCAGTAACCCCCTGCTGAAAGCTTCTCGGGAGACTGCCCAGCCCTAGGGAAGACCCCCTGGGGAGCCTGCTCCACCTTGTCCTGGTGTTTGAAGTAGGGCATGAAGGCCCTGAGAAACGGGGCCTTTTCAGTGGTGGCTCCTCAAGGTATTGAACACGGCCTCTCCTAAGGAGGCAACCTGCCCCAGCACCACCACTTCCCTTTCTGCATGTAGCTGCTATGTGAAGGGAGCTTTAAGGCCTCTGCGTTTGATTGATCTCTTCGGTGGTGTTTTCAATTTCATTTTAATTGTGAGTTGCCTACAGTATATTTACCCCCTTGAAAGCAGTTTTGGAGGGGTGTGTGTGTTTAGGATGCCCCATCAATTCAGGCGGTGCTAGTGGGTGGGGCATCTGAACCTAAGTAGGGGAGGAAACAGAAAGTGGGGGATGGATGGATGGGGAAAGGGGGGGCACTTGTTGTTTTGGACAGCCACACAAGCAGTTCCCAAACTTGGGGGGGGGGCTGCTGCCCCTTCAGTTCGAAAAGGTCATCCTCATTGCCTCCTACCCTCTAAAAAACAACAACAACAATATTTAAATTAGTGGTTTGCATAACCCACTAAGGAAGATAATAACACCATAAAATCCCAAATAGTAACAAACTAATTGCACATTTATTCAAAACCCAACTCAGGCTATTTTGTTTAATTCCTTCAACAAAACAGATGGACTTGATCCAGGGATGCCAACTTTTCAAAGTCTGGTAGTCATTGGCACCTCCACCCCCACCCCGCTTTCCCCCTTAAGGGCCTCTGAGTGCCCCCTAGGTAATTCCCACTTGGGGAAACACTGAGTTACACCCTCTTAAGCTTCGTTCTGGTGAGCAGAGGAAGAGCGCCCAAGACTGCAGCACCCGCCATCCCAGTTTACAGGAAGGATGAGAAAGAGGCCACACGATAGGAGTTTTTAAAGTTGTGCGTGGCGTGGAGAAAGTGCAGAGGAAAAAGTTTTTCTTCCTCTCTCCTGACACTGGAATTTGCCAGCATCCAATGAAGCTGAATGTTGGAAGTTTCAGGACGGAGAAAAGAACATCCTTCTTTACCCACCGCAGAGCCAAACTCTGGAACTCCCTGCCACTGGAGGCAGGGATGGCCACCAACCTGGTTGGCTTTAAAAGAGGATGGGGCACATTCTAAACTGCCTTGGCCCTGTAGACATGAAGGAGTGTCTCCACTCCCATCGTTCAGCCTGGACACTGAGGTCCAGCTCCGAGGATCTTCTGTTGGTTCCCTCACTGTTGTTGTTGTTGTTGTTGTTGTTGTTGTTGTTGTTGTTGTTGTTGTTGTTGTTGTTCACGGAGGAGGAGAGGGCTATGGATGGCAGGATGAAGGCTCTGCAGAGGGAGCCAGCGCTGCTTCTGAGTCCCAGCTGCTGGGAACCACAGAAAGGGAGAGTGTTGCTCTTGGGCTTGGATCCTGCAGCTTGTGGGTTTTCCAAAATAGGCCGCTAATAATAATAATAATAACCCAACCAGAGGACCATATTATTATTATTATTATTACCCCGCCTATCTGGCTGGGTTTCCCTGAGTGAATGACTCTGATCGACTTCCAACAGAAGGTTTAAAATACATCAAAACATCAGTCATTAAAAACTTCCCTAAACAGGGCTGTCTTCAGATGTCTTCTAAACGTCAGATAGTTGTTTATTTCCTTGACATCTGGTGGGAGGGCGTTCCACAGGGCGGGTGCCACTACTGCCGCATTCTGGACTAGTTGTAGTTTCTGAGTCACCTTCAAAGGGAGCCCCACGTAGAGCGCATGGCAGTAGTCCAAGCGGGAGATAAGCAGAGCATCCACCACTCTAGCCAGACAGTCTGGAGACAGGGAGGGACTTAGCCTGCGTACCAGATGGTCAGCCAGTGTGAGACCAGGATGCTGGATCTGGTAGGCCATTGGCCTATGTCCCACCCATCTTCTTTTGACCTTCTTGCCTCCTTTGCCTGTTGCTCCAGCCTCCATCCCAAATGGGTGGCAGACGCAAAGGCTGTGGGTTCAGAGGAAGTCCTGGTGCCCAGTGTGGGCCCTAACAGAGCACTGCCTTGCCTTGCCAGCCTCCAGCAGAAGCTGTGGCCAACCTGGACTGAGCCAGAGGAGAACAGAGGCCCTGCTTCACCACATGAGGCACCCATGGGACTCTCCTCCTGCCGTTCCTGATGCAGTGCGTGGTAAGTCTCTCCCGGCCCCCAGCCCCCGGCCCCCTCCCACTGGCCCAAAAGGTGGAACATGATTCTGAAGAAGGAGCACTATCTGTGTGTGTTTTTGCTTTTTTTTAAAAAAAAAGTAAAATAATGACCTTTCTGTATCTGGTAGGGTAAGATGGAGGTCAGGATGTGGCCATCCAACCTCTGCTTAAGAATCTCCAAGGAAGGAGAGTCCACCCCCTCCCAAAAGAGACCATTTCGCCGCCAAACAGCTCTTACTGTCAGGAAGTTCCTCCTGATGTTGAGCTGGAATCTCCTTCCTTGTAACTTGAAGCCACGGGTTCGAGTCCTGCCCTCCACAGCAGGAGAAAACAAGCATGTTCCCTCTTCTATGTGACAGCCCTTCGGATATTTGAAGATGACTCTCATATCTCCTCTCAGTGTCCTCTTCTCCAAGCTAAACACACCCAACTCCTTCAACCATTCTTCATAAGGATAGATTACCAAACCCTTGATTATCTTGGTCGCCCTCCTCTGCACCCCAGGGACCCAGGTGGCGCTGTGGTTAAACCACTGAGCCTAGGGCTTGCTGATCAGAAGGTTGGCGGTTCGAATCCCTGTGATGGGGTGAGCTCCCGTCGCTTGGTCCCAGTTCCTGCCAACCTAGCAGTTCGAAAGCACATCAAAATGCAAGTAGATAAATAGGAACCGCTTCAGCGGGAAGGTAAACGGCGTTTCCATGTGCTGCTCTGGTTTGCCAGAAGCGGCTTTGTCATGCTGGCCACATGACCTGGAAGCTATACGCCGGCTCCCTCGGCCAATAATGCGAGATGAGCGCGCAACCCCAGAGTCGGTCACGACTGGACCTAATGGTCAGGGGTCCCTTTACCTTTACCTTACCTCATATCTCCTCTCAGTGTCCTCTTCTCCAAGCTAAACACACCCAACTCCTTCAACCGTTCTTCATAAGGATAGATTACCAAACCCTTGATTATCTTGGTCGCCCTCCTCTGCACCCCTTCCAGTTTGTCAACATCCTTCTTAAATTGTGGTGCCCAGAACTGGACACAGTATTCCAGGTCTGGTCTGAGCAAGGCAGACTAGAGGGGGACTCTGGACACTAGATTTCTGTGGATGCAGCCTAGAATAACATTAGCCTTTTTTGCTGCTGCATCACACTGTTGACTCATGTGAAGCTTGTAGTCTACTAAGACCCCGAGATCCTTCTAAAGGCAAGCAAGAAGAGATGAGATGGAGATGGAGATGGAGATGGAATGAGGATTAAATATGTAAATTAAAATGTAAACCACCTGTTCCGTGTGTGAGACAGAAATATGAGAGTAAACAGGCTGTGAAGACCTTTTAGCAGAGTAAGAACACACGTGCTTTTGCAGCTTTCTAGAAGCAAAGAATTAGTAAATTACACCTGTTCATCTCTGTTTATTTGTGGTTTCCTCACCTTGCCCTCTTTGTCCCTGTTGCCAAGAATGAACCACACGTTTTAGTAAGATAAACTTCAAGGTTTACTTACATTTCAATGCAGGCAGCAAATACATCAAAATAATATGCTGGTAAAATACTTCTTAGTTACAAAATACAAAATGTGTCACCAAAATGGAGTCTGGTCCCTGAGCAGAGCCAAGGATGTACGTTACACCTGCGTACATGGCTAGCTTGAAAGAAGAAAGAGTGCTCCTTTGTTAGAAATGCCCGCCAAAGCATTAAGGAGGTGACCTCATACAGTCTCTTCCTTATTTCCCTTTGGGCCATCTGGTTGGGTACTGTGAGGATGCTAGACTAGATGGGCCATTGGCCTGATCTTACGGAGCCTCCCAGTCTAGAGGCAGTCTATCCAGATTCCTAGGGTCTAATCTATGGGGCATTGGGGAAACTGGTTGCTGGACTAACCTTCTCTCTCATCAGCAGGTTGACCTGAAGCTGCGGGTGGAGAAGTTGAACGTGAGGATGGTGCCTGGCGCCGCTGGGCCAGGCGACGGCCCCAGCCCCCGGCTCCCGCGAGAGTCCAAGGAAGACCGGGAAGAGAAGGTCCTGGCCATGCTGGGCATTGTGGGCACCATCCTGAACCTCCTCGTGATCATCTTTGTCTACATTTACACCACCATCTGAGCCCCAGTGCCTCCTCTTCTGCCGTGGTGACGCAAGGCCACCCAGGCACAGAGAGATGGGAACTTGTGTGCAGCCAGAGGGCAGGAGTGCCTGGGCCGGTGCCGATCTGTGCCAGACGGGCCCAGGAGGGACTTTGCCCGCCTGCCTTTGCCGCCTTCAGGAAGTTGCTGACGAGACTTGGCTTTGCAGCTGCCCGAAGCTGCTGGGATTGTGACCACCCAGTGGGGCTGGGTGATGCCAGCTCTGCTTGACGCCCCCGTGGACTCGTGCCAGGCTGCCAGCTGTGGCACATGTGGGGACGATGCAGGGTGACCCTTTCCAGGGCAGTTGGCCCACCGATGCCAGCGCCTGCCAGAGGCCTCTTCTACCCTGCTGCCCCCACCCCTTGCAGCGGACGCTGAGTTGGGGAGGGGGGCATTGACTGCCTGGCCTTTGTGCCCCCATGCCTGTCACCTCTGAACACCAAGAAGCACAAGGAATTATATATCTCTCTCCCCCTACAACACCTGCCCTCGCAAGCTGCCCACTGCCACAGAGGGCGACGAAGGTTAGGGGAGGGGAGCCTTGGGGGAGGGGCCAGGAGAAGCCCCTCCTCCCAAGGGTTCTAGCTCCCTGCCCCCTGCAAATTTGACAGCCTCCCCCACCTGTAGCCATTGAGGGCAGCTCCTGCAGCCGCCGACGCCCCTTCTGAGGTTGGGGTCCTGCAGCCTGGCGCTGAGTGTGCCCCCTTGCCAACTCAGCTGCGCCCCCCACCAGACTTCCTAGGGCTTCCTAGGGATCCTTCCCCTCCTGCCTGAAAGACCCTCAGTGCACGGGGGTGCCGTGGGGGAGGGCCTTTTTCTGGAATGGTCTTCCTTGTGCACCCCCAGCCTTAACACCCAGCTCCCCTCCACCCCGGAGGGGGGTGGGAAGCAACGCGACTCCGTTCAAAGTACATTCTGGAGCAGGATATGGGGATGCTTTTGGGGCAGAGAGGGCTCAGCCAGACCCCCTAACTCAAATGTGCTGTGTTAAGCTTCCTGGTGAAATTTCGCCCCTGGAACAGCGCCCCCTATGGGGCAGGTGGAGACCTGTGCAGGGTGGAGCCCAGAGGAGGCCTGGCACTCACTCCAAAGGCAGAGCAGGTGCCCCAGGGATGAGAGGAAATTCCCAGCAACTGGAAGGGGGCAGGGGCACTGTTCTGGGGTTGGTTTCCTTGCCAAGTTTCTCCCCCTTTTCTGGCAAGATGGGGTGGGGTGGCGTATTGCAGGGAACTCGGCCATAGCACCCCGTCCCATTTGGATTCTCCGGGGAGGGGGCTGGTACAGGAATTGCCCCCATCCGTACAAGACCCTGGGAGGGGCAGCCCCTTTGGCGCTTCCACACTCCCTGCGGGGGGGGGGGGGGGGCTGCGGTGTAGCCTAGACTTTTTGGAAGGTGCCCAAACCCAGGAATCTTTTCTTTAGAAAAACGAAACAGCAACCCCACTCGAAACCCCCTAATCGTCTTCTTCCTCTTCCCAAGCAAGTCTGCTGCTCGGACCAACTTCTGGGGTCTTCACCTTTGTGCCAGAGCAACACTATGGGGTGGGGTGGTTGGGGTGGGGGTGAGAGGTGGCAGTTCTTGACTCCAGCACGGTGCCAAGCAGGGAGGGAGGGAGGGGTTGTGATTTTCTAACAACCATGTTGTAATTGTGAAATTTTATATGCAACCGAGTTTGAAATAATCACAAGGAAATATTTATGGACGTAAAAGACGGGGTCTGCCCATGTGTTTGCCAGCAACTATTGGGGAGCCACCAAAGTTGTGGCTCCATCGCAAGGAGTGTGTGTTTGTGTGCTTGGGTTAGGCCTGTGTGTGTGTGTCTTCCTGGGTGAGCTGTCTAAGATGTTCCTCAAAACCAGCAGCTCCAAATCCTGGGTATTTGCCCTCTGGCTTGCAAAAATGGGAGAGGAAGCCAGGCGGGTCTGAGGCTGTTGCCACCACCTTCCCCACAACTGCTCTCCAAAGACGATGCCGTCAGGCCAGGTTCTGCAGCTTTGACCTTCGCAGAATGAGCTTGCTGCTCCAAGAAGCATCCCAAACAGGCTGAGCCCTCTCCCTCCAATCCTCTTGCTCCCAAGGCAGATTCTTGGAAATTTCCCAGGCAGGACCATTCTTCCTTTCTGGGCCTTCCTTGCCACAAGCCATGACCGCTTCTTCTTCTCTTCTTCGTTGGCGATCCTTCGTAGCTGAGTAAGATTGTCTTCCATGAACACGGTCTTAACAATGAGTCTGTGTGTGTCTGTGGAGGCCAATTCTGGATCCACACGTCCTTCCACAGTGGGGACATTGGTTTCCAGGCGGGAGTTGATCACGGTGTGGATTTGCCAAGCATGCCTTCCTCTTAGCACGTTTCTCCATTGTGTCCTGAGTTCAAGTGTCTTCAAAGCCCAGGACACCTTTGGTCAAGGCTGTTCTCCAACTGGAGCGCTTGCAGGCCAGTGTTTCCCAGTTGTCAGTGTTTATACTACGTTTTTTTAGATTTGCCTTGAGACAGTCTTTAAACCTCTTTTGTTGACCACCAGCATTATGCTTTCCATTTTAAAGTTCAGAATAGAGTAATTGCTTTGGAAGACGATCATCAGGCATCTGCACAACATGACCAGTCCAATGAAGTTGATGTTGAAGAATCATTGCTTTGATGCTGGTGATCTTTGCTTCTTCCAGTACACTGATATTAGCTTGCCTGTCTTCCCAAGTAATGTGTAATTTTTTTTTGGAGACACCATTGTTGGAATCTTTCGAAGAGTTGGAGATGGCGTTTATAAGTGGCCCATGTTTCACAAGTATATAGTAAGGTTGGTAGTACAATAGTTTTGTAAACGAGCATTTTGGTTTCCCTGCAAATGTCCCGGTCCTCAAACACTCTGCACTTCAGTCAGGAGAAAGTTGCAGCACTTTCAGAGCTCAGGCGATGCTGGATTTTGGGATCAATGTTGGCCCTTGTGGAAAGACCTGATCCTGCATCATGGGCGTTTCAGATACTCCTCAGCAAGGGAGCAAGCAGTGGGCTTGGGGTCATGGAACTGCAGTGGCATCACTCACTAAATGAGAGATTCTGAGCCTGCGACCCAGTTCTAGAGGTCCAAGTGTATCGAAAGGAAGTCAAGTCGAAAGGAAGGCAGCCACATGCCAAGTTCAAGGCAGCCCAGCCCTGGATCCCTCTCAGGAGCTGCAGGGGTGAAAAGGTGACCATTCAACACA
The DNA here is from genome assembly GCF_965207765.1 of Zootoca vivipara. NCBI lineage: Eukaryota > Metazoa > Chordata > Lepidosauria > Squamata > Lacertidae > Zootoca > Zootoca vivipara. The sequence goes on along the minus strand of NC_142589.1, from coordinate 83,374,268 downwards.
CCCAAGAACCATCTGCAATGCACAGAGTTGCCCGGCTGGTGTCCAGGGGGGTCCTTGCAAGCTTCAGAACAGAAGACCATAATAATAATAATAATAAAATTTATTACTTATACCCCACCCATCTAGCTGGGTTTCCCCAGCCACTCTGGACGGCTTCAAACAAAAGATTAAAAATACATTAAAACATCAGTCATAAAAAACTTCCCTAAACAGGGCTGCCTTCAGATGTCTTCTAAACGTCAGATAGTTGTTTATTTCTTTGACATCTAATGTGAGGGTGGTCCACAGGGTGGGCACCACTACTGAGAAGGCCCTCTGCCTGGTTCCCTGTAACCTCACATATTGTAGTGAGGGAACCACCAGAAGACCCCCAGAGATGGACCCCAGTGTCCGGGCTGAACAATGGGGGTGGAGACGCTCCTTCAGGTATACTGAGCTGAGGCCATTTAGGGCTTTAAAGGTCAGCACCAGCACTTTGAATTGTGCTTGGAAACATACTGGGAGTCAATGTAGATCTTGCAGGACTGGTGTTATGGGGTCTCGGTGGCCGCTCCCAGTCACCAGTCTAGGTGCTGCATTCTGGATTAATTGTAGTTTCGGAGTCACCTTTAAAGGTAGCACCACGTAGAGCGCATGGCAGTAGACCAAGCGGGAGATAAGCAGAGCATGCACCACTTTGTCAAGACAGTCTGCAGGCAGATAGTGTCTCATCCTGCGTACCAGATGGAGGTGGTGGACAGCTGTCCTGGACACAGAATGGGCCTGCGCCTCCATGGATAGCTGCAAGTCCAAAACGACTCCCAGGCTGCGCTCCTGATCCTTCAGGGGCACAGTTACCCCATTCCGGACCAGGGAGTCCTCCACACCTGCCCGCCTCCTGTCCCCCCAAAACAGTACTTCTGTCTTGCCAGGATTCAACCTCAATCTGTTAGCTGCCTTCCATCCTTCAACCGCCTTCAGACACTCACACAGGACCTTCACCGCCTTCACTGGTTCCGATTTGGGAGAGAGGTAGACCATGAGAAGAGCCTTCTGGATCAGGCCAAAGGGGGCCTATCTAGCCTGGCATCTGGTTCTCACCATGCCTCCCCCCCCCCCATGCACGACATGGAGAAAGCGGAGAGAAGCCGAAGGTTAGCAGCCTCAGGGCAGACAAAGGGAGGGGCTTCTTCACACAAGGCAGAGTGGGGGGCGGAGCAACACCACCCCCTGAAAGCACATAAGAATCCTGGGAAGTCTTGTTCAAGGTCCAGGATGCTGGGTTCTGTAGCACCGAGAGAGGAAACTACAGGTCCCAGGATTCTTTGGGAGAAGCCGTGCGCTTTCAGGGTTTGGAGGTCGCTCTGTAAATGGATGGTGCTCATAAACCCTGGAACTCCCTCCCGCAGGAGGCAGCGACTTGGGTGACTTTGAAAGAGGATCAGGTCAACCTAGTCAGGGAAGAAGAGGCGGCGACCGATCCCTGGCTCCTCGCCGCGGTGAGTGTGGGGAGACGCAGGGCTGCGCTGCTCAGCGCCTGCTTGGCGGCTTCTTCCCACCGGGGCATATTTTGACCCCCATGAGGACAAGATACTGGACGAGATGGGCCTCCTTTGGCCCGATCCAGCCTGTGCCTGGCCTGCCTTGGGTAGTTGGATTCCCGGGTCATGCTTTGCTTCTACGCTGCGCCTTCTGCTACAGCGATGCTTGCAGCAAACCTGCCGCGTTTCCTTGTCCAAATGAGCGAAGCTATGGAACTGCCTCCCACTGGAGGCAAGGGTGGCCACCCCCCGGGGGGGCTTCCCAAGGGGATTGGACACATTCACAGAGGAGGAGAAGGGTTTGGTTGGTTGGCTCCTAGCCAGGATGGCAGTAAATGCTTCTGAATCCTCAGGAGGGGAGACGGCTCTGGGGCTCGGATCCTGCTCTACCACTGTGAGAAGAGGATGCTGGGCCGGAGGGCCTCTCTTTGGCCTGATCCAGCAGCCTCTTCTCGTGTTCTCCCGCCCCCATTGCAGACGGCGGCAGAGGGCGAGAGAGAGAGAGAGAGAGACCCCCTCCGGGCAGAGCCCATCTCTGGCTCCCTGCGTCCAGGGAAGGTTCGGTCCAGCCGCCCGGGGGCGCGAGGGACGGGGCGCGCGCGCTCTCAGGGCGCCCAGGCCCGCCCCCTCCCCGCGGCGAGCCCACCCCGACGGCACCTGCGCTGCGGCCGGAGCCCCTCCCCGTCCGGCGGCCGGTTGGCTGGCTATTGGCTGCGGGGCCGGAGGGGCAGGCGGGCCGGGTTGGGCGCCCATTGGCGGCCGCCGAGCCCAGCGCCGCCGCTGCCTCTTCGCCGCGCCGTCGACGGCAGGATGCGGCCGCCGGCTCTGCCCGCGCTCTGCCTCCTCGCCGCCGCCGCCGCGCTCCTCCCGGCGGCGCTGGGCGCCCGCGGGCCGCGCCGTCGGGCCGCTCCCACCCCCGCCGGCGGCCCGCTCCCCCCGGAGAAGCGCAGGAAGAGCCCGGCGGGCCGGGCCCCGAAGGCGGCCAGGTGAGTCGGGACCCCACTCCCCGGACCTCCCACCCCACAGCCTGCCCTTTCCTTCCCCGACGGGGCCTGCCCGGGCAGAGGGCGCGCCGCCTAGGACCCCCGGGGGCTTGGACGGGCTCTCCCGGGAGCCCCGAGGGGCGTCCCAGCGGTGCCCGGCGCAGCTGCCGCCCGGAGAGGCCGAGGCGGGCTGCCCCGTGGCGCTGGCACCGCCGTCGCTGCACGCTCTGACCCCCGCCCCTTCGGGCCAGCCCGAGGCGCCTGGTCTTCTCATCAGGGCGGAGGGGGGGCGGCTTTGGCAGGGGCGGCGGCGGCTGGAGGCCCCATCTGGAAATGTCAGCGCTGGCCTGGAGCACCAGCCGTCCTGCCAGGCTCCCATCTCCCGCCGCGGCTCACGTGCTGGCGCGAAAAACGCCCCTGCGAGGTGGTCGCTGCTCCTCCCATTCCCCCCCCCCCCAGAAGGGAAAGCTGGAACCAGGGTGGAGCTCACCTTGGCAGGAGCAACTTGGGGCAACCCCTTTTGCCAGCACCCCCGTCTGAGGCTGCTGTGCTGACCCCCTTCTCCCTCTTCCTCCTCCTCCTCCTCCAGTTCTGCATCTCCCAGCAAAGACCCCTCCTCCTTCGAGGCTGGCTCCCCCCTTTACAGCTGGCACCAGCTCTTTCCATGAGCTCTGCCCACGTGGAGGCGACAAGGGCTGGCATCTTCTGCCTGAGGCTCTGTGGCAGACACTCTTCTTCCCAGGCATGCAGGCAGGGCCTCTCAAGCTGCTGGCAGGTGGAAACCCAGAAGGCCAAGCGGAGAGGGAGAGGCTCTCTGCATGTGCTCAGAGGTGCCCTCCTTCCTTTTTGGCTCTTCCTGTCCTCTGCCCCCCACTTTGGAGACAGTGTGGCCCAGGACAGGCAGGATACCACCAAAGGCACTTTGCGGAGGGTGTGTGTGCCTGGATGTGGGACATGAAGGCAAGTGCCTGCCCCATAGCCCCTCTCTGAGTGAGGGGGAGGCACCCCGCTCCCCCAGGCCCAAGCCTAGGCAAAGCAGTCCATCAAAGAAGGGGCCCTGTGGTCCTCCCCCCACCCTGTTCTCTCCCTCTTCCTCTGCTTCATGGAGCTCCAGAGAAACAATCTCCTTCTCCTGCAAATCCACTTAGTAACTTGAGTCCCGGTCAGGACAAGAATGTCAGGAATTAGAGGGGGGGAGAGAGAGAAGAAGAAGAAAGAGGAGTCTGGATGACACAGAGGTGGGTGTCCGGATGGGAATTGGGGAGGGGGGCAGCAGACTTTGTGGCCTTGCTGGAGGACCAGCCTTGGGAAGAGAGGGCGCTTCTGAACATGTGCAGAGTGCGTGGAGAGAGAGTGTGTGCTCCCTCCCTCCCCTCTCATGCAGGGTCTCCCACGGAAACTGGACGTGGTATGTTTCAGAGCAGACAGAAACTGTCTTCTTCACAGAGCATCCTTAAACTGTTGAGATGCCCAGCAGCTTGGAGGGCAAGAAAAGGATTGGACTGCTCCTCATAGAATCCTAGAATTGTAGAATTGGAAGGCTCCCAAAGGGTCATCCAGTCAAGGCATGCTGGCTGCTTCTTCCCTCCAGGAGCTATGGAAGTGGGTTCCTTCTGAGGACCCTCCTGCCTTGCCTATGGGGCACCCAGCAGGCAGAAGAGGGAAATGTGAAATGTGGTGGTGGGTGAGATGATCATCCAGGGAAGCTGAAGGTTGGGAGATTCGGGGCAGATAAAAAAAAAAGTCCTTCACACAGCACAGAGTTAAACTGTGGAACTCCCTCCCACAGAGGGCAAGGATGACTGCCAACCTGGAAGGCTTTCAAGAGGAGGAGAGGGCTCTCGAGGGCTCCTAGCCAGGATGGCTGTGCTCTGCTTCCAGGCTTGGAGGCAGCCAAGCTTCTGCATCCCAGTTGCAGAGGCGCTCTTGTACTGGGATCCAAAAGAGGCGCCTGGTTGGCCACTGTGAGAAGAGGATGCTGGGCCAGATGGGCCACTGGCCTGATCCAGGCGACTCTTCTCTTATCCCTTATGCTGAGAGCGTGTCCCCCTCACTATGGAGCAGCTTCCAGGCAGCAGGGCCTCCAGGTGGGAGAGCAGGAGTCCAAGGCAGGCCGGAGCTCCAGATCTGGACCCAGAGAAGGCCAAACTACAGCTCCCATCAGCCCCAGCAAGCACGGCCAGGCAGCAGGAGGATGGGAGCTGTGGTTCGGCAACACCCGGGCGGCTGCAGAGGAGCCCCAGTCCTTCTTCAGAAGATTTATGGAAGTTGACCCAGCCGCCGGTCACATGCGCAGCCGGCTGGGATTAGCCTTCCCTTGCGGGAAGGGGCCGTGGGAAGAAGCTACTTTCGGCTGAGTCAGGCTGCTGGGTCCATCGAGCTCAGCCCTGTCTGCACTGGCTGGCAGCCACTCTTCCAGGTTGCAGGCAGGGCTCACCTCCAACCCCATTGGGCGATGGTTTTGGGGGGGTGGTCTCTGGAGAGAGGCTCTCCTGAGGAGCTACATCTCTTCCCCAAGGAGGGAGGAGAGGCAAGATTTGACCCCGTGGGGTGGGGGTGGGGAGTCACTCCACTTCTGGAGATCCCAGGAAGTCACACGCAGGTGGGGACAGGTGGTAAGGGGGCGCTGCCATTGCATCCTCCCAGGGCCGTCTTAAGCATGTCTGGTGCCGTGGTGCGAAGATCTCTCCGGTGCCCCCCGCCCCGTTTCCAAGCGCTGCTGTCTGGTGGGTGCAGCAGCGCGGCACCCCCCCTGGCAGCTCGGCGCCCTGGCACCTTGCGCCACCCAGCCTTGCCTTAGAGCCGGCCCTGCATCCTCCCAAGATATTCCAGCTTGTGGTGGTCAATGGGTGCTGGGCCTATGTGCATTTGTTTTTAAATTGAGAGGCGCTGGGGCTCAAACCCACCCCAAAGCCACACGGTCCGGGCTTCGCTCCTGTAACGCCAAAGTTTTGGCACTCTCTTTCTTTGGGTACCCCCACCCCCAGGACTTAGTTTCTCTGCCCTTCCCCTCTGCCATCCCCAGGCCTTCCAAGAGGGTTTTTTTTTGGGGGGGGAGTGGCTAACTCCCCTCCCCACATCCAGGTTATGTACAGCTGCTGAGTTCCTACACCGTCTGCTAAAGTCATTCTGGCACAAATCACATGTGGATGTGTTGAGAGACCCTGGACCCCCTGCCTCCCCCTTTCTTCCTGCACCCCCAGTTAATCCCTCTGCCTTTTGGACTGGCTAGCAGTGTCTGTCCGTCCCCCTTCCTCTCATGACCCACTCCTGGCTCCTCCTTCACAACCTTTGTATCTCTCTCTCTCTCTCTCTCTAGGCCCAACCTCTGTGGGGAGGTCTGCTGCCCCGGATGGTCCCTCGCACCCAAAACTGGGAAGTGCACCAAAGGTACCGGGGGGGGGGGGAGTGGGGTAGGAGTGGAGAGAGACAGATTTTCATGGACAGGGATCCTCCCCCCTCCCGAAAGGCAGGCCTCATCCTGCATCCACTGTGTGTTGCTGCATCACCTCCCCACTGTCCTGGCTTGGGACTTGCATCTCGGCTGCATTCATAGAATCATAGAACTGGAAGGGGTCCGGGGGGGGGGGTCATCTGGTCCAACCCCCAGCCAGAGGTTCAGGGGGGGCATCTCAGGGGGCCCACTTTCACCTGGAGCTTCCTGTTTCCTTACATGGTGCATCATTTGGCTTTGGCAAATTTCAGACACAACAACAACAACAACAACAACAACAACAACAACAACAACAACAACATAATTATTTATTATTTATACCCCACCCATCTGGCTGAGTCTCCGCAGCCACTCTGGGCGGCTCCCAATTGAATATTAAAACAATACAGCATTAAATATTAAAAGCTTCCCTAAACAGAGCTGCCTTCAGATGTCTTTTAAAATTAGGATAGCTGCTTATTTACTTGACATCTGATGGAAGGGCGTTCCACAGGGCAGGTGCTGCTAACAAGAAGGTCCTCTATCTGCTTCCCTGTAACCTCACTTCTCGCAATGAGGGAACCGCCAGAAGGCCCTCGGTGCTGAATCTCAGTGTCTGGGCTGAACGGTGGGGGTGGAGACGCTCCTTCAGGTATACAGGACCAAGCCATTTAGGGCTTTAAAGGTCAGCGCCAACACTTTGAATTGTGCTCGGAAACATACTGGGAGCCAATGTAGATCTCTCAGGACTGGTGTTATGTGGTCCCGGCAGCCGCTCCCAGTCACCAGTCTAGCTGCCGCATTCTGGATTAGTTGCAGTTTCCGGGTCACCTTCAAAGGTAGCCCCACGTAGAGCGCATTGCAGTAGTCCAAGCGGGAGATAACCAGAACATGCACCACTCTGGCGAGACAGGGAGCAGGCAGGGAGGGTCTCAGCCTGCATACCAGATGGAGCTGATAGACAGCTGCCCTGGACACAGAATTAACCTGCGCCTCCATGGACAGCTGTGAGTCCAAAATGACTCCCAGGCTGCACACCTAGTCCTTCAGGGGCACAGTTACCCCATTCAGGACCAGGGAGTCCTCCACACCTGCCCACCTCCTGTCCCCCACAAACAGTACTTCTGTCTTGTCAGGGTTCAACACAAGACACAGGGAGGATTGGAGCCACCTGGAGAAGCTGCCCTGACAGAGTTTGCTCATATTGCAAACTGCCCTGTGATCCTCAGATGAAGGGCAATCTAGAAATGCAATAACTATTTAGTTATTCCTGCCTTGCAGGGGGTTGGAACAGATGACCCTTGGGGGTCCCTCCCAAGTCTACTTTTCTGTTTCTATGACGATACAAACAATTGCAATCTCTGGCTGGTCACTGAAGGAAGCTGCTTGGGTAGGAGGGCTCTCCTGGTCATAGAACCACAGAACTGTGGAGTTGGAAGGAACCCCAGGGCTCATCTAGTCCAGGCCCCAACCATGATGCTCTTAGGAAGCAGAGCTGGGCAGCAGAGAGGAGACTGGGCCCTGCAGATGACATCTCCCAGAGCCAGGGCTGGAGCCGGGTGCAAATCGCCTCCGTTAAGAATGTCCGCCCCAAAGCACCAGAGGTCTTTAGAGGCCTCCCGTTTATTTCCCCTTCCCTTCTCCCCAGGCTTCAAAGCATCTTGCACGCTTGGCCAGCAGGTGGCAGCAACGGCCTTTGCGCAAGAGTTCCCTGGGAAACCGGCTAGATACAGTGGTACCTTAGTTCTCAAACTTAATCTGTTCCAAAACCGAGGTGGGCTTTCCCATAGAAAGTCATGCAAAACGGATTAATCTGTTTCAGACTTTCAAAAACAACCCCTAAAAGAGCAATTTAACATGAATTTTACCATCTAACGAGACCATTGAACCATAAAATGAAAGCAATAATCCATGTGCTATATTATAAAATAAATAAGACAGTATTGTAGATGATAAAAGTTAAAATTATTATTTTTTCTTACGTGCACTAATGATAGTCATTGTTTGGATGGCTTTTTTTTATCCATTTCCGCCGTCACACAATCAATACTTCAATCAGTAGCTGAACTGGGTTCACACAGTCACAGAAACCAATGAACCGAAAAAGCCTCAAAAACAAAAACGCAAAATAAATAGCAAAAAACTAAAGTACCAAACTTAATCCACTCCTAAAGCCCGTTTGACTTTGAAATGTTTGAAAACCAAGGCGCGACTTCAGATTGGTGCAGGCGCTCTGGAAACAATCACCGACAGCCGCATCGGATGCTCAGCTTCCGAAATATTCAAAAACTGGAACACTCACTTCCAGGTTTTCGGTGTTTGGGAACCAAGGTACCACTGTATCTCCAACTCTGGCTGGCAGCAATGGGTCTTCAGGCTTTTCCCAGGAGACGCTGCCATGCATTGAAGCGGGGCCCTTCTGCATGCAAGGCAGGTGCTCTGCCAGTTGCGATGGCCCTTTGCCATGCGAGGCTTTGATCCCTTGACCTCTGGGGGCATGCCTAGAGTGTTCTGCTGCAGCACCCCGATTCCCCTGGGGGAGCCCCCTTGTTTCAGAGCTTCAGGGATTCGCCCACAGAGCAGCCGGCCAGGCTTGTGGGGGGAGCTCTCAGCACCTGCCTTGCCTTCTGGGCTGCCTCCCTGTGGGGCAAGAGAGGGGTGTGGAGCTCCCCTCCAAGTGAGGGGTTCCCCCCCCCACTTTATAGGAATCTGAGTCGGGCCCTGAAGGTCCACCCAGATGGTAGAATCATAGAATTGTAGAGTTGGGACGGGGGAATAACTCAGGCTCATCTAGTCCAACCCCCTACAATGCCATGCAGTGCTGTCTACCCCAAGGGTACCCTCCCGATTATTTCGTTTTATTTTATTGCATTGCATTTCTGCCCCCCCCCCTGAGCTCAAAGGAGCGGGTGTCATATGGAGGAGGGAGAAAGATTGTTTTCTGCTGCTCCAGAGAAGCGGACATGGAGCAATGGATTCAAACTTCAAGAAAGAAGATTCCACCTAAACATTAGGAAGAACTTCCTGACAGTTAGAGCTTGGCAGTGGAATTTGCTGCCAAGGAGTGTGGTAGAGTCTCCTTCTTTGGAGGTCTTTAAGCAGAGGCTTGACAGCCATATGTCAAGAATGCTTTGGTGGTGTTTCCTGCTTGGCAAGGGGTTGGACTGGATGGCCCTTGTGGTCTCTTCCAACTCTATGATTCTATGATTCCCTTTCTCCTCATTTAATCCCCACAATAACCCTGTGCAGTAGCTTGCTATTGATTGATTGATTGATTGAGTTTATATACTGCCCTATACCTGGAGGTCCCAGGGTGGTTCACAGAAAAGATCACAACATATAAACCGTATTTTTTCACCCCCATGTATTAAGATGACCCTTATTTTTTAAGAAACCCGAAATTAAGAAATGAAGTTGTTTAGCTTTTGGGGGAGTGGGGGGTGTCACTTCCGCCAATCGCTCACCCGCCCGCCCGCCATTGCTGATCGCACACCTCGCCACAGCCGCCAATTGCCTGCCTGCCTCGCCACAGCCGTCAATCACCCGCCCAATCACCACTGACAATCTCCTGGTTGTTGCTGACATTCATCACACGCCCAAGCACATTCACTATCCGTGTATAGACTACACCCAATTTCTGCCTACTTTTCTTTAGCAAAAAGCATTGTCTTATACATGGAAAAATATGGTAATCAGAAAAACAACAACGCAATAACACACACATACCCAGGTTAGGTTGAGAGAGGCATGCCCAAAGCCACTCAGTGAGCTTCATGGCTGATTGGGGTCTCATGTTGTTGGACTAGAACTCCTGAACTTTTGGGGATTCACAGAAACATCTAGACAGCCCCATGTTGGCTTCTCCAGGAGAGATCTGGGGAGGTGGGGTGTATTCTGCTCTGGTCAGACCTCACCTGGAGTACTGTGTCCAGTTCTGGGCACCACAGTTCAAGAAGGATACTGACAAGCTGGAACGTGTCCAGAAGAGGGCAACCAAAATGGTCAAAGGCCTGGAAACGATGCCTTATGAGGAACGGCTTAGGGAGCTGGGTATATTTAGCCCGGAGAAGAGAAGGTTCAGGGGTGATATGATAGCCATGTTCAAATATATAAAAGGATGTCATATAGAGGAGGGTGAAAGGTTGTTTTCTGCTGCTCCAGAGAAGCGGACACGGAGCAATGGATTCAAACTACAAGAAAGAAGATTCCACCTAAACTTTAGGAAGAACTTCCTGACAGTAAGAGCTGTTCGTCAGTGGAATTTGCTGCCAAGGAGAGTGGTGGAGTCTTCTTCTTTGGAGGTCTTTAAGCGGAGGCTTAAAGAATGCTTTGACGGTGTTTCCTGCTTGGCAGGAAGTTGGACTGGATGGCCCTTGTGGTCTCTTCCAACTCTATGATTCTATGATCCTAAGTGGGGCGTTCTGCATGCCCGGCAGCCCCTCTGCCCCTGGTTTGCAATGGCTCTTCCCCCAGGAACTGTGGGGAGCCATAGGATGGCTAACGAGGGGTGGGGGGCAGAAGGGGGTTCCTGATGGACCTGCTTTGACCTCTCTCTCGTCTTCCCCAGCCGTCTGCGTCCCTCGATGTCGAAATGGGGGCCAGTGCAGGGCCCCCCAGCGCTGCACCTGCCGCTCAGGCTTCTATGGCACCCGCTGCGAGCACGCTGCGGCCCCCGGCCCCACGATGACGCCGCAGCCTCCCCGGGCGCCCCTGCGCTCCATGGCCATCCGCTGGCAGCCCCTGACGTGAGTCGGAGCGGGCAGGGTGCCACAATTGAATCCTGCGCACGGTTCTGGTTGCCTCATCTCAAAAGGGATATTGCAGAGTCAGAAAAGGGTAGCCAAAATGGACAGGAGGGGAGCGGCTCCCCTTCAGGGAAGGGACATTGGGGAGCAAGAGGTGCGAAGGTCAAGAGAGTCTAGCCTAGGGGCCAGTGGTTGTAAATTAATAGGGACATCAGCAGACATGGATTAAACGCTTGCAAAAAGCAACAATAAGGATAATTTTAAAAGGGGAAATAGTCTGTAAGCATATATGTGTAATGTGTAGTGGTTGGAATGTTTAAAATATCTGTGCAGTATATCACAAGGTTAATTGTTTAGTAGTTGGAAAATTGGGTAAAGGGATCTGGAATGTAAGAAGATTTGGTTTATTTAAGGAACCAGAAGAACAGGTGGAGGGAAGTCCGAGGATTTGGGGGTGGGTAAATATGTTTTCTCTTTGGTTATTTTTTTAATGTTAATGAGAAATGTGTGGTGTAATATGGTATTGATACGATGTGTGTATATTGGATTTTTATAATTGAAAACTAATAAAATAATTTAACAAAGAGAGAGAGAGAGAGAGAGTCTAGTCAAGCCTCCTTTTCTCACCGTGGCCAACCAGAGGCCCAGTGTGGGAAACTTGCAAGCAGGATTCGAACACAGGAGCACTCTATCCTCCATTGCTTCCGATTGTTGAGGCAGGCCAGAGCCATCCTGCCTAACAGCCACAAATTTGTCTTTGGAACCCATCAAGGAGTGTGGCCTTCGCTGCCTCCTGGTGGGAGGGAGTTCCACAGTTTAAATGTGTTCTGTCTCCCTGAATCTCAGCTTCACCCTGTCTGTCCACAGGTTCTAGCATCATGAGAGAGGGAGAAAATGTCTTCTCCATTTTTTCCATGCCAAGCATCTCTTTGCAAACTTCTCTAAGGCTGCCTGCCTACAACAAATGTGCTCTGCCCTCCCCAGTCGGAGGCAGCCATGCTTCTGAATGCCAGTCACCGGCAACACAGGCTCTGTGTTCGAATCCTGCTTTCTGCTTTCCCTTTGGGGCATCTGTTCAGCCCCGGTGAGAACAGGAGGCTGGAGCTGATGGGCCCCTGGCCTGATCCAGTGGCTGCTTCTTCTGTGGGGCTGTGCTTGGAGGGAGAGGTCATGGTGCCAGAGGTAGGTCTGGGGTGTCCTGTCTTCTGTGGGGATTTGCTTCCTGTGTGTTGCTGACCTGAGACTCATTCCCCTCAGGCTGGCTGAGCTCCAGGTGGTTCTCCGGCGCCGGAAGACATTGGGCCCCTCTGAGAAGATGGCCACGATCCTGGCACAGCATCTGGCCTCCCGGCCGAGCGAGGACAACAATGGCCCTCCTGGACATGGCCCCCCAGCAACGCCAAGGCCCCAAGGTACTGGGCACAGGGGGTGGGGGGGAGGGGAGGCTGGAAGGCGCTGGAATGGCCACCTGTTCTGTGCAAGGATTGGGGCCCTCCTCTGCTTGGGAAGGAGGGGAGTGTGGAAGCTTGTGGGCTCTCTTGTGCTGTTTCTGTGGCCAGGAGAGAGCCGCTTTCTCCTGTAGCCCAGGGTGCGAAATCCTCAGTGCTGTGCAGAGTTAAGCTGTGGGACTCCCTGCCACAGGAGGCAGTAGTGACCGCTGCCTTGGATGGCTTTGAAAGAGCTAGAAGAAGGAAGAAGAGAAAGCTTTTGAGGGCTCCTAGCCAGGACGGCTCTGTTCTGCCCCCACACTGGGGAGCAGCACCGCTTCTGAATCACGGTTGCCGGAAGAGTTGCTCTTGCGTTCGAATCCTGACTTCAGGATTCCCTTTGGCCTGACCCAGAGGCTCTTCTTGGCTTCTTCAATGAGCCTCTGGCAATTGCGGAGAGGGAGGGCCAGAGCCCTGACGTTATTCTGGGTACCTCCTTCCCCCCCCGCCCCGTTGCCCCAGGCAGTTTCAGACGGGTTCCCATGTGCAGCGCAGTCCCCACCCCTCCGGATCCGGCAATTGTTCTGCACCCCCACCCACCCCCACTTCTGCCTGAGTTTTTCCAGATGACGTCAGCCTGGCCTGCGATGGGAGGGTGAGGCCTGGCTGGCTGGGGGGAGCGGGACAGATCTGCTTTCTCCCCCCCCCACAAGCCAGCTTCCTCCCTGGGGAGCCTGTTCGGAAGCCCCACCCCCTGTTGCTGCCTGGGAGTGCTCTGCTCAGCCACTCCAGAAGGGGGGGCGGGGGGCAATGCCTTTTACGCACCCCTCCCTCCCTCCAGAAGAAAAACACCCACCTTGTCACCCCCTGGACAACCTCATGTTTTTTTCTTGGGGGGGGGGAGATGAGCTCCTTCTCCTTCAAATGTGAAGCAAGCAATGTGAACTCAAGACTTGGGAAGATGGAGAACTTGGGGTGGGGTGGGGAGCTAGGGGGGCTGCGGCTCCTTTGGCACAGATGTTTGCCTCCTTCGCCCCCCACCCACCTGCGTTTGCTGGGAGTCTTTTTACGGGGGGGGGGGTTGAACAGCTGGAGCCAGTGGGGGGGGAGATTCCAAGGCAAAGCTTCTTTGAGTAGATCCAGCAGCTGGAGGAGGATGCGGGGGGGGCGCTGCTGCATGGGCCCCTCTCGGCGCATTTGAAGTCGGGGTGGGGGCCTGCCTTCATATCCTCGGTGAGGAGGGGGGGAGGGAGCAGAGGAGGAGAGAGTCTCCTCTCTTGGGGAGGGGGAAGAGACCTCTCGTCCCAGGAGCCAGCTGCTGAGGTAGGTTGGGGCAGGACTCTTGGGGGGGGGGGCTCCTTCTGAGCTGACAAGTGCAATGCTGAGCAAGAGCTGACTAGTTCTCCCTCGCAGGGGGGGGGGTGCTACTCGGGTTGCGAAAGGGACAGGACTGCTGGACGGCGGGGGGGGGCGGGGATGTGGCTGCTCTGGGAACTTCGGCAGAGGCTGCTGCTTTCCTGCTGGCACCCGGCTTTGGGGGGGCGGAGGCAAGGAGGGCGGCCCCCGGGTGGGTGCCAAGCCCAAGCAGCGACGCTCCATCTGGGCTGCGGAGAGAGCAGGCGAAGAGTTAACACTCCCATCCGTCGCCGTCCCTCGTAAACATTGTTATTGGCCCACCGCCCGAGGGCCCCCCCCGCCCACCGCCCACCCGACTGCTTTCAATTAGCTGGTGGGTCCGTGAGCTTCTGCGGTGGGTCGCCGGCTCCCCTGCCTGCTCGGCTCCTCCGCCCGTGGCGCCCTCTTCTGCGCGGGGCCATGATCCCCAGCCGCCACGGCCGCCGGCGCTCCTTCCTCCCGGCGGTCTCCCTGCTGCTGATGCTGCTGCTGCTCTGCCGGGACCACCTGCCTGCCTGTGCCCAGAGGGTCAAGGTCCTCTTCACCCCCATGATCTGCCGGGTGCACTGCAGCAGCGAGGGCCACTGCACCAACCGCTGCGAGAGGGGCAATGCCACCACCCTGTACAGCGGGGCGGACGCCGGCCCGGCCGAAGGGGGACCCGGGTTCCGTGTCTGTGAGTATTGCAGCAGGGGGACCTGGTGGGGGGCTGGCACAGATCAGGGGTGGGGCAGGCAGGGGGATGCAGCACTCTGCCTTGGGCAGTTGGGAGCAGGACCCCCGGCTGCCCCGATGGATAAGGGGTCAGCCTCTTCCATCAAGTGCCCTTCTTGGATGGCGTGTGCCACCCGGCATGCTCCGTGCCCAAGTCACAGCCTCCTGCGTGGTTCTCCCTGCTGTGCCAGGCACAGCTTTGCCCCTCACCTGGCCCTGTGTCTTGTTGCTGAGGTTTGTGGCTACCCCGCCCCCTATTTGGGCTAGGAGAAATGGGGGGGAAGGGGGCTTTCTGGTGCCCTGGCATCCTTTGGTCCTTTTGCAGGTTCACTGCCATGGGCAACGGCTTCCTCCCCTTCCTGGAATGTGGTTTCTGTTTCCCAGGAACAGAGAAGGGCAGAGCTTCTCCCCCCCCCTCCCTCTGCCACTTGACCAGATGTCCCCACTAGCTGGTTCCCCCCCCCCAGTGCAAGGATCCCCTCCTTCCCTCCCTCCTTCCCACCCACCTGCCAGCTGCTGCGCTGGCACAGGGTCACTCCCCGCTCCCTCTTCCCTGTCTAAAGCTGGGTGTTTGTGTGTGGAATTGACCCCAGGAAATGGGTCTGGGGGTCATGGCCTCTGCGGCTGCGGTCAGGCGGGCAGATGGGATTCTCCAGCTGCCCCTCCTGCGTTGCATCCCTTCCACCTCTACGGTCAAACTTTGCAGGGGGGGGGGCTGGGGGTGCAGATCTCTCCCTCCCTAAAACCTGATGTTTCTGGGAGTTATATGAGTGGCTGCTGAGTGACACCTTGCAGGGGGGGCAGGGACTCGGGAGCCAGGGGTTCGTTGTTGTCCGCCCCCACCTCCTAGAAGGCGCTGAGGGTTGGTGGGGGGCCTGCCTGCTTCCCCACCCACGTTAACCCTGCGAGCGCCTTCTCTTCCTGGCGCCCCACGAGGGTCTTCTCTTGACCCCCGGATGCCGGCAGAGGCTCCTTCGGGGGCTGGAGGGAGAGGATGCGGCCAGCTGGCACAGAGCCCTCCCTCCGCCAGATGGGCCCAGCTGCCTCTGGCGGGCAGCCAGGGGGCCTGAGCTCCATCCCCAGGCCCAGAGGAGGCAGGCAGGGGGTCTCTGCAGCCTCAGGGCCACCCTGTGCCTCAGTTTCCCTCTGCAGGCTTGGAGAGGGGTGTCCTGCACGCTGGAGGCTTGGAGAAGGGTGGGGGCTGTTGGGGGGGGCGCCTCCCCGTCCTCTCCTCCCTGTTGTGCTTTGTGATGCTCCACAGGCTGAGCGTGGGTGGGTGTGCAAAGCGAGGCGTGTCCTGGCGTGCCTCTCCCTCTCCCCGCGTGTCGTGCCTCGCTGGCTCTCCGGAGCAGCGCCTGGTCCTTGCGCGGGGGGAGGCAGCGGCGCCCCAGGAGGGGACACAGCTCATTGACGTAGTCTACAGTTCACGGGGGTGGGGTGGGAGGGCTCTTGCGCTCCTGCCTCCGCCACTCCCAGGAACATAGGAATCCGGCCAGCGGGTCCATTAGCTCAGAAGACACTGGCTGGCAGCAAGAGCTCTCCAAGGTTGCAGGCAGAAGAGTTTCTCTCAGCCCCCCCCCCCGAGATTTGCCCCATAGCTATGGCTCCTCCCTACAGCCTGTGGAGGGTCAGACCTGACCTCCCTGCCCACCCCCCAAAATTTCTCCTGCTCCTGAAGACACTTGCAGTTCACATACTACCACATTGTTTCTACCGTGGGGGCTCCAAATGCTGCTAATAATAATAATAATAATAATAATAATAATAATAATAATAGCCCACCCATCTGACTGGCTTGCCTCTGCCACTCTAGACAGCTTCCAACAAATATCAAAGCATAATAAAACACCAAAGATTAAAAACTTCCCAATACAGGGCTGCCTTCAGATGTCTTCTAAAAGTCAGATAGTAATTAATTTATCTCCTTGGCATCTGAATGGAGGGTGCCACCACCAAGAAGGCCCTCTGCCCGGGTGCCTGTAACTTCGCTTCTGGCAGTGAGGGAACCAGCAGAAGATCCTCAGAGGGGGACTTCTGTGTCTGGGCAGAACGATGGGGATGGAGGCGCTCCCTCAGGTACACAGGGCAGGTATGCCAGCCTTGCTCTGCAGCCCCATCCAGGGGCGTAGGGAAGGGGCAGTGGGGGCGGACTGCCCCAGGTCTCATCCCCGGGGGGTGACATCCCCTGGGCGGATCACCGCCCCACCCCCACCCCCCCAGGCGCCAATCACAGCATGACATGTGCGCTGCTTCAGGTGCCCAAGTGGCTAGCTCCGGTGGGGGCTGCCATTCTGCCAGAGCGCAACAGAGGGACTGAGGGGTCCCTGGCACAGAACCCCCTTATGGCATCGTGGAATTGCAGGGTTTGGGGGGAAGCCAAGCGTCCTCAAGTCTGACCCCCGCACTGCAGGAATCACAGCTGAAGAATCCCTGAATGATGGGGAATCTGCTCCTCTGTTGAGTGGCTCTTCCTCCTCCTCCTCTTCCTCCTCCTCCTCTTCCTCCTCCTCCTCCCCCACCACCACACCCTTTCTTGGCCAGGGGGATGTGCAGCTGAGGCCCTTTCCTGGTGAGCAAGAAGGCAAAGTCCTTGCCCTGATCCTCCTCTTCATGTGGTCCAAAAGGTTTCCAAAGGGGGTGGGGAGGGGCTAGCAGCGAAGCCTCTGTGCCGCCTTCTGGGGGTCTCACAGACTGAGCTGGCTGCCCTTTGCCTCATGGGGTCAGGCCTGAAAAGGAGTGAGTCGTGGGCATCCTGGAAGCTTTATGTCCCCCCTGGTCTAAATTTTGACCGTCAGAAGTAGACAGAGGACAGCCCGCTTTGGCAGCCAGGAGTCACATCCGGGGCTGGAATCCTTCTTCACGCAGGGCACAGTTAAACTAGGGAACTCCCTGCCACAGGAGGCAGAGGTGGCCACCAACTGGGATGGCTTTAACATAAAGTCTTGGAGGAGAGGGCTATTGATGGCCACGATGGCTCTGCTCTGCCCTCCATGGTTGGAGGGAACAAGGCTTCCGAATGCCAGTCGCTGGAAACCACAGGAGAGGAGAGCGCTCTTGAGTTCGAATCCTGCTTGCGAGTTTCCCACAATGGAATCTGGTTGCCACTGTGGGAAGCGACTGCTGGACTGTATGTCCCCCCCCCCCCCCGGCTCTTCTTATGGAACCTCCAGCTCCAGAAGCAGTCTACCTGGAATCCTGTGTTCTGAGGGGTATTTGGCTCCTATGAGAACAGGACTAGATGGTTCTGATTTCAGGAGGCTCCTCGGATGTTGTGTTCTGCCCCTGCCCCGGAGTGGCCCCCACCAACCTGGAAACCCCCTGCCCCAATGTTTTGAACTACAATTCCCACCAACCCTTGCAACTTAGAGCTGTGCTGGTGGGGACTGGTGGGAGCTTCTATCTGCAGGGGCCCTGTTTTGTCAAGGCTGTCTGGGTCACTCCGTCCCCCCCCCCCCAAAAAAGATAACATTTATTAAGGTTTCGAGTGTTGAAGTGCAAAGCTGGAGCAGCTAACGAAACGAACCAAAACTGACAAGCCAATAACGGAGGCAGGACCTGGGTGGAGGTCAAAACGAAAATGATGAGGAAAATATGCCCAAATAGCCTTGCAGAACGTAGCATAAATAGACACAGTCTCTTCTTTATGTAAGGAGAAATAAACACGGAGATAATATAAACTGGGCTCGAGGCTACAATTACAGCTTCCATATGTCCAGCGAGGCTGGAGAAAGATGGAGAGATGCAGTTGCCTGAACATCAGGAAGAACTTTCTGATGTCGAGAGCCGTGTGACGGGGGGATGGACCCCCTTGGAAGGTTGCAGACTCTCCTTCCTTGGAGGTTTCTAAGCGGAGCTTGGCGGGTCTTCTGCCGGGGGGGGGGTTCCATTTGTGGCTCCTGCATTGCGGGGGATCAAGCAGGGTAGAGCCCAAGCGCAACCCCCCCCCTCTGGTGGAGCAGGAGGGGAGGTTTTCATAGAATCTCAGGATGTTAGAATTGTAGAGTTGGGAGGTACCCCCAGGGATCATCTAGTCCAACCCCCTGGAAGGCAGGAATCGCAGCTGAAGAATCCCTGACATCCGAACTTAAAAATGGAAAGCGTAATGCTGGCGGTCAACAAAAGAGGTTCAAAGACTCTCCAAAGGCGAATCTTTAAAAATGTAGTATAAACACCGACAACTGGGAAACACTGGCCTGCGAGCGCTCCAGTTGGAGAACAGCCTTGACCAAAGGTGTCATGGGCTTTGAAGACACTCGAACTCAGGACGCAAGGGAGAAACGTGCTAAGAGGAAGGCATGCTTGGCAAATCCACACCGTGATCAACTCCCGCCTGGAAACCCATGTCCCCACTGTGGAAGGACGTGTGGATCCAGAATTGGCCTCCACAGTCACTTAAGGACCCATTGTTAAGACCATGTTCAAGGAAGACCATCTTATTCGGCTACAAGGGATTGCCAAAGAAGATCAACCTCTGCTTAAAAACCTCCGATGAAGGAGAGTCTCTTTTGAGGGAGTCTCACGGCTCTGGCTGTCACAAAGCTCTTCCTATTGTTTAGTTAAAATCTCCTTTCTTGCCGTTTGAATCCATTGTTTCAGATCCTGCCTCCTGGACTTTTTTACTTGGATTGTTTTGGTTCCAGAGAGCTTTGGAAAGGCAACATCAGCCGCCCCAGTCCTTGTGGGAGCCTTTTCGGTCAAAGGGACAGCGGGTGGTTGGGGCAGGATGGGGGGGGACGACACCTGTCCCTTCCTTTACCCTCAGCTCAGGTTGACGCTGGTGGGGGGGGGATGAGTGTCCTGCCTTGCAGGAGGGGTTCTGTGTGGTTCTCTCCAAGGACACAACTTGCAGGCTGCTTCCTGCCATGACAGCTTTTCCAGAGAGAACAAGGAGTATAGGATGCCGTTCTGCCGCTGAAGGACTCTGTGAGGCTCAGAA
Organism: Zootoca vivipara; assembly: GCF_965207765.1. Taxonomy (NCBI): domain Eukaryota; kingdom Metazoa; phylum Chordata; class Lepidosauria; order Squamata; family Lacertidae; genus Zootoca; species Zootoca vivipara. The sequence goes on along the minus strand of NC_142589.1, from coordinate 83,355,115 downwards.
GCTTACACATTTCTGACGTTAAAAAGAGGGAGAGCTTGGGGCTGGACTCCGTTGTGCCTGGTCTGGCCTCAGAGAGCAGGGATTGGTTCGCAAGAGAAGCCCCCCCCCCGTGTTGCTTTCTTAATCTGCTCCGTCGCTGGTGCCCGGCTGGTCCTCCCGCCTCCCGCCCTGCCCTCTCCCCATGCCAACTTCACCCTCTGCCTAATCTGGCCTCCCTCTGACCGCGGCCCAGCTGGCTGGCCTGCAGACGTGCCCTCTCAAAGGCCTGGCAGGATCTGTCCCTTCCCAGCACCACCCAGACGGGCGCAGGGCAGCCAAGAACAACCGAGACTGTCTGGCCGGCCTCGATTGCGCCTGGGAATGTGGGGCAAGTGGCCCCCTCCTCCAAGAGATCTGGCTCCCGCCCAGCCCCGGAGATTGGGGGGGGGGCTCTGCACTGCAGGCCAAGTGGGCACGGGGTCCCGTTGCTCCAAGCAGGGAGCTGGCTCAGGAGTCCACAGTGCCAGGCAGTGTTGTGTGTTAAAGGACAACCTTGTTTTCCTGCATTCTCCACCCCACCCCCTAAATCAGCCCAGTTCACATCTTGCAGATGCGTGTGTCCCCCCCCCCCCAGGCCGAGTGTTTAGAAAAGCACATACCTCACTGTGACTCTGGCAAGCGAGCCAAGCCGCACGTTCTGGAAGAAGTCCATGTGCCCCCTACCCTGTCCCTCCAGGGGAAGGTGGGGTGTCCTGAGAGCAGAGACTTCCTGCTGACTTGGCAGCCCAGACCCCACAAAGGGGGAGAAGCCAAAGACTTTTCCTAACGCAAGCACACAGCTCCCAAACCCCAAAAGGCAGCTGGGCAGAAGACTTGCGGGATGAGGCTGAGTTTTGGCAAGCCAGATCGGGACACTGGAGTTGCCGTGCTGGTCCCATGTATAGCAGGAGCCTGGAAGTTCCCCCCAGACTCTCCCCTCAGAGACTCACACATGAATGGGGGCAAACAGGCATGTCGACCCCCAGGGAGCTGCAGGAATCTCTGTTGCATTGCAGTGGGTAGTGAACGTGCTTGTTATTTATTTCATAAAATTTAGGCACCGTTTGACTGTAAGACAAGAACATTCAAAGTCTCGAAGCAGTTTGCAAAAAGATCAGACGAGAAAAATCAAGCGTGGTTCACTTTAAAATGCACAAAACTTAAAACACAAAAGCCGATTAAAGTTGCCTCAGTTTTCTAAGCATCTGGGTTACGGTGCTTTCGGCAGGTGCCCAAAAGAGTAAGGTGAAGGCACCTGCGTTATATCAAGCGGCAGGGAGTTCCAAAGGTTACGTGCTGCCACTAAATGATCGAGTTCTTAAAAGCACAAATCTAAGCAGTCAGGTGGGGGCGCCTTTTGGGTAAGGAGATCTCGTCCTGCTGGGGCTCTTTCCCACTTGGGTGTGTCTAGGATCGAAGTCATTGTTTATTTTTTTTTAAAAAATTACATCCCACTTTAAGAATCTCGGAAGAGTCCTGCTGGATCAGGCCAATGGCCCACCTAGTCAAGCATCCTCGTCTCCCAGTGGCCAAATTTCCCTAAGAACCCAGGAATCTAGATAGACTGCCTCTGGAGCTGGAGGTTCCATCAGAAGAGCCTGTCTGCTGGATCAGGGCAATGGGGGCCCGTCTAGCCCAGCAGCCTGTCCTCACAGCAGCTGAGCAGATGCCCACAAGCAGGAGCTAAGAACAAAAGCAACTCTCCCCTCCTGCAGTTTGCAGCAGCTGGTACTCAGAAGCTTTTGTGGTCTCCTGCAAGGTGGCAATAAAATTAGCACACCGTAAATAAAAGGGATTTCCGGTGGCAGAGGCAGCGGCACCGATGGAAAGTGTTAAAAACCCAGGTTCTCCTGCCGCCTGGATAAACAAATAGTCATCCAAATAATGCGTGACGTGACGGGATCCTGACCTTATTTTCATGGCGCACTCCAGAAATGTGCTAAAAGTCTGAAAAGGGGCGCGTGCAGTGGAACAGCCTATGGGCCTAGCTTTGCCAAAGTACCATTGGTCCTGAAACTTTAAACCTAGCAGCCAGAAGTCATGAGGGTGAACCGGAAGCAGGCGAAAGGCCGATTCAATACCACACTTTGTCATAAGAGCACCAGGGCAGCGTTCCTTAATGAGCTTGATTGCATAATCCAGCCACGCATATTTTACTGAGCATTGCTGCCGAGGAATAGCGTCATTTACTGATCTGCTTTTTGGGTATGAAAAGTTATGAATCGTGCAGAACTCACCTTTTTAGGCACGATACCCAGAGGTAATACTATAAATTTAGGAAAAGGGGCTCCGGGAATGGACCTGCAAACCCTCCCTAAAAGGCGCTCTTTGGAAATCTTGTGGCATCTCACGTACAGACTTTGGGTTGGGGGGTGGTGGTCAATGTCGGGGTGCCTACCGCTGGGATATGGAACCTTCCCGGAAGCCACTCTCCAGGTATTTTGCCGCCTCCCTGTTCGGGAAGGTGAGGGGGGTAGGGAAAGGAGAGGGTTATTTGCAGGCATTATTTTTTGTGTGGCCGTGAACCTCCAGAGCCGACCTCTTTTCTTTCCTGGGTTGACCCTGAGCCACGAAAGCCTCGGAAAATTTTCTTACCCCGGAAGCATTTTTGTGGTAGGGTGAGAACCACTGCAAAGGCACCATTGTTAAATGCCCCACACAATTTCCTTGGCACCCTCCACCATGACCCTCCACCCCCCCCCCAGGGGGGAACCCTGGGTTTGGGGCGGAGCAGGTCCTCTTTTGCATCTGCAACCTCTGGACCCCCGGGGGGGGCACAATGTCGTCAGCTGCCCCCTCCCCTGAGCTGCGGGGTTGAGAGCGATCAGGGACCCTGGGGCTCTCTCTTCCTTCCCCCTCCACAGAGTGGTGTGTCCCCAGAGGCTTCCCCCCCCCCCCAGGGGAGAGTCTGCACCCTGGACTGAGAGTCGGCCTTTGCACACATGGGGGTCCAAAGAGCCAAGGGGGCCTCTGTCCTTGGAAGCAGCTGCACCTAAAGGGGAGGTGGGATTATTATTATTGTTGTTGTTTAGTCGTTTAGTCGTGTCTGACTCTTCGTGACCCCATGGACCATAGCACGCCAGGCACTCCTGTCTTCCACTGCCTCCCGCAGTTTGGTCAGACTCATGTTGGTGGCTTTGAGAACACTGTCCAACCATCTCATCCTCTGTCGTCCCCTTCTCCTAGTGCCCTCCATCTTTCCCAACATCAGGGTCTTTTCCAGGGAGTCTTCTCTTCTCATGAGGTGGCCAAAGTATTGGAGCCTCAGCTTCAGGATCTGTCCTTCCAGTAAGCACTCAGGGCTGATTTCCTTCAGAATGGATAGGTTTGATCTTCTTGCAGTCCATGGGACTCTCAAGAGTCTCCTCCAGCACCATAATTCAAAAGCATCTATTCTTTGGCGATCAGCCTTCTTGATGGTCCAGCTCTCACATCCATACATCACTACTGGGAAAACCATAGCTTTAACTATATGGACCTTTGTCGGCAAGGTGATGTCTCTGCTTTTTAAGATGCTGTCTAGGTTTGTCATTGCTTTTCTCCCAAGAAGCAGGCGTCTTTTAATTTCGTGACTGCTGTCACCATCTGCAGTGATCAAGGAGCCCAAGAAAATAAAATCTCTCACTGCCTCCATTTCTTCCCCTTCTATTTGCCAGGAGGTGATGGGACCAGTGGCCATGATCTTGGTTTTTTTGATGTTGAGCTTCAGACCATATTTTGCGCTCTCCTCTTTCACCCTCATTAAAAGGTTCTTTAATTCATCAAGGTTGTGTCATCTGCATATCTGAGGTTGTTGATATTTCTTCCGGCAATCTTAATTCCAGCTTGGGATTCATCCAGTCCAGCCTTTCGCATGATGAATTCTGCATATAAGATAAATATGCAAACTTATAACTTATTATTATTATTATTATTATTATTATTATTTAAACTTACACACCGTCCTATGCCTGGAGGTCTCAGGGCAGTTCACAAACAAGACCACAACGTACAAAATAAATAAATAAATAAAAACAACCCAAAAGAACGCCCCCAAAAAGATGTCAATAAGACCAACCAAAGGCCTGGTTAAAAGGAACGTTTTTGCCTGGTGCCTAAAGGTGTATAATGAAGGCGCCAGGAGAACTTCCCTGGGGAGAGCATTCCACAGACGTGGGAGCCACTGCAGAGGAGGCCCCGTTCTCGGGTTGACCCCCTCCGGACCTCTCAAGGAGGCGGGGTGAGAGTGATGGGGAAGGTGGAGGGATTTATTTTTTGTTACATTTATTTTATTGCGTTTATAGCCCTGCTTTTTCTCCAAGGAGCTCAAGGTCCTCCCTCTCCTCCTTTGACTCCCCACAACAACCCTGCGAGGGAGGCCAGGCTGGGAGGCAGCGGCTGGCCCCCAAGGACACCCTAGGACTGAGGGCAGAATTTCAAACCAGGTCCTAGTCCGGCGCTACCCACTAGGCCACACTAGCTCTCTCTTCCAACTAGGCGAAAAAGGAAAACACCCCACCGGATTCTGACTGCTGACCTGCTCTCTCTCTCTCTCTCTCTGCCCCACAGTCCTCTGCCCCCTCATCTGCCAAAATGGGGGTGTCTGCCTCAAGAAGGACAAGTGCCTCTGCCCCCCCAGGTGGACAGGGAAGTTCTGCCACATCCCAGCCCTCCCTCGGCCCCACGGACAGCAGACGCCCTCTCGCCGCGAGATCAACGCCCAAGCCGAGGGGGGGTCCCAGCCCATGGCCAAGTCCACCTACACCCTCCCCATCGCCAACCACCGGGAGGAGCGTGATGGTAAGACGGGGGTGGGGAGAGGGGGCGGCGTTGCAGCGGGTTGGGCTGGGTGACCCTGGGGGTCCCTTCTAGCTCTACCACCCTGTGATTCTAAGGGGAGTAAGTGAAGGGGGGAGACAGGATGGAGCCGAGTGGGCAGGAGGTTCCAGAACACAGTTAAGTCATTTTGGGGATTTTGCCTGCCTCAGATTCATAATCCCACCCGCCCCAAAAGCATTGATATAGTAAGAATGAATAATAATTTTTATTACTGTATTTCTTCCCCACCAATCTGGCTGGGTTTCTCCAGCCATTATTCAAAAGAGTATGTTGCATGACTCACCGAGGAAGAGGAAAGAACACCATGAAATTCTAAGCAGTAACAATTCATTGCATATTTCAGCAAGATCTAATTGAAAGCAGGGAGTTTCAGGTGTCTGAGAGCGCCATCCCCCAGGTCATAAGTATCTTATTTTCCCTTCTTTTAAAAATTTTAATTTGGGGGGGGGGTTGACAAGAAATTTTCTGCACCGGGTACCACCTGACCTTGCTACGCCACTGCCTCCTTCGGGAGTGGCACCACCCACTTTGGGAATCTCGGAGTTAAATGGTGGGGTTGTTGGGGAGGGGGAAACACACCCAGCTGGGAAGCCGGTGTGAGTCTGAATCCTGTGCTGCGCGGCTTCCCGTGCTGTGAGGACCCTTGGGTGCCAACAGTGCCATACTGCGTCAAGCGCAGCCAAGACCATTCTGGTTTGAGTTGGCAGGAGAGACACCCCCACTCCTTACAGCTCAGGGATAAGAACCCCAGAAGAGCCCATCTAGTCCAGCCTCCTGTTCTCACAGTGGCCAAATATCCCAAAGAGCCCAGCATTCGAGATAGACTGTGCCTGGACCTGGAGGCTCCATTAGAGCAGTGTTTCCCAACCTTGTGCCTCCAGATGTTTTGGGACTACAACTCCCATCATCCCTAGCTAGCAAGACCAGTGGTCAGGAATGATGGGAATTGTAGTCCGAAAACAGCTGGAGGCACAAGGTTGGGAAACACTGCATTAGAGCCTGGCTTTTTGGGCACGGCTCCTGGAAAAGGGATCTCTGCCAGCGAGGAAGGGACGGAGCAGACATCCAGCGACAGAGGAGATAAATGTTTGCTGGAGGGACGCCTGGAATTCTTCTCTTTGGAGGAAGGCAGAGGGACACATTGCCTGCTTGCAAATATTTGAGGAGATATCGGCAGGAATGGGACGTGTTGTCTCTCCTCCCTGGCCCAGCCAAAGCTGCCGAGACGCAGCTGGAGCCTCAGAGGTGCAGATTAAGCAGGAGGAAGAATTGGGCAGAGGAGAGGCCTCTCAAGGGCTGTGGGCTCGGCGGAGCCTCCATGGACAGAAGCAGTCTACCTTAGAGGCGCTGGAGGGAGGGTGGGGGAGAAGCAGCAGGTGGGGCTCTGCCTTGCTTCCCTGGCTGGGAGTTTGCGAGGGGAGAATTCTAATAATAATAAATTTTATTTATATCCCGCCCTCCCCAGCCAAAGCCGGGCTCAGAGCGACTAACATCATATAAATAAGACAATATGCATAATACAATATGCAGATAAAATAGCATTCAACATTCATTAAAATAATACCGTATACGGTAGAATAATATTAAATATCAGCACTTCCAAGATTAAACAGAAATCCACTCTGAACAGTTACAATAAGTAATTTTTAAACTCCAATCAATAAAACAACAGCAAGCCACAGGGGACAACAAAATGAGAAGCAGAGACTGGAGTGGGGGGGCAAGGCAGGTGGAAAGAGGCCTTGCCTGATGGAGTCTCTCCCCCTTGTAGAAGGTAGAACTGGAAGGGACACCAGGGGACATCTAGTCTGACCCCCTGAAAGGCAGAATCCAGGGCCGGATTTAGGTTTGATGAGGCCCTCAGCTCCTGAAGGTAATGGGGCCCTTCCTATGTCCAGCTGTCCTTTGTCCACAACAAATGGTTGATGTTTTTTGTGTTGAATATATGCTATATGGTCATTTATGGACCTCATAGATATCTAAAGCCATTTGCACATAACAAATCTGTACTTTATCAAAGTAATATTTATTTTATCTTATATTTTGGAAATGTACATCCAATTTTTTCCCTTTAATTTTTTTGGGGAGGCCCAAGAGAGTGGGGCCCTAAGCTAGAGCTTCTTTAGGTTATACGTAAAACCAGCACTGATCCTAACTTGTCTGCGCTGCGAAACAGACAGAGGCTTGGGGTGGATCTTGGTCACATCTGCAGAGGCTCCTTTCGTCAATTCAGGGTGGGCCGCCCCCCCCCCCCCGCCCCATGGAAAGCATATAATTCAGAATAGCTGTCTGGGCAACCCACTCGGGAAGATAACAGCACAAGAAGATCTGAAAACAAATTAATTGCACATTTGGTCAAATCCCAGTCAAAACAGTCTAGCTGAATGAATTCAGCACATGGATGGGCTTGATCCTGCAAGAGCAGTTTTAACTTCTGGCTGTAGGAGCTGATCCACCCTGGACCAGAGAAGGGGCAGGAAAGCCACCTCCATCCTTGGAAGGCTTCCTCCTCTTCATTGCTCCTGGGTGAGAAAGGCAAAGAGAAAACCACTTTCTGGGGAATTGGGAGGGGTCCCCAGCGGTCATCTAGTCTAGCCCCCTGCAATGCTGAAGACTCTCCGACAGGTGAGCATCCAGCCTTGGCTTAAAAACCTCCCGGATGCCAGGAAACAGGGAATTAAGTTCACATGTGGTGGGGGTGTAAATACGTACAATTCTTTCGGCAAAGGGTGTTTAATGAGATAACAGAAATCACTTGGTTAAAGCTGACCAAAAGTCGCATAATTATCAATTTACGATGGGATGGATATTATCAATTTACGATGGGTTCTCAGGCTGTGAAGGACTCTCTCACAAATTTATGGAGAGCTGCACAAATTATGGTAGCCAGGAAGTGGAAGGGGGCAAGCGGAATATAAAATGGAAGAATACTACAAAGAGGTGTGGGATATAGCTATTAACAATAAATTAACATGTGCCATTAAGGTAGGACGGGGAATACACAGAAGAAATGATTATGAGGAGATACGGAATTTGTACTGTTGAAACGGAAAGGGGTCAAGCCATTGCAAGAGGTGTTGAAATTTTGGGAGGTTGGATAGTGGCAATGGAATGTCCTCAGTGATGGGGTGCACATTTTTATTCTCATTTATTTATGATTATTACTTGGTTAAAATAAAATAAACCTCCCGAGGGAGTTCCTCCTGCTGTGGAACGGCTCTTCCTGTTAGAAATTTGGGGAATCGTAGAATTGTGGAGCTGGAAGGGAACCCTAGGGGTCATCCAGCCCACCCCCAGCAATGCAGGAATCCTTGGTTTGGGTCTTGCCTGGTTCCCAGGTATTTGGGGGTCCCTCTCAGTCCCCTCTTCTCCGGGCTCAATGGCCCCCGACTCCTTCAGCCTCCCTCTCTGCTTCCCCCCCCCCAGGTGTGGCCTCGCTGGCCAGCGTCCACGTGGAGCACCCTCCCGAAGCCTCCGTCACCATCCACCAGGTGGAGCGCGTGAGCGAGGAGCCGGCGGGGGACACCAACGCTCTCCCCCTCTCCCGCCCGGCCCTCTACAGCGTCCTGGCGCAGAGCAGCCCCCAAGACACCCCCAGCGGAGGCTATGGAGAGGGTGCCGGGTTCGGATACTGCTTCCGGCAGCTCCGCGGAGGAGAGGTACTACTTGGGGTGGGGTGGGGGACGAGGGGGAGGGGAGGGCGGAGGCAGCTGGGGCTGCTGCAGAACGCAGAGGACCAACCCCCACCCCAACTCACTTCCAACTCAGCCCTCTAGGGCAAAGAAATGGGGTCTGCTTATAAAACCCTCTGTGAATGGGGGCAATCTAGGGGTCCCCCACTGTTCCTTAAAGGGGCCAGCAGCACTTAAAAACATAAGTGGGGCCTTCAGGATCAGGCCAGGGGCCCACCTAGTCCAGCTTTGTATTCTCACAGTGGCCAAATACCGCCAAGAATTTAGGAATCCAGGTCATGTTAAATTGAATTTCAGAATGATATACAAAACAAGTATCAACCAAGGAACGAATGAATTTTTATTTTTATTTTTGATAACAACTTTTATTGATACATTTCTGTTGTTCAGTTTTCAAAACCAATAAAGCATAAAAATAGAACTTGGGAATCCAGATAGACTGCCTCTGGACTTGGAGGTTCCATAAGAACGGAAGAAGCAGGGGCGTCAACTATAGGGGCCCCTGGAGGGCCGAGCACCCCGAAAATGTTTGGTTGTGGCTGCCCAGCACCCACACCGCAGGGCCCCTGGCGTGAATTTGGGTGCCTCGCGAAGCTCTGGAAGTCATGTCCTAGGGCAACCGAGACCTTGGAGATGGGGTCGGAGGCCTTGTGATAACTGTAACCACTTGGAACCTGACTTCTGGCGCCACCAGAATCCAGGTTCTGGGGGTGCCAGGTGCGTGACCTCATGGCATCACGTCACACGCACTGGGCACCCATCACCTGGGGCCCAAGTTGGCAGAAGGAGAGCCTGGCCATTGGCCCATCTGGTCAACCAATGGGCAACCAAGTGCCTCCATAGGAAACCCACAAGCATTCTACCCGTTATCTGGAATTCAGAGGTAGACTGTCCCTGGGCCTGGAGGTTCAGTATCGGCCTCTGTAATAATAATTATATACCGGTATATATATACAGGGACCCGGGTGGCGCTGTGGTTAAACCACAGAGCCTAGGGCTTGCTGATCAGAAGGTCGGCGGTTCGAATCCCTGTGACGGGGTGAGCTCCTGTTGCTTGGTCCCAGCTCTTGCCAACCTAGCAGTTCGAAAGCACGTCAAAATGCAAGTAGATAAATAGGAACCGCTACAGCGGGAAGGTAAACGGCATTTCCATGTGCTGCTCTGGTTTGCCAGAAGCGGCTTTGTCATGCTGGCCACATGACCTGGAAGCTGTACGCCGGCTCCCTCGGCCAATAATGCGAGATGAGCGCGCAACCCCAGAGTCGGTCACGACTGAACCTATAATGGTCAGATGTCCCTTTACCTTTATATATATACAGTCGTACCTCGGGTTACGACCACCTCGGTTTGCGAACAATTCGGGTTACAAACTGCACAAACCCGGAAGTGTTTTCGCCGTGCGCGCGTGCGCAGAAGCGGCCCGCGCGGTCTGCGCATGCGCAAAGCACAAAAATAGCGCGTTGCGCATGTGCAAAATGGCGCTTCGGGTCATGTTCGGGTTACGAACTTTTCGGGGCGATCCGGAATGGATCGTGTTCGTAACCCGAGGTATTACTATGTGTGTGTATATATATATATATATATATATATATATACACACACACACACACACACACACACACACACACACACACACACACATACACCCACCCCCACCCTGCCCTTCACGGTTCAGAAAACCGGGCTCAGGGCAGCTAACAACAAATTTAAAACACTTAATTGTGGTACGACATAAAAACAGCATAAGATACAGTATAAGAGCACGAATAACAATAAAATTCAAAGTTCAAAAATCAATTTGGGGGAAATCCATCCAAGAAACATTAGATAGTCACCAGGGCTAGCTGGCTAAATTAGTCCTACTTGGGCCAGCAAGGAGGCCAGGGGAGAGTTAGCTATGAGGTCCCAGAGTGGGTAATCTTCATAAAAAGGGGAGGAGGGGGGAAGAGAAGGGGAATAAAAGATCAGGCTAAATTCAAATGGAAGGCCAGGCGGAATAGCTCTGTCTTACAGGCACTGCGGAAGGAGGTTAAATCCTGTAGGGCCCTAGTCTCATGGGACAGAGCATTCCACTGGGTCGGAGCCATCACTGAAAAGGCGCTTTCCCTGGTGGAGGATAGTCTGGCTTCCTTAGGGCCCAGAACCTCTAAACTATGGTTTTTCATGGACCTTAAGGGCCTTCTGGCGGTTCCCTCGTTGCGAGAAGCCAAGTTGCAGGGAACCAGGCAGAGGGCCTTCTCGGTGGTGGCACCCGCCCTGTGGAACGCCCTCCCATCAGATGTCGAAGAGAAAAACAGCTACCAGATTTTTAGAAGACATCTGAAGGCAGCCCTGTTTAGGGAGGCTTTTAATGTTTAATAGATTGTTTTATTTCATTTTTCTGTTGGAAGCCGCCCAGAGTGGCTGGGGAAACCCAGCCAGATGGGTGTGGTATAAATAATTTATTATTATTATTATTATTATTATTATTATTATTATTATTATTATTATTATTATTATTATACCAGGAGAGGCAGTCCCGTAAATACAAGGGCCCTAAGCCACAAAAGTCAAAACCAGCACCTTCAACCTGACCTTATACCAGAAGAGCATTTGGAAGTGTATTGCCTCTGGCAGCGGGGAAGAACTCAGCTGTCCTGGCTGTGGGTCGCGCCCCCCTCCTCCGTGGGTTTGTCTAAAATCCTCTTTTACAGGCATCCAAGTTAGTGGCCCTCTGTCTCCTGCGGGAGGGAGTTCCACAGTCCAGCTCTGCGCTGCCAGAAGGGAAGCACAGCTGTGAATTCATGTGAAGTGGAGACCGGGGAGAGGGGGCAGAGAGTGGCTGAGCCCCCCCCCCGCCACCTCTTTGGCAAGGGGGTCCGGTTGACTCATCTGCTTTGGCTGGAGGCAGCAGGTGCCGTTCCAAAGCCAGGAGAAACAGGAGTTTATGGGGCCCCTTTTGATGGGGGGGTCTCACCTCCCCCCCCTGACCGGGAGCAAAGCAGGGGGTGCCTGGAGGCCTCAGGCCCAGCAGGGCGAGGGTGGGGGGCCCTGCAAGCCCTGGTGGGTTTCTCTTTAGCGAAATGGCTGGATTTCAGCACTTTGGGTTGACAGGAGGCCAAGAAACTCCAGGAAAGAGCTTCTCTCGGAGGATTGTGTCGGGGGGGAGGGGGCCGCCATCTGTGCCAAAAGAGGGGATTGTGAAATGGCAGCAGCTGGACTGGCTGGAGGGGGGTGGGGCGAGTCTGAGGGGCACAGAGAGAAGAAGGAAAGAAGAAAGAAAGACGAGACCAAGGCAGAAAGAGTGAGAGAGATCGTAGTCGTCTTCTCTATGCCGATTACAGGAACACGGCGAGTTCCACAGTTTAACTCTGTGGTGCCGTTAATAAGGATTTTCTTTTGTTCTGTCCTGGAGAGGAAGATGAGACCCCTCTTGTCTTCTTTTAAGGCAAACCCGCTTTTAGGGCTTGAACAAGCAAGGAAAAAGGATGGGGCCTATCTTATTTTATTGCATCATTATCATAGCCTGCCTTTTTTCTCACCAAGGAGCTCAAGGAGGCAATCATGGTCCTCCCTCCTCATGTATTCCCCATAACAACCCTGTGAGGTAGGTTAGGCTGAGTGGGAAACTGACCCTAAGGCCACCCAACCAGCTTAATGGCCGAGGGGGGAGGATTCGAACCCTCTCTCTTAGTCTCTCCTAGTCTGACATTCTCACCACGACACCACACAAGGTTTTGCACACTTGTGAGCAGAGGTCATTGTGTATGTATGCCCTGGGGGATGTCATGGCTCGGGGGGGGGGAGCCCCTCTGCTCTGGGGGGGGCCTGCCCTATGGGGGACCCCCGGAGGGATTATCGTGGGCCAAACCATGCCTTATCCTACAGGTGTGGACCAAAAGGTGGGCTTTTAGGGCTTCTCTGGAACAGCCAAGGTCTGGACGACGCTGGGGGGTGTTCCTGGGTTAGGACCCCACCCCCACCCCCAACTGACTCTCTCCCTCCTCTTTCAGTGCAGTGCCCCCCTGCCCGGCTTGCGCACTCGAGAGATCTGCTGCCGGGGGGCCGGCCTTGCCTGGGGGGTCCACGAGTGCTTACCTTGCGCCAACGGCGATGTGGGTAAGGTTGCCAACTGCCCCCCCACTCTCTCTGAAGAAGGGGTGGCGGCTTGGGGGGGGGCTGAGATGGAGGAGATGCTCGCACCCTCCTGGGCCGGTTGGGGAGGGGTGCCTTTCTCTAGCACAAATTCTTCTCCCCCACCCCAAAACTCCTGCCCTTTTGGGGAGTGGGGAGTTGCACACTCCTTTAATGGGGCTTTTGGTGCAGCCCTGAAAGTGTCGGTGGTGGGGGTGGGTCTTGGTAGGGGAGCATCATCCGGGATCTAGCAAAGAGCTTCTCCAACCACCTGCTCTCTCCTCAAAGGGGACACCAGCCCAGTGAGGAGGAACGAAGTGGCCTGCCCCAAAGGCTTCCGCCGGCAGAATGGATCCTGCGTTGGTGAGTGGGGCTGGGCTGGCCAAGGACCCCTTGGTGGGGTGGGAGACTTTTCCACCCCCGGTTCCTCCTGGCTTGCCAAGGCAGAGCCACAAAGTCCATCCTCTGGCTCCCAGGCTTCCTCCCAGGGGGGGCCTTTGCTGCCCACCCACCCTGCCAGGACCGGCCTGGATCTGCCCCCTCCCGACCTTTTCTGACACCCTCTCCCCCCCCCATGGCCAGATGTGGATGAATGCACAGAGGGCAGCTTCTGCCACAACGGCGACTGCACCAACACCCGCGGCAGCTTTGCCTGCGTCTGCCACGAGGGGTACATCCTCGACTCGTCTCGAAGCAGCTGCATCTGTAAGTCAGCTACCCCTGGCACCGGCAGGGGGCATTGGGGGTGGGGTAGAGGTGGGATTCAGCAACTGGGATTGGGTAGCATAGCTGCTTCTGACCGAGGAGGCAGAGCACAGCCATTTTGACCAGCAGCTATTGACAGCCCGCTCCTCTTCCAAGAATGTGGCTAATCCTAAACCCTCCAAGTTGGTGGCCATCCCTGCTTCCTGTAGGAGGGAGTTCCATAGTTTAAATATGCGCTGCATGAAAAAGTCCTTTCTTCTACCTGTCCTGGGTCTTGTGGAAGGGAAGATAGAATCCCCGTGGCCCACGAAAGTGGGGCAAATGACAAAAGAATTGGCTGAGTGCCTGGAGTCAAAACATGGCGCTCAGCTCACCCACCACCAGGAGAGTATTTTCCGTAGCAGAGTTTAAACTCACAAAGTATATACACTGTGAAGTAAGTTTAAAATGCTTTACTCACAAAATGTTCCAAAGGTCAGATTCATGCATTTATTCAAGCAGCAGCAAAGAAAACAGAGGCAGAATACTCTTGGGTAGGAAATACAGAAAGATAGCTGCAAACACATGCTCTAAGCTTGGATCTTGCTTGGGCATGGCTTCCTTGGTCAGTTACATGGCAGAGAGAGAGAAAAAGAGAGAGAGAGAGAGAGAGAGAGAGAGAGAGAGAGAGAGAGAGAGAGAGAGAGAGAGAGAGAGAGAGAGAGAGGAGGAAGAGAAGGCTTCACTTCCTCCCTCATTGGATAAAGCTGAATCTAGGAATTTAACTCTGTGGTCTTTACCCCTTCATGCACCAACTAGCACTTATACATACAGTAGTTATGTTTGCCTGCAGATTCCCACAGAATCTCTGAGCATTCAGCTTCGTTGGATGTCCAGCAGTTCTAATGTTACGAGGAGAGGGGCGGGACTCTGAACTTTCTCCAGGCCAGACATAATTTTACAAACTTCTACGCTGTTGCCTCTCACTCGCTTTTCCTCTAAACTAACAAGCCCCAAATGCTGCAGCCTTTTGTCGCAGGAGAGTCCAGCCCAACCCCTGCTCATTCTGGCTGCCCTTTTCTAAAAATGAAAACCTCCTCTGACACTGCCATCTCCTTTTTGAGAGGAGGAGACCAGAAATGGGCACAGTACCTACAACACGCCCACACCGCAGATGTGCAAATTTTGACTCTCTCCTCCCCCCCGCCTCCCCCCACAGCCCACCATGTGATCTCGGAGGCCAAGGGTCCCTGCTTCCGCGTCCTGAGGGATGGCGGCTGCTCCCTGCCCATCCTACGCAACATCACCAAGCAGATCTGCTGCTGCAGCCGCGTGGGCAAGGCCTGGGGCCACGCCTGCGAGCGATGCCCGCCCTTTGGCTCAGGTGAGGGCACCGAGGGACGGAGGCAATGGTGAGACGTCCGGATGGGATCAAAGGCTGGAAGGGGAGCAAGCTTTGCCTGTGCTGTAACGGCAAAATAATGCTGCGTGACTGGGGTTGGGCTAGATGACCCCTGGGGGTCCCATTCCAATTCCACAATTCTATAAGCTTTCTCTTTGCTCATGCGTGCAGAGGACCTTTTGCCCAGTGCAACCAGCCCTAGCCTGGGATTAAGTGGGGGGAGGCTGTGAGGGCAATGCCCAGCAGGCTCCAGAGTGGAATGGGGGACGCTGAGGGTTTATCCCCCAAAAAAACCTCTCTTCACATTGATCTCCTTCTCTTTGTTAGACGGGTTCAAGGAGATCTGCCCGGCGGGGCCCGGCTACCACTACTCGGCCTCTGACCTGCGCTACGACACCCGCTTCCTTGGCCAGGACCTGCCCCGGGTGCCCGTCGGCCGCCAGCAAGGGGAGCGGGATCCGGCCGCCAGACCCCCCCTGGCAACAACCACAGCACCATCCGTCCGTATGTTCCCTGTGGGGGGAGGCCAGAGGCCCCCCCTTCCTGCTCTGTCCCTCTCCGCATGGCAGACCCTCCCTCTCGGGGCAGAATATGGGTGGCTTCTCTGACCTGGACCTTTGGGGGAAAGGAGAGCCTTGGCAGGCCATCCCTGCAAGGCGGGCCAGTTTGTGGAACTGGGGGGCAGAGGGCGGGCAGTTCTCCTGGTGCTGCCTGGCACAGCATCAGCCACCAGCTGCGACTCCCGCATTCCAGAGGGTTGGCACAGAAGACCCTTGGAATCCCTTCCAATTGTACAGTTCTATGTTTCTAAGGCTGGCAGAGTCTGTGCCAGTTTGGACGAGGTGGGCTGGTGCCGTCTCTCATCTTGCAGGGTTGGGCATTGCGGGGGGGTGTCCTTGCCCCCTCCCCTCCTCACACCAGCTCTCTCCCCGCCTTGCAGTTCGCTGGAGCCCCCCGCCCACCTCCTTGCCAGAGCGCCAGCCTCCCCGGCGTGTGCCAACGCAGTCTCCTGACCCACCTGTGCCAGGTAGGAAAGGGGGCAAGTAAGGGGGGAGGGGGGCATTGTGCCTCAATGTAGGAGCCAGAATGCAAGCGTTTAATAGACTCAGGGATAGCTCAGTCGGGAGAATGCGAGGCTCTTGATCTCAGGGCTGTGGGTCTGAGCCCCACATTGGGAGAAAGATTCCTGCCTTGCAGGGAATTTGACTAGATGCCCATTCTACAGTTCTTTGATTCTACACCAGATATCCCCAAACTTTGGCCCTCCAGATGTTTTGGACTCCAGTTCCCATCTTCCCCGACCACTGGTCCTGTTAGCTAGGGATCATGGGAGTTGTAGGCGAAAACATCTAGAGGGCTGCTGTTTGGGGATGCCTGTTCTATACTCTGGAACTCCCCGCCTATTGACACCCGTCAGCGGTGCCTTCGCTGCACTCTTTTGGGGCCTGCTAAAAACGTTCAGAAAAGCCCGCAGAGATGCTCTGAGAGCTTATGCCAGTCATAGGCCGGATCTACACTGATAGAGGCTGGAGCAGCTCTGCCTTCTCAGGATTCAGCCCCATGGTGTTTGCTCTGCTCCATTATACAGTGGTACCTTGGTTCTCAAACTTCATCCGTTCCGGAAGTCCGTTCCCAAACCAAAGCGTTCCAAAACCAAGGCTCACTTTCCCATAGAAAGTAATGCAAAATGGATTAATCTGTTCCGGACTTTTTAAAAAACAACCCCTAAAGCAGCAATTTAACAGGGATTTTACTATCTAACGAGACCATTGATCCATAAAATAAAAGCAATAATCAATTTACTGTACTATAAAATAAATAAGAAGTTATTGCAGATGATAAAAATTAAAAATAACTTTTCTTCTTACCTGCACTGATGAGAGTCATTGTTTGGATGGGGGCCTTTTATCCATTTCCACAGTCACACAATCAATCAATCAATCAATCAGTAGCTGAACTGGGTTCCACACAGTCACAAAAACAAATGAACTGAAAAAAGCCTCAAAAACAAAAACGCAAAGTAAATAGCAAAAACAAAAGCGCCAAACGTAATCAGTTCCCGAAGTCCATTCGGCTTCCGAAATGTTCGGGAACCAAGGTGTGGCTTCAGATTGGTGTAGGCGCCCCGGAAACAATAGCCGACAGCCGCATCGGACATTCAGCTTCCGAAAAACATTCGAAAACCGGAACACTTACTTCTGGGTTTTGGGCGTTTGAGACCAAGGCCTTCAAGAACCAAGGTATCACTGTATTTTAAAAATGCTAAGAAAAAAAACCTCATGTTATATAGCTCTCTTTTTCTTTTCTTTTCTTTATTTATTTGGTTTTTCATTTTTACAATCATATATCCAACATGCAACATAAACAAGAAGATTCCATAGAATCTCCTGGAATTTCCTCCTCGTCTTTGTGGATCCTATTCTTAATCATTTCCTCCTGCATCTTTTATACTAATCCAAATCTTTTACATCCCCATTATATCCAAAATTCACCATTAAGCTAGAAATCCTACTAACGATTTTAACTGTTTACAATGGGCTTTAAGAACATTATTTAGCTTGCAATGCAATTTCCCATTGGCTGCTGTGCAGCGCCCCCTGGTGTCACATTTTTACAACACATTTCAAACATGATAACTCACCTGTATAGGTGAGTTATCATTCAAACATGATAACTCACCTTCTGTTTCTAGTGTATCTGAAGAAGTGTGCATGCACACGAAAGCTCATACCAAAATATAAACTTAGTTGGTCTTTAAGGTGCTACTGAAGGAATTTTTTTATTTCACCTGTTTGGATTAGTCCTTATTCCGGTCTCATGGTTATTTTACCTTTCCGAGATTGTTCTTATATACTGTATGCTGTAAACTGGACTGATTAAGAAATGCAGTAGATCATCCCTCCCCAAACTTCAGAGCTTGGGAAGTCCAAACTGGGAAGAGATATAATATGGCATTGAATATTTGGCTGTTTGGGTTGTATTATAATTTGGAATGTTTTAATGTGGTTTTTCTTTGTCATGCTGGCCACATGACCTGGAAGCTATACGCCGGCTCCCTCGGCCAATAATGCGAGATGAGCGCGCAACCCCAGAGTCGGTCACGACTGGACCTAATGGTCAGGGGTCCCTTTACCTTTAATGTGGTTTTTATTGGATTGTTAAAATAGGGGAAAGTAATAAATGTTATTAAATATTATTAGTAAGTATTAGTAAGTATTATTATTTAATTATTTGTGTGTGTGCTGGACGCTGTCCAGTTGGCTGGGGCAACCCAGCCAGATGGGCAGGGCACATTTATCTATCTATCTATCTATCTATCTATCTATCTATCTATCTATCTATCTATCTATCTATCTATCTATCTATCTATCTATCCCCTCCAGACGCTGGGCAGGGCGTGTGCGAACGGCGCCCCCAAGTGTGTGGTCCCGGGCGCTGCATCCCCCGCCAGAGTGGCTACACCTGTTTGTGCGACCGCGGCTTCTGGCTGAGTCCTCAAGGGACGCACTGCGTTGGTGAGAGGTGGCGGGTGTTTTGGGGGTGGCAAGAGAAGCAGGGAGCTTGGAGGGAGAAGGCATGGAGAAGGCAACCCTTTGGGGACGCAGGGGCAAGTTCAGCTTCCAAAGCTGAGCACAGGGAGATTCGGGGTGGATAAAAGGTCGGACTTCTTCACGCCATGTATTGTTCATCTTTATATATTTCTTAGTTTTCAGTTTAAAGTTTTGTTTACCTGCTTTTTCTTTTGGGACTTTTAAAAGCCCATAATCTGCCAGCAATTAACAGGTGTTTTTTTTTTTAAGGTTTAGTGCTTCTTCAAATTATTGCCTGTCCTAATGATTTTTAGGATCAGATGCCTTATTAACTCCAATCTTTTTAATAAAAAAAGTAAACTATCCTATATAATAATGTCCAAGTTGTCCCTGCGTCCAAGCTGTCCCGTGTGTCCCTGGGGTACTGCGCATGTGCCCCAGGGATAGAGGGATTGGACAGCAGAGACTGCGCGCGCGCACTCTCCCCCCCCTCTGCCTCCTCCAACCGCCGCTCCCGCCGGACACCGCCTCACTGCAGGGCACGTCAGGGAAGCGAGGGTGGAGGCCGGCGAAGGCCTCCTCACAACCCTCCCTGGCCCGTGAGAGGAGCGGCGGTTGGAGGAGGCAGGGGGGGGGGAGTGCACGCGTCCTTCCTGTCGGCGGCTGGGGGAGAGGAAGGAAGGAGGAGAAAGCGCTCCTCCGTTCCTGTCCCCCTGCCGCGACAGCAAGGACGGGTCCCAGGGTTCGGAGAAGCGCTGCACAAGCGCTTCTCCGAACCGTGGGATGTTCTAGAGCCCGTTATTGAACGGGCTGAAATACACTAGTCATTAATATTTTAGTAGTGTAAAATTTTCATTTCACTATGAAAAATATTAGTTATAGTTTAAAAAGCAACTCTATGTTGTTATTATTTTCCTTTCAAAACCCATTTTCTCTGCTCCTCCCAGCCACCACAATAAATCCTATCTGCCTGGCGCTCCTTACAGCTCTCATGCAGTATATTGTTGAACTGTGGAACTCCCTTCCACAGGAGGCTAGACTGGATGGCTTTGAAATTCATGAGGGAGGAGAGGGCTATCGATGGCTCCTTGCCTCTGGAGCCAAGCTCACTCACCAACAGGAGAGTGTTCCCAGTAGCAGAGTTTAAACCAGGCACCCCCAAACTGCGGCCCTCCAGATGTTTTGGCCTACAACTCCCATGATCCCTAGCTAACAGGACCAGTGGTCAGGGAGGATGGGAATTGTAGTCCAAAACATCTGGAGGGCTGAAGTTTGGGGATGTTGTTGTTGTTTAGTCATTTAGTCGTGTCCGACTCTTTGTGACCCCATGGACCATAGCACGCCAGGCACTCCTGTAAATATATAAGCTGTGAAGTAAGTTTAAAATAATTTACTTACAAAATGTTCCAAATACATTTATCCAAGCGGCAGCAAGGAAAACAGCTGGAGGCAGAAATGCTTCTGAATCCCAGTTGCCGGAAGCCAGAGCAGGGGAGAGGGGCTCTTGAGTTCAAATCCTGCTTGCAGGTTTTCCAGAACAGGCATCTGATTGGCCACTATGAGAACAGGAGGGCCCGATCCTACAGGATCCTCTTGTGCTCTTAGGAAGCTTTGAGGGTCCGCAGGGCAAAGGCCACCCTTTGAAGAGGCAGGTGCGCATGGCATCAGAAGGCAGCCTCAGAAGAGGCAGAGGTGCCCGCCTCCCCCAGCATTGTGACCTCCCTGTGGCCAGCCAGGTACCCCAAGGAACTGGGTGCTGGAGGGGCCCACAAGCCCTGCCTGAGCCCCACAGCAGCCACCGCGACTGGCACTCAGAGGCGTTTTCTGCCTCCCTCACCAGAGGTGGATCTCGCCACTGCGGCACTTGGGGAAACCTGTGGCCCGTAAGCTCAGCTGTGGTTAGGAAAGCAGGCTGCACATGCTCAGAGGTAGCCTCTCCTGGGGGTGTTTTGCAGAGATCAGCTTTTAAAAAAAATAGCAAAAGCAAACAGAAAAACAAACAGAAAGAGGCATACATAAAAAAGAAGAAAAAGAGAAAGTAATCTTACAATGTTTGTTCTTAGACTGATATATATCTTGACTTATGTATACTGAAATTATTTAAAAACCTAAGATTTATATACTAATGTAGTTATACAATGCAATATCTAAGAAAAAAGGGGGGGGAGAGAAAAAGCAACCTCTTATACAATAAAAATACCTATCTATTGGAAAGTATTAGTTAATATAATTCAAACCAATATTAGTGTTTTTTGTACATTATAACCTTCGATTTGGCTTGAATCCCTTTTCAATTTGATATGTTGCTGACTTCCTTCTACCTCGTTCCGTTTTCAGTTCGAGCATTCCTGTTTTTTTACTTAATTGTACTTAATTGTTTATCCTCATTCTGGAATGAAGGAAGAATATTTTGCTATCTGTGAAATTATTCAAGGCACAGCCAAGTCTTATTGTTGAGATCAGCTTTGGCAGGTGGCTTCGGCTGAGGGGGGGGGGCAGTGGAAATGTGGGTCGGGACGAGGGCCCTGTGTCTCCGTGGCACAACTTCTTTCCTTCCCCCTTTCTCTCCCTCCCCGCCCCAGACGTGGACGAGTGCCGGAGGAGCCCCCGCCCCTGTGCCAACGGGCGCTGCGAGAACTCGGTGGGCAGCTTCAGCTGCAGGTGCCGGGCCGGCTACCAGGCGGACCCCTCGGGCTCCGAGTGCCAGGGTGGGTCTGGGGCAAAGAGGGGGGGGCTGGGATGGACTGCTCCCCACCTCAGCCTCGAAGCAACACTCTCTTCCTCCTCCTCCTCCCCCAGACATTGACGAATGTGCCAAGACCCCCCCGCCGTGTGCCAATGGGCGCTGCCAAAACACCCCCGGCTCCTTCCGCTGCTCCTGCCCCGCCGGCTATGTTCCCAGTTCCACCGGCTTCGAATGCAGAGGTAATGGGGAGGAGGGGTCCCTGCCTGTCTGGGAGGAAGGGAGAGGCTGGAGGGGAAACTGGAAGGGGGGGCAGGTGCAGGGGGCAGCATTTGGGGGTCCTGTTCATTCCCCCTGTTTTCCTACCCTTCTGGATCTCCCTCCCCTTCAGTATTAATGCTTTTCATGGTGGGGCTATGCGAAGATAAGGGAATTTGGGGACATAATATACAATGGTGACTGTGAGTGGCCGCCAAGACCACATAACACCGGTCCTGAAAGACCTACATTGGCTCCCAGTACGTTTCCGAGCACAATTCAAAGTGTTGGTGCTGACATTTAAAGCCCTAAACGGCCTCGGTCCAGTATACCTGAAGGAGTGTCTCCTCCCCCATCGTTCAGCCAGGACACTGAGGTCCAGCGCCGAGGGCCTTCTGGCGGTTCCCTCGCTACGAGAAGCCAAGTTACAGGGAACCAGGCAGAGGGCCTTCTCGGTAGTGGCACCCACCCTGTGGAATGCCCTCCCACTAGAGGTCAAAGAGAACAACAACTACCAGACCTTTAGAAGGCATCTTAAGGCAGCCCTGTTCAGGGAAGCTTTTAATGTCTGATGGATTTCTGTATTTTGATATTTTGTTGGAAGCCACCCAGAGTGGTTGGGGGAACCCGGCCAGATGGGCGGGGTATAAATAATAAATTATTATTATTATTATTATTATTATTATTATTATTATTATTATTATTATATAATGAACTCCAAAAGATTAAAGATCTTCCCGTTTCAAAAAAACCCCACCTGAAGTCTTTTTGTTAGCGCATTGATATACAAAAGAAAGCCGCAGAACCCTTTTCATGTACGTAACCACAGCGGCGAGGACTTTAATAGCAAAAAGATGGGAAAGGTGATGTAATCCCCACGAAAACTGATTGGCAAGCAAAGGTGATAGAATAGTCAGAACTTGCAAGGATGACTGGGAGAGTAAGAGGAAATTCTAACCAGAAATGTAGAAAAGATTGGGCAATGTTCAAAGAATATCTTAAAAAGTACGGTCATAACATAAGTCTCCTGACAGATTTGGATTGAATCTTGACGTCTAAGGAAATTATAAAAGAATCCCCCCCCCCCGATAATTAATCGAAAAGTGTGTATAGACTAAAGTATAAAAAGCAGAATGAGCTGAACCGGAAGTTAAAGGGTATGTAATGTCAAATGAGGTGTTGCTAGCCAGTGTCTATGGTCTGTTTATGTTGTTTTGTTTACGTTCTATGTAAATTGTTTTGTAATAAAGAATCTTTAAAATAAAATAAAATAAATTATATACCGCCCTATACCCAGAGGTCTCAGGGCGACTCACATAAAAAGATCACGGTATATAAAATAAAAGCAAAAGCAATAACCCAATAATACCCCCCTCCCCACCAAAAAAGGAGCCACATTTTAAAAGGGCATGGGATGAATTGGAACTGTGGAACTCCCTCCCACCCGAGGCCACCCAGCTAGATGGCTTTTTTTAAAAAAGGGTTGGACAAATTCATGGAGAAGAAAGGGCTCGGATCCTGCTTGCAGGTTTCCTGCAAGAGGCACTGGGTTACCCTCTGTGAGGAGGCTGGACCAGATGGGCCATTGGCCAGATCCAGCAGGCTCTTCCTGCGTTTCCATGGAGCCTCCAGGCCCAGAGGCAGTCTATCTCAATGTCCTCATTCCAAGGGGCATTTGGTTGTGATTGGGCACAGGAGCGACGGGCACAGCCCCTTGGCTGGCAGAGGGTGGGGGAGGGCGGCCCAGGCCCCTCACAGCCTCTCACCCTCTTTCTCTTTTTTAAAATAATTTTATATGGTTTTACAAATAAAAAATTATAAAAATAACATAACACGGATCCACAGTTAAGAGATCCCACCGAATCTCCGGACTTTCCACCTTCCCCTCCTTGGGTTCTGTTGTGTATTGAATTTGCAGGCACAGCACAGTAGCAGAGCAGCCAGGAACTAGTTAAGGGAGGTAGTGACTGCTTTTAATTAGCTTCCCCTGGGTTGGGTAGCCTAGCCCAAGTGCCTATATTGTATATCGCAGCAGGGCTGGGGTTTTTGTGTGTCTTTTTACTTGCTTGCTGCCATGAATGACCACTGGCTGGACTCACTATATAACAGGTTCTGTTACTAAATCTTTTTTACTGCATCTTTTTCAATACTCCCCCAAAAAGTAACTTTTTTATCTCCATAATACCCATTACATTACAAGTGTTATTGCAATCCTGCTAATGTTTTCATCTGTTTACAAGATAAATTATTTTTAATTCCCATTCCTTATTTTGGTCTTCTTGATTCTTTAGCTTTCCGGACAGTTTTGCAATTTCTGCATAGTCCAAACAATTTAGTTTGCCATTCTTCTCCGCTAGGGCCTTTATCTTCTTTCCATCTCTGAGCTAATAGCGTCCGTGCTGCTGTCGTCGCATACATAAAAAGTCTTTTCTGCTACCTTTCAGCACCTAGAATTCCTACTAAAAAAGCATCTGGTTTTTTTAATCAAAGTTATTTAAAACTTTTTTTTCAATTCATTATATATCATTTCCCAGAATGCTTTTATTACCTTGCAAGTCCACCACATATGATAAAAGGTGCCCTCATTTTCATGACATTTCCAGTAGATATTTGTACTGGTTTTAAACATTTTTGCTAGCTTACTGGGAGTCAAATACCAACGGTACATCATTTTCATATAATTTTCTTTCGATATACAGCACGCTGAAAATTTCAAATCCGTAAACAGATATCCCTTTACTAGTGACTGTTTGGTTTCAATATTTCCAACTTAATAAAAGATTTAGCAAGGACAGACAAAAGGGGTCTGCTGTAGAAACATCAAAATTAGAAGAAAACCTAATCCAATTGAGAGGAAAATATCGATCTAAGATGTATAATCTCTTCCTTGACTGGGAAGTCAAGGAGGAAGAGGTGAAATCAGTTATGGTCCATTGGGGCCAGGACTTTGGTCATAATATCTACATGAATGAATGGGAAAGACTCTAGAGAGGAGATATAAAGTTCACCGCATGTTATAACTTGAAAGAAAATGTGATGAAAATGTTTTATCGATGGTACCTGACCCTGGCCAAATGGGCCAAAATGTATTAAAAAACCTCAAACGTTTGTTGGAGATGTAAAAAAGGGGAGGGTTGGGACTCTGTGAGGATACGAGAGTTTTGGGATATAATATACAAACGAACTCAAAAAGATCTTTAAATTCTCATTCCAAAAAAAAACAAACCAGAAGCCTTTTTGTCAGGCATTATGTCCACTGAAATCCAAAAAAAACTTTAGAACTATCTTTATGTATGCAACTACGGCAGCCAGAATTTTAGTAGCAAAAAAAAACTGGAAAGGACTCAGTTCCTACAAAGCTTGACTGGCAGGTGAATATGATAGAAAACTTGGAACTTACGAAAATGACTGGGAGAATAAGAGGAAACTCAAACCAGAAAGTGTGTAAAGAATGGATAGCATTTAAAGAATATCTAAAACAATACTGTGAAAATGCAAATCTCCTGACAGGTCTAGATTGAATATTGAATATTAAGGAAAACTATGAACGTAGAACATTTTCTGGATATGTAACGGATATAATAGGAAACACGTCAAGGTTAAGAATACAGTATGTAGAAAGTGCAATGAGGTGAATCGGAAGTCAAAAGTGTGTGTGATGTTAGGCAATGTGTTGTTAGTGAATGTTTAGGGAAGTTTTTAATGTTTAACAGACCATTGTATTTTAATATTTTGTTGGAAGCCGCCATCAACAGAGTGGCTGGGGAGGCCCAGCCAGATAGGCGGGGTATAAATAACAATTTATTATTATTGTTGTTGTTATTTTGTTGTTGTTGTTGTTGTCATTGAGGTACTGTCTTTGTTTGTCTGTGTTGTTATATGTAAATTGTTTTGCAATGAAGTTAAAAAGAAAAAAGAAAGAACATTTCAAACCGGCTTTCCGCAGCCTTTCCCAAGCAGAAAGTTGAATGTGGCCCCATTCTCTCCCCGCAGACGTCGACGAATGCTCCCAGAGCCCCCCGCCCTGCGCCCGCGGCCGCTGCCAGAACACGCCCGGCTCCTACCAGTGCAGCTGCCCCTCCGGCTTCCAACCCGGCCCCACGGGCACCGAATGCCAGGGTGAGAGAGGGCGCTCCCTTGCCCCCCACCTTCCCACGGCAGCCAGCTTGGGGTCCACGGCCCTCGGCCCCCAAAGACCACCCTGCTCTGCATCAGAACATTGGGCCCACCTGCCTCAGTATTGCTTACACAGGCTGGCAGCAGCGGCCCTCCCTGTAGATGCTGCCACCAGGGTGGGAGCCTGGGCGCCTTCTGCATGCCAAGCAACTGCTCTAGACATGGAGCTCTTTTGCTGACGTTCCCCCAACCTGCTTCCTCCTGGGACTCAGCAGCAGAGCAAACGGGGGTCCCAGACAGAGCAAGTCGGGGGTCCCAGCCAGGGTGGATTTGATTTAAATCTCAATTTAAATCACTAGTCAGTAAGGCTTGATTTAGATCACTTTTTTTTTTACAGAAAGACTCGTTCTTGCTGGTATCTTCTTGATATTTACAAGCAGATGAAGGTTTCCTTTTTGGAATCATAAATTTTCAGGGTAGTTTTTATAGTTATATCAACAATTCCTGATTTGGTTAAACTATTAGAAATACCTAGACAGGTAATTTTAAAATTCTTGTGAGGTTTAATAAGTTAACTGTTCATATTTGGACAACTTTTCTGCTGTACTTGATTAGAAGGAGGTAAACAATCATTTCCTTAATAACCATTTCAACAATTTATTTCACTAAAATGATAACATTATAGCGTATGTATCCATGTTTGTTAACCAATGTGGTTAAACGTTTTTGTTTTTTTAAAAACAACTTGAGACTGAGTTTTAGCACACATGAAAAACTTAAAACAAATCCTTATTTGGACTATAGTGTAACTTAAATAGAAAACTATCTTTAGAAAGATTTTTCCTCCAAAAGCATTTTTTTAAAAACTGATATAAATTTTTTAAAATCTGATTATTATTTTTAAATCATTGATTTTTATCCACCCTGGTCCCAGCCAGCTAGCCCCCTCTCCCCATGTCCAATGGGGGGCTTCCAGACCACCCTGGGCCCCAGTCCCTTGGGAGGGTCGGGCGCAGAGAGGCGCCCCCAGACCTCCATCGCTGTTCTTTTGCAGACGTGGATGAGTGCCGGGAGACGCCCACCACCTGCCAACCTGGCCGCTGCGAAAACATCCCCGGGGGCTACCGCTGCACCTGCCCCATCGGCTACCAGCCCCACCCGCTGGGCACGCAGTGCGTAGGTAAGAGCGCCAAGGAGAACACAGAGCTCTGGATTTGTCCCCCAGGGGGACAGGAAGACGAGAGCACCCCTGACCATGCGCAGAGCTCTGGATTTGGAAACGGCTCCTCCGCAAATCCGGAGATGTTTGGTGTGGCGCAGGCAGCGGTTTGAGCATTGGCTCAGGGCCTGGAAGACCGGGGTTCGAATCCTCCCGCTCGGCCACAAAGCCCGCTGCAGGGGTGGTGGTGTCTTGGGCCAGTCGCTGCCGCTCAGCCTGGCCTCCCTTGCGGGCGGGGGGGGGGTGAGAGACTAAGGAAGGGACTGGGAGAACTTGGCTTGAGCACCTGGGAGGGTAAGTGAGTTACAAAGAAGAACGAATTGATCATGGTGAAATTCTGGTGTGTCTCTCTTCTCATCCAAACAAACTCAGATGTGGATGAATGCCAGCAGAGCCCCCCGCCCTGTGGGTCTGGGCGATGCGAGAACGTGCCCGGTGGGTATCGCTGCCTCTGCCCTGCAGGATTCCGCGCCAGCCTGACGGAAAACCAGTGCCTGGGTAAGAGGCGGAGAGTGGAGGCGCCTTGCTTGGGGGGGCCTTTGGGGTTGGGGTCATCCCCACGGGGCCCCTGACTCTCCCCATCTGCCCCTTTCCAGACATGGACGAGTGTGCCGCGGGAACACCCTGCGGGCCTCAAGGGCGATGCATCAACACGGAGGGCTCCTTCCGCTGCCAGTGTGGAAGAGGGTACCGCGCAGAGGGCACGGGGACGTCCTGCGTGGGTGAGGTGGGGCAGGGGACGGGTGACTGGGGCGGGGGGGGCGGGGGATTTGGCATTGGGCACCCCTGGGGAAAGACCCCACCCACCTCCACTGATTCCCTTGGCAGCATGTTCTGGTGTGGTCTGCCAGGGCAGGGCACGGGGCTGGACTGGATGACCCTCAGGGGTCCCTTCCAAAAACAAACTTCCACGGGGCAGCCTTTCTGGAGTTTGAAGGTGGCCCCCTGCTCCCTCTGAGCCTCCTCTCCCTCCCCTGGCTGAGCACCCCCAACTCCCCCCCCGCCTCTTTCTCTGCACCCCCCCAGATGTCAACGAGTGTCTGGAGGGGGACTTCTGCTTCCCGCGGGGCGAGTGCCTCAACACCGAGGGCTCCTACACTTGCCTGTGCGCCCAGGGCTTCACCGTCGCCCCCAGTGGGGCCTCCTGCATTGGTAAGGGGCCCCAGACCCCAAGGGCCACCTGGCGCAGGATGCAGGCTGGCACAGATGCGGCCTGGGAGATGGAGGGAGGCAGTAGTAGTATTATTATTTGTACCCCACCCACCTGGCTGGGTTTCCCCAGCCACTCTGGGCGGCTTCCGACAAAGATTAAAATTACATTTCTTCCTTGGGTGCTGGGCAGGGTGGATGGCCATCTCCTTGCCGCACTGACCCCCTCCTTCCCTCCCTCCCCATAGACATTGATGAATGCCTGCCGGGCACGGCATGTGCCGGGGGCCACTGCGCCAACACCGAGGGCTCTTTCGACTGCTACTGCCCGCCGGGCACCCGCAGCAGCGCCAACAAGGCCTCCTGCGAGGGTGAGGAGCGAGCGCCGGGGGGCGGCAAGAGGGAGACGGGGGGGGAGGGCCGAGGAAACTCTGCCATGGGCCTGACCTCCCACTCCCCTAGATATCGACGAGTGCCAGGAGTATGGGGCGGCCCTCTGTGGGACTCAGCGCTGTGAGAACACGCCCGGCTCTTACCGCTGCGTGGCAGATTGTCAGGCTGGCTACCAGGCTGGCACCACGGGAGACTGCATTGGTGAGTGTTGCTGCCAGGGCCCAAGCGGGGGTCGGGGGGTGGTCTGGAAGCCCCTATTTTGCTCTGGGGCTTGGTTGGGTGGCCATCTGCCATGGCTGCTTTAGCTGAGATTCTTGCCTTGCCGGGGGTTGGACTAGAGGACCCTTGGGGGTCCCTTCCAACTCTACGATTCTGTGATTTCTGAGGCTGCCAAGGAGCCCCCACCTCCTTTATTGCCAGGGGGGCCGGTATTATTGGGTTATTGTTTTTATTTTGATTTTATATACTGTGATCTTTTTTGTTAACCACCCTGAGACCTCTGGGTATGGGGCGGTATATAAATTCTAATTCTAATAATAATTCTAATTCTAATAATAATAATAATAATAATAATAATAATAATAATAATAATAATAGAAGGAGCAAAAGCTCTTTCCTGAAGTTGCCCCCCATCAAAGAGATCCCTCCGGACTTGCGAGGCTCTTGACTCCCATGAAGCTGAATGCTGGAAGATTCAGGGCAGGTGAAAGAAAGTCCTTCTTCGCCGAGCTGAACTGTGGAACTCCCTCCCACAGGACGCAGTGACGGCCACTGACCTGGATGGCTTTTTAAAAGGATTAGTTAAATTCATGAAGGAGGAGAGGTGGCTATGGATGGCTCTCAGCTACAATGGCTCTGCCTCCAATTTTTTCTGAGTCCCAGTTGCTGCAAACTGCAAGAGGGGAGAGTCCCCATTGCCCTTGAGAGCAGGATGTTGGACTATCTGTTCTGATGCAGCAGGCTCTGTTGACACTCTTAATTTTGACATCACGTTTCGTGGTCCTTTGGCGCCGTTCCTCTCCTTCCTCCCCTGCCCCACAACATGTCCTTATGGGGCCTTCTTTCAGACATCAACGAATGCCAGGAGTACGGCGTGAGCCTCTGCGGGGAGAAGCGCTGCGAAAACACCCTGGGCTCCTACCGCTGCGTCGCCAGCTGCCAGACTGGCTACCAAGCCACAGCCACCGGGGACTGTGTGGGTGAGTGCACAAGGGGCAAACCCATCAGATGGGAGTGGGGCCAGGCTGGCAAGGGGGTGCAAGCCTGTGATGAGGCTCCTTGGGGGTGGAGGGAGAGAGCGCTGAGTGGGTGGCCCTGGTTTCTTCCAGACGTGGACGAGTGCCAGAACAGCTCCCTCTGTGGCGCCCACGCCGTCTGCCACAACCTGCCCGGCTCCTTCCAGTGCATCTGTGACCAGGGCTACGAGAGCGCCAGGGACGGGCGCCATTGCCTGGGTACGTGGCGGGGGCGAGGGAGGGAGGCTGGCCTTGTCCCCATTCTCCACCACCAGCGTCTCATGGAGAAGGGGCTGCCTCCGTAGGGGACCTGGCTTGCTGCCGGGTGGGGGACAAGTGGCAGAGGGGGCCGGGCAGGTGGGGGCAGGCCCCCAGTGAGTCCCTCCCTCTTCACCCCCTCTTTGCTGCCCCCCACAGACATGAACGAGTGTGAGATGCTGCAAGGGGTGTGTGGAACTGCCCCCTGTGAGAATGTGGAGGGTTCGTTCCTCTGCATCTGCCCCCGGGCGGGCGAAGAATTTGACCCCATGATCGGGCGCTGCGTTGCTGTGCCAGGAGCCGGTGAGAGGCTTCGAGCTTGGGCTGGGCGGGGGGGGGGGATTAGGAGGGTCCTTTCTCCATAGGGAAGTCGCTTCACCCCCAGATCATCCTGGCTGCTCTTTCCCAGACCTCCTCCAACTCTCCTTCCGCCTTTTCCAGCACGCCCCCCAGGCTTTCCTCGGCGCCCCGAGGCTCCCCGGCCCGAGACCTGGCCCTCTGGAACCAGCGAGGGCACCCGCCGTGAATGCTACTATGACCCCAACGCAGCGCAGGCTTGCGAGAATGTCTTGGCCTGGAACGCCACGCGGCAAGAGTGCTGCTGCAGCCTTGGCCATGGCTGGGGGGTCGACTGCCACATCCAGGCCTGCCCCGCCCCAGGGACAGGTAAGGAACTCACAGAGGCGAGGATGGTTCCACTGAGCCCTAAGCCTGAGTGGGGATTCGAGCCCTCGTCTCATTTAATCCCCGCAACAACAACCCTGTGAGGGTGTTCAGTTTCTGTTAATTGGTTCTCATGGGAAACTTACAGATTCTTGCTTCACACAATTAACTCAAGGCAGTGTCAATTTACTATTGGCAGAAAGCCAAGGTCTGCCTGGCCTGGCAAACAGCTCTCTGATTGGTTAATAACCAGCACTGAACTCTGTTATCTAGGAATGCTAGCACAGTTGTTTCTTGTTGGGTGTTAGGAGTAGGAGTGCTGCGTATGGTTGGAGAGAGAGAGACAGAGAGGATTTATTTTGCTTTGCTTTGTATGCAGAAACTCTGCTGCTTTTATTTTCTTTTAATAAATCCTGTAAATAGTTATTCTGCGTCTAGCCGACTAGTCATTTCCACCTCGACTAGCTTCTGCGCTGTGCAGGAAAACTCTGCTACGTTTGGGCTAAAGCCACTAGAGCTATGCCTGACACTTCAAAATTCTAAGAGAGGGAGGCTAGGCTGAAGCAGTCACTGACCCTGTGTCACGCAGGGAGAGCTTCATGGTCTCTCCCATGTCCTAGTCCAGGGGTCCTCAAACTTTTCCAGCAGGGGGCTGGTCCACTGTCACCCAGACCTTGTGGGGGGCCGGACAATATTTGGGGGGGGGGGATGAACGTGGCGGAGGGAGGATGAGCGGCGTGCCACCCTGGGAGGGAGAGGGAAAGAACATGCGTTCTGGCGATCCCTGGACTGTCCGCGGGGCAGATTTAGAAGGCAATTGGGCCTGATCCAGCCCACCTTAGATTGCCGACCCATGTCCTAGTCTGACACTCCAACCACTAGGTCACACTGCCTGTTATGGGTGCAGGGGGGGAAGCTTCTGCAGGGTTCTGGAAGCGGGATGGGAGCGGAGGGTGCTTGGGCGCCACTGACAGGTCCTCTCCTCCTTCCGCCCCACAGCTGAGTACCAGGCCCTGTGTCCTCACGGCAACGGCTTCGCTGCCCCCAGCACCGGAAGCCTCTCTGCCCTTGCAGGTGAGATTTGCTGCTCTCGGGGGCTTTTGTCGGGGGGGACTTGTGCCTGGCCACCCTCCTGGGTCTGTCCTTGGCCCCAGAAAGCCTTGGGGTTTCTGGGCGCGGTGCCCTTGGTCCTGTGGGGCTCTGTCGCTGACCCTCTCCTTGTCCTGAGCAGATGTGGACGAGTGCTCCCTCTTCAACGCCCAGGTGTGCAAGGGGGGCGTCTGTGTCAACAAGATCCCTGGCTACGCCTGCTACTGCCCCAACGGCTACTACTACGAGACGCAGCACCTGGAGTGCATTGGTGAGAGCCTCTGTCCGCCTCTGAACCCCCTTCTGCCTGGGCAGCTCCTCTTGCCCCAATTATGCCCTTGGGGGACCCCACGGGTAAACAGGTCCCTCCTCGCACCCACTTGACCACCTGCATCAGCAGACCTGGCACTCTTGCAGGTCCCGCAGACGCCCACATTGGCAAGAAACCAATTAACACTGACACTTTGGAACTCCCTGCCTCTTGATATTAGGCCGTGCCACCTTCCCTGTGCTTGAAATGTTCCCATTTAGAGAAGCACGTGGGTGGCGCTGTGGGTTAAACCACAGAGCCTAGGGCTTGCCGATCAGAAGGTCGGTGGTTGAATCCCCGCGACGGGGTGAGCTCCCGTTGCTCAGTCCCTGCTCCTGCCCACCTAGCAGTTCAAAAGCACGTCAAAGTGCAAGTAGAGAAATAGGTACCGCTCCAAACAGGAAATTAAACGGCGTTTCCGTGAGCTGCTCTGGTTCACCAGAAGCGGCTTAGTCCTGCTGGCCACATGACCTGGAAGCTGTACCCCAGCTCCCTCGGCCAATAACACGAGATGAGCACCGCAACCCCAGAGTCGGTCACGACTGGACCTAATGGTCAGGGGTCCCTAATGGTCAGGGGTCCCTTAAAAAAAAAAAAGGTTTAGGAGTACTCTTATTTTGACTCATGAAAGTCACCATTTTATAATTCAGTTCAGGGAGGGGGATAAATACAGTAAATGGACAAAAGTACAAAAATTTGCAAAATGTTTAGGGGTATGTGTACCCCTGCGTCCCCTCAGAAAAAAAGCACTGAGCCTAACCCAGGTGTTTAGAAATTCTGTGCAAGTTTCAGTCTGTTTTAAGCCAATAGCTTTATTATATTTTTCTGGAAAAAGCTTAGCTGTTGTTTTTGCAATTGCTCGGTGTATAAACTTTAGGAACTAGGTAAATTGCAGAGGGTTGGATGACCCTTGGCGTCTTTTCCTGACTCTGCTATTCTATGATTCTGCAAAATTGAGCCCCTCATCTGCTTTTCTGCCCCCCCCTTGTCCCTCCCCAGATAACGACGAGTGCCTTGACGAGGAGGCGGAGCCTTGCGTGGGGGGGCGCTGCATCAACACCATTGGCTCCTACTACTGCTCCTGCGCTGCCCCCCTTGTGCTGGACGCTTCGCATCGCCGCTGTGTAACCAACGACAGCCAAGGCGCAGGTATGGGGCAGACCCCCTCCCCTCCCCACATCCACCGGCTTCCCCCCTCGGCTGTCTCTCTCTCCTTGACTCATCATGCCCTCCATCTGACTCCCTTCCTCCCTTCGATTCCTGCATTGGGATCCCTTCCAACCAGGCCCATCATACACATTGAGGTTAGTGGCGCGGGGCGCCAGGACACCAAGTTCTGGAGGGTACCAGGCGAGAGTCCGGGGAACACCAAACAAGCGTGGTGATTGAGCGAGGGCGCGTGTGCCGCTCCCGCCAAGCGTCAGCTCAGTTTTTTTCCCTTTTAGCCTGCAGGCACCGAATTCTGCGGGGTGCCAGAAGGCTAAAAGGGAAAAAATCAAGCCGGCGCTTGGTGGGAGTGGCGCATGCGCCCTCGCTCACTTGGCGCAGGCCCGCTCCCTCGGTGTGGTGCCTGCCGTGGGCACTGCGGCACGAAGCGGCCAGCTGAGCCAGGAGGCACTGTGTCCAGCCTCTGCCTCTTCCCCGCCAGAGGAGCTGCCCTCCAGACGCTGCCCGCCTCCTCCCGCCATAAAAAAAGTCAACTCTGGGAAAGTGGGGGCACTGGAGGGATCCTTGCACCACGGCGCCAGGTATGGTTAAGACAGCCCTGCTTCCAACTTTGCCGTTCCGTGATCCTTCTCCAGAGATCCCAGATTCATTCATCCAGAGCATTTTGCCCAACCCAACTCCTCATCTTGGTTTTTGGGAAAACGCAGGGATCAAGTTAGGGGAACAATTTAGGGGTGCCCTTAATGCAACACAGAACCCCCCTTCCCTCCCCACTTCGCGTCTAAGGCATTTAAGTGCCTGGGGGACCCTCTGCATCCCATTCACAGGTATGGGGGAATCTGGGAGGGTGGGCAGGTGTGCTGGGCCTCCATTTCTTGTAGAATTAAGTCTGTGAACCTGGAGGAAACAGTTCTGACCCCTTCTGGGCTCACTTCTTCCCCCCAAAGTTATGGGCCAGTGGCTGCAAAATCTTGTGGAGGTAGGTTCCAGAGGCTAACTTTTTTTTAAAGCCATCTTCAGCCTCACCAGTTTTTTTGCGGGTGGGATTCCAATGGAGGGCTTATGCTCCAGCTCAGCGGATCCCAAACTCTTTCCAGGACCTGCCTCCTTGATTCCGTAAACTCAGATCTGGTCATTTGGGCTCTCTGTGTTTACTCCTCCTCCACTCCGCAGGATCCCTGTGAACAGGATCTGCACAGGTTTGGGGCCTGGGGGGAGGGGGCGGGAAGAGGGCCTGGCATCCATTGATGCGCCTTGTGGCAGTTTCTCCATTTCTCCTGCACTCCCCGCCTTTCAGATGACAACCTGGCTGTGTGCTGGCAAGAGGTGGGGCCCGACTTGGTCTGCAGCCGCCCCCTCCTGGACCGGCAGGTCACCTACACAGAGTGCTGCTGCCTCTATGGCGAGGCCTGGAGCATGGACTGCGCTCTGTGCCCAGCCCCGGACTCAGGTAAGACCCATGGTGGGCTGGGTGGGTGGGGGGAAGGCATTGCAGCCTAAGTCCTGCTGGATCAGGCCCAAGGGGGGCCCATCCAGCCCAGCATCCTGTCCTCCCAGGGGCCAAAGGCAGTGGTACCTTGGTTGTCAAACTTAATCCGTTCTGGGAGTCCATTTGAAAACCAAAACTTCCTGCACTGAACCGGAAGATGTTTGGCTTCCAAAAAATGTTTACAAACCAGAACACTCACTTCCGGGTTTGCGGTGTTGATGAACCAATCTGTTCAGGAGCCAAGCCATTCGACAACCAAGGTACCACTGTACCCCTAAAGTTTAGTCCAAATTCATGAGTTCGAATGCTGCTTTAGTTGCAATTCCAACATTGCCTAGTGTTGGGCTTCCTCTTCCCCCCTTTGAGTCCCTTTGCGCTACAAGGGGGAGGCTTGGGATCAGTGCCGGATTTACGTATAAGCTAAACAAGCTCTAGCTTAGGGGCCCACTCTCTTGGGGCCCCCCCAAAAAAATTAAAAGGAAAGAAAACCTGGAGGTACATTTCCAAAATATAAGATAAAAAGCAAATAAAACAAAACCTACATACAGCAACTGTGTTTTGTGTTGTGTTGGCTCCTATGATGTAAGTCAGGCTTCCCCAAACTACGGCCCGCGGGCTGGATGCGGCCCGCAAGGCTCATTTGTGCGGCCCCCGGCATCCACTGCCGCCGCCCACTCTTACCGGTGCAGCGCAGCGTGCCTGCCCACTTCTGGGTGGCTGGAGCGTCGGAAACAGCTTATGCGCAAGCGTCATTTCCGGTGCACTTCCAGGTTGGAGGAGGCCCGTGCGCATGCACACAAGCTATTTCCGGCGCTCCTCCAACCCGGAAGTGTGCTGGAAATGGCGTGTGCGCACGCTTATGGGCACGCGCTCCCACACTCTCATCGGCATGGCAGGCACCGGCCTGAAGCTGGGTAAGTTTAGGGACCCCTGATGTAAGTCATGGGCTCCGCCTGCTAGCCTGCTCCTTAAAAATCACTGGTTTGCTCCTTTCTATATATAGGGTGCCTGCATTCTGCATGGACTGGTTGCAGGGCAACATGTGCAAATGGCTTGAGATACCTATTCAGTCCATAAATGACCATATAGCATAGAACACAAAAACCAGTGACAATTTGTTGTTGACAAAGGACAACAGGACATAGAAAGGTCCCCATTCCCTTCAGGAGCTGAGGGCCTCATCAAACCTCAATCCGGCCCTGCCTGGGACCCAATCCCATGTGTGCGCCCCCCCACAGGCCCATTTGCAGATGCTACCCCTGACCCTTGGGAAGGGAAAGGAGAGAAGAGGCCTTGTGACCCCCCCTGACCAACCATCTCCTCCCCCCAACCAGATGACTTTGAGACCCTCTGCAACGTCCTCCGCCCCCCCACTGGCTACGGAGCGGGTCCCCGCCCTGGAGGTGTGGGGCCGCCCTTTGAGTACGGCGGCCTGCCCTACGGCCCAGAGATCTTCGGTCCCCCACCGCCACGCCCCGGACCCCCCCGCCTGCCGGACTACGACCCCTTCCCCCGCGACTCCCTCTACGGCCCCTCGCCCTACGAGGCCACCGACTTCGAGGACCTGCCCTACGGCGAGGCCAGGCAGGAGGGCCCCGGCGAGACCCCCCGGGGGGTGTACCGGCCCCGCAGCCCCCCTGAGCCAGAATGGCACCTCCCCCCACCCCGCAGCGGCTCCAGCTCCTACCTGGAACGGCCAGGAAGGGCCAGCGAGGACTATGGTGAGTCGGGAGGGTCTCCCCCAAACTGGCATATGTGGCTGAATGTCACTGACTGATGGGGGGGGGAGAGAAAGCTGACCCTGCTGTGGATGAGTCCACTAGCCCATCTAATCCAACCTCCTGTTCTCACAGTGGCCAGGTACCCCTGAGAACCCAGGTAGACTGCCTCTGGACCTGGAGGTTCCATAAAAAGGGCCTGGCTATTAAATCAGGTCTGTTGCTCTCATATAGTCCAGGATTCTTTTCACAGTGGGTAGCCCACCCCACCCCCACCCCACAAGCAGGATCTGCACCCAAGACCCCTCTTCCCTTCTGCAGTTTCCAACAACTGGGAATCAGAAGCAGTTATTGCTCCTGACCCATGGAGGCAGAGCAATGCCGTCATGGCTAATAGCCACCTGTTGCCATGGATGTTGTCTAATCCTCTTTGAAAGCTATCCAGACATGTGGCTGCCGCTGCCTCCGGTGGGAGGGAGTTCCACAGTTTCACTTTGTGCCGAAGGAATTGCCCCCCCCCTTTTTTCTAAATCTGCCCTGGATCTGTTCATCGGACGCCCACAAGTTCTAGTGTTAGGAGAGAGGAAATCTTTCCCCTGCTCTCTTTCTCCAGGCCAGGCGTTAAGTTCATCTACGACTCCTTTGCCTTTTTTCCAGTGCTTTTTTTCTTTTAAAAAATGTTTAGGAGTACTCTCATTTTGACTCAAGAAAATCACCGTTTTAGAGTTCGAATCAGGAAAAATAAATAAATACAGTAAATGGACAAAAGTACAAAGATTCACAAAATGTTTAGGGGTATGCGTACCCCCAGGGAAAAAAGCACTGCTTTTTCCTAAGCTGGAAAGCCCCGTGAGCTGCGCCCCTTCCTCGCGGGGCGTCGTTCCTTTCCCTCGGATCCTTTGTGTGGCCCTTTCCTAACCCTACAAAACCCTTCCTGCGGGGAGGAGACCAGAACTGGGCACGTTTTTTCTTCCACTTGCCAATCTCTCCTGCCCCCCCCCTTCCCCAGGCCCCTTTGAGGAATTTGGGGGTCTCCTGGCGGAGGAGTGTGGGATCCTGAGCGGCTGCGAGAACGGGCGCTGCGTCCGTGTTGGCGACGGCTTCACCTGCGACTGCCACGAGGGCTACCGCCTGGACCCCGCCCGCATGGCCTGCCTGGGTGAGTCTGCCCCCCCGCACCCCGCCATCATGGCATGCCTGGGGGTGGGACCCCCAAGTGCCATCTAGCCCAACCCACTTTTGCCCATGCCAATATTATCTCTCTCTCCCTCTTCCGCAGATGTCGACGAGTGTGGCGAGTCAGAGCACCTCTGCCCAGGGGGGCGCTGCCTCAACATGGAGGGCTCCTACCGCTGCCTGTGCCCCCGTGGCACTGTGCCCACTGGGCAGCCCCCCCGCTGCGTCCCTGCCCCCCGCAGTCGAGCCTGAGCAAGGGGGGAGGAAGAGGCTGGGGGAAAGTATTTATTTACCTGTATACTGGGAGGGGGGGCAACCCAGGACAAAATCCTCCCCCCTCCCCAGCAAATGGAGGCTCCTCACCCAGGGAGACCCAGAGGAGGCAGCCTGGAAATGCACTTATATTTTTTGGGGGGGGGGAACAGTTCCAGTTTGGGCCAACTTTGCCTGCTGCATCAGCGCAGAAGTCTCAAAGTAGGATTTAATAGCCCATCGTTGAGGAAATATTTGTAGTTTAAAAAGAACCTGAACTTCAGGCATGCCTTACTCGGGAAAGGGGGGTGGCATTCAGCAAACTGAGCTTGTCCCCACCCCCCACCCCATTTAAACAGCCTCCATTCTGCCCCACTGGATTTGCCCCATTGCTCTTCTGGCTTTGGAAGATGTCTTTGTAAAGGCCAGGCCACTTTCCTTGCCAGCTGCGGGGGGCGGGTGGCACTGAGGCTATTTCTGCATCGCCTCTGCAAGGAAGAGAGGCACTCTGCACGAGGCCCTGTGCCCTCCTTTCCCCACACATCCCCAGCCCCCTGGGCCTTTAGATGCTGGAACCTCACAAATCTCGCCCCAGAGTCCGCCTGGGCCAAATTATCTGGTGCCCCCCTGGGCAACCCAGTCTGTTCGCCAAAGAAAGCCGGGATGCCTTACTGGGTGGGCTGCCACCCCCCCTGCTGGGATGTGGGGCAAGTGTCGTCGTCCCCCCCCCCATCCCAAAGCTGTAATGAGGGTGGGGAGAAGAACTCCCCTGGGGGTTGGTTTCGGAAAAATACATTCATAACTGGGTGCACATACCCCCTTGGTCTTGTAGCCTCCAGAACTGGCAGAGAAGGGCTTCAACCCCCCCCCCCATTGGCTCCAGCAGACTCCCAGCCAGCCCCACAGAGATCCAGACACCACCACCCTGAGGCAACAAGGGCCAGCCCCCTGTTTGCCTGGCTTAGGCCTCCCCCCTCGCCCACCCCAAGATGGGTGCTCCTGGGGCATCGCCACCCCCTCACTGCTGTTACTAGAACAATAAAGGTTTTCTACAAAAGGTGATGGAGTGGCTGTCCCTTGGGAAAGAGAGATGGGGGCAGGGAGGGGAGAGGGCAGGGTGTGGTTGCAGGGGGCAGGAAAGAGCCCAGTTCCAGGGCTGGGGGTAGACAAGGGCTGCAGAGCAACTGAGAGGTCTCCTGCTCTCAAATCAGCCAGGGGGTTTGTGTTTGTGTGTGTGACTCCAACCTGCCCTCCCCCATCCGCTAACTGCCCTGAAGGACACAGAAGCCAGACCCATCCGTTTAAATATTCTCCATTCATTCCACAAAGTATTAAAGTGTACATTAAAAGCAAAAGGGGAAAAAAGGCACTTCATATTGGTGAGTCGACTCCTATCTCCCTCCCACCCCAAAACCTGCCCCCCCCCGCTCCGTTTTCAGTCTTGTTTGTGGCCAATCCCACCCACCCACCCACCCACACAGCAGCAGGGTAGCTCAGCTCTTGCAAAGCTGGTCCTGGCTGGAAATGAGGTTCTGCAAGGTGGAAGCCCACGTTTTGTAGTTTAAATTAAAACTCAACAGCTGCTCTCTTCAAGTTGGGGGGCGGGCGGGGAGGAAAGGGTGTAAAGCAAGCCCGCCCCTCCCACAAAGGGGGGCAGGACGAGGGGCGACCCAATACCCACCCAGGGGCCTTGTTGAATCTGCTCAGGGCAAATCCAGGCAGCCTCAGGCAAGTGGGGGGCCAGCAACAGAGCATGTGCCATTTGGGGTGGGGGGCATGAGAGAGGCCCACCCTCAACGGCAGAATCTCGTGTCCCTGTGTGGAATCAAGTGTCCATGAGTTCCAACGTCATTCTTTGTTCTTTTTCAAATAAAATCACTACCCTAGAAATGTTAATCTGAAAGCCCAGATTAACAACATCGCCTCCCCATGTAGGTTTTGTTCAGGCCCTCCCTGGAGAGAAGGGCTTTCTCTCTCTCCCCCCTCCCCCCAAGAGACTGGCCAGCACCCAATAAATAGCACAGGGCCAAGGAGAAGGAAGCTTCGTACATGGGCAGAGGCTCAGCATACAGGGTGGGAGGGGGAGTAAAACAGGCACCACCACTCCCCAGGAAAGGGGGCTCTGTGGGGATTTACCCCCCCTGCAGCTTTGGGCCAGATCATCTGTTGATGGAGGAGTAGTTGGCCTGCCCCCCAGGGCTGGGCTGCACGGGGGTCTTCTCCGCCTGGCAGGGCTCCGAGGGAGGCAGGGGCTCGTCCAAGATGCGCTGGTGGTCTTCCTCGCAGGGCTGCTCCCGGGGGAGCAAGACCAGGTCAGAGAGGCCATGCAGCTCGGCCAGCCGGTGGAAGGTCTGGAGAAGCAGGAGCATGGCCATCAGCCCCAGGAGGAGGTAAACTGGAGGGGAAAGAAAGGGGGGGTAGCAGGGCGAGGCAGGCGGAACCAGCGCCCCCCTCCCCACAAGGGTTGGCACAAGGCAGAAGCGCCTGCCGTCCCACCCACCACTTGCTCTTCTGCACCCCCTCCCCGCTTGCCACTTTGGGGCTTCCTCCGGCCAAGGCTTGGGGCAGCTCAGAGGACCCTCGCCTTCCCTGAAAAAGACCATCGCCAGCTTTTGGATGCTGCGGCAAACCACTTGCCCCGGTGGGAAGCGCAAGAGGACTCTCCCCCTGTGGTTCCCGAGGTTTCAGAGGTAGACTGTCCCTGCGCATGGAAGCTCTGCAAGAAGAACCCAAGGGCCCACCTGGTCCAAAGTCCTGTTCTCACACTGGCCAGCCAGGTGCCTCAGTGAGAAAAGCAGAACATGACCCACTCTCCCCTCTTGCGGTTTCCAGCGACTAATATTCAGAAGCACGGCTGCCTCCAGCGGTGGAAGGCAGAGCAAAGCCATCTTGGCTGGGAGCCATCTCTGCTCCATGAATCTGCCCAATTCTCTTTCAAAGCCATCCGAGTCGGTGGCCGCCACTGGATCCTGCGGCAGGGAGTCCTGCAGTTGTAACTATCCTCACCCCCACTGCCGAATTTACGGTAGGTATAAGCTAAACAAGCTATAGCTCAGGGCAGGGCCGTCTTAACCATATCTGGCGCCCTGGTGCCGAGATCCCTCCGGCGCCCCCCGTGAGTGAGGCGGGCAGGAGGGGCGCGCGGGGAGCTGAGAGGTGCGGAGGAGGCAACCCCAGGCTCACGCTCCCTGCGTGCCTCCGGAGAGTGGCCTGAAGCCGCTCAAAAACTGAGAGGCGCAGGCCCAGGCTCCCGCTCCCCGCGCTAAGCTCCGGAGACACGTGGGGAGGATGAGCCTGGGGCTGCCGCGCCGCGCCTCTCAGCTGTTCAGCCGGCCCCAGGCCAGCGCTCCCTGTTCAGCTGGCCCCAGGCTGCCTGAAGCCGCTCAACAGCAGAGGTGCGCGGAGGCAGACACCAGCGTTCGGTGCCCCTTCCGCGCCCCTGATGGCCAGGCGCCCTGGTGCCTTGCACCACCCAGCCCGGGCCTAGGGACGGCCCTGGCTCAGGGCCCAAAAAAATTTAAAGGAAAAAAAAGCTGGATGTACATTTCCAAAATATAAGATAAAAAACAAATAAAATAAAACCTACACACAGCAAGTGTTTTGTGTTGTGTCGGCTCCTAGGATGTAAGTCATGGGCCCTGCCTGCTTGCCTGCTCCCTCAAATATCCCTTGTTTGCTCCTTTCTCTATATAGGGTGCCTATATTCTGCATGGACTGGTTGCATGGCAACACGTGCAAATGGCTTTAGGTCCATAAATGACCATCTCTAGCATATATTCCACACAAAAAACAGCGACCGTTTGTTGTTAACAAAGCACAGCTGGACATATCAAGGGCCCCATTCCCTTCAGGAGCTGAGGGCCTCATCAGACCTAAACCCGGCCCTGCTCAGCCCCGCTGCCCGCCTTGCCCTTGGCTGGCGCAGAGATGCTCACCGGTGATGGAGATCTTGTAGAGGGAGCGGAGGCGTTGGCCGGGCTGCTCCCCGGGGACGTAGTCGCCCAGGCCGATGGTGCAGAGGGAGATGAAGCAAAAGTAGAAGGCGTCCAGGAAGCTCCAGGACTCTTCCAGGCCGCTGAAGATGGAGGCGGGGATCAGGAAGAAGGCCACCAGCACCACCAGTGCCAGGAAGATGAGGTGCCCGCAGGAGAGCGCCCGCTGGTTGTGGCCCCAGCGCAGTGCCAGGTACTCCAAGGGGCCGGAGGTGAAGGTGCCCACCAGCCGCTGGGCAGTGGCCGTGAGCACCAGCATGGTGAAGGGGACACCCAGCAGTGCGTAGAAGATGCAGAAGGCCTTGCCCGCGTCCGAGAGAGGGGTGGTGTAGCCGTAGCCTGCAGGGAGGGAGGGAGGGAGAAGGGCAACGGCTGGCAGGAGGAGTCATGGAGGCAAGGAGGGGCACAGGGGTCTTAAGGGAACCCCAAGGGTCTTCTAGTCCAACCCCCCTGCAAGGCAGGAGTCCCAGCTCAAAATAAGCCCTCTAGCCAATGCTTAAAGACCTCCAGCTGAGGGGAGTCCGTCACCTTCAAAGGGAAAACTGATACTCTTTTGTTGAATTAATTCAACAAACAGCTTTTCAAAATCTGCCAGGTCTGCCGCCCCCTCGTCTCTTAGCAACCCCACCTCCAGGTAATTCCACTGCCCACTTTGGGAACAACTGATTTAAAAGGAACAGGGCGGTTTGG
Organism: Zootoca vivipara; assembly: GCF_965207765.1. Classification (NCBI taxonomy): domain Eukaryota; kingdom Metazoa; phylum Chordata; class Lepidosauria; order Squamata; family Lacertidae; genus Zootoca; species Zootoca vivipara. The sequence goes on along the minus strand of NC_142589.1, from coordinate 83,313,001 downwards.
ATATCTGACCTTGAACAGGATCACCAAAAGAGCAGAGTGGGGCTGAGGGTAGCTTCCAGGGGTCCTGGGGGAGGACCTGGGCAGATCAGATCAGATCATTGTTGCCCCACAGAAGGCAGATACGCATTAAGTCACCTCAGCAAAGACACCTGCTGCCCCTTTGACTTGCAAAACTAGGTTGCTATTGTTATTATTAAATATGAAGGAAGGAAGGAAGGCAGCCAGACAACTATTGGTCCTCCCAGTATGGTGCAGTGATTAGTGTCCGCCCAGCTAGGACCTTCGAAAGACCTGGGTTCAAATCCCGCCCCCCTCGGCCATGAAGCTCACCAGGTGACCCTGGGGGCCAGTGTCTGCCTCTTAGCCTGACCTACCTCACAGGGTTGTTGTGCAGTTTAAATGAGATTGGGGGGGGGAGACACATGTATGTCACTTTGAGCTCCTTGGAGGAAAAAGGTAAGATATAAATGCAATAAACACGAACTTTGGGGCAAGGGAGGCTGAGCTACCCTCGAGACTTGAGTGGGCCACATGATCCAGATGAGCCTTCTTCTCATAGCAACAGCAGGGGAAAGGCTTTGGGGCTTTGGCAAAGAGCTTCCCCCTCCCAGCAGCGTACAAAGGATGCTGACATGTGCGAGATAAAGGCCGATCATATGAGGAACAAACGGCTGAAGCAGGAGGCTATTTTTAGCCAAAGAAAATGGAGCCAAGGCTGCCAGGGGGAGAGGAGCCAAAGGTTTGCTGGCATCCAGGAGGCCCTCAAAAAGAAATCTGTTAGAATCATAGAATTTGTAGAGTTGGAACGGGGACCCTCAACGCTCATCCATCCCAACCCGCAGCAATGCAGGAATACGCAGCTGTCCCCTAGGGGGATTGAACCTGCAACCATGGCGTTCTCAGCACCAGGCTCTAAGCCAGGCATCCCCAAACTGCGGCCCTCCATATGTTTTGGCCTACAACTCCCATGATCCCTAGCTAAGAGGACCAGTGGTCAGGGATGATGGGAATTGTAGTCCAAAACCCCTGGAGGGCCGAAGTTTGGGGGTGCCTACTCTAAGTAACTGACAGAAAGAGCTGTTTGGCTGTGGAAAGGGCTCCCTGAGAAGGTGGTGGCCTCTCCTTCCTTGAAGGTTCTAAGCAGAGGTTGGGATGCTATCTGCCACAGATGCTTCAGCTGAGATTCCTGCCTTGCAGGGGGTTGACCATGAGGTTCTCTCAGGGCCGGCTCTAGGTAGAGTCCCGGTGGCGCGGGGCGCCGGGCCGGTAGGTAGGGTGCTGCGCTGCAAAGCCGCGCGGAAGCCATGCTGAGCCCTGCGAGGCCGGGGGCGCCGGAGCGATCCCCACCCCTCAGCGCCAGGGCGGCCGACCTGCTCGAGACTGCCCTGGATTCTCTTCCAATTCTACAATTCTATTATTCTAAGTACGGCAAAAATCCTATAATGTAATTAGCAAATCATCAGTTAAACACTTACGATCTACAAAACCAAAAGATATAAAGGACAGCTTCTTCTTCCCTTATGAACTTGCCTAGACTCTGCTTCTGACTTTTTGGGAGAGGGGGTTGTGCAGGGTTTTTGGTTCTTGTTTTTATGATGAATTTTGTTTTGTTTTTATCTTGTACTGTTATGTGGTGAACCAATGAGATCCACAGATGAAGGGCAGTATACAAAAGGAATCAATGAATAAACGAAACTCTATTTAACAAACCAGCAACTAAATGTCACAATTACAGCATGAGTCATATTACACAATTAACAAATCAATAAGGCGTTTATCATCTATAAAACCATATTGTCAAAATAGCAACTTTAAAAAATTCATACACCCTCTTTCTCTTACCTCCCCACCCCAAATGACTCATAAACTTTCATTCTATTCAGTTAATTTAAATGCACACAAACACACACATCACACAAGGGGACAAGAAATACCTCAACAGGGCTACACCTTAATTTATAAGCTTTTAAATCAAACCTGTGACCCATCCTTTTGACCGGTGATGCTGAAGACAGGCAGCCTCCAACAACAGGTGTGGGGGACTCCCTGGTCCTGAATGGGGCAAGTGTGCCCCCAAAGGACCGGGTGTGCAGAGTCATTTTGGACTTACAGCTGTCGATTGAGGCGCAGGTTAATTCTGTGTCCAGGGTGGCTGTCTACCAGCTTCATCTGGTATGCAGGATGAGACACTTCCTGCCCGCAGACTGTCTCGCCAGAGTGGTGCATGCTCTGGTTATCTCCCGCTTGGACTACTGCAATGCTCTCTACGTGGGGCTACCTCTGAAGATGACCCGGAAACTGCAACTAATCCAGAATGTGGCAGCTAGACTAGTGACTGGGAGCGGCCACCAAGACCATATAACACCAGTCTTAAAAGACCTACATTGGCTCCCAGGACGTTTCTGAGCACAATTCAAAGTGATGGTGCTGACCTTGAAAGCCCTAAAGGGCTTTGGCCCAGTATACCCGAAGGAGTGTCTCCACCCCCATCATTCAGCCTGAGGTCCAGCTCCAAGGGCCTTCTGGTGGTTCCCTCCCTACGAGAAGTGAGGTTACAGGGATCCAGGCAGAGGGCCTTCTTGGTGGTGGCACCCACCCTGTGGAATACCCTCCCATCAGATGTCAAGGAAATAGACCACTATCTGACTTTTAGAAGACATCTGTTTAGGGAAGTTTTTAATGTTTCATCTTTTATTCTGTTTTTAATCTGTTGGGTGCTGCCCAGAGTGGCTGGGGAAACCCAATTATTATAACAGCACAATCATAGCAATTCACACATTGTGCCAACCAGGAAGCCCCTGCCTTGTAAATGGGCAGCCAGCTCCACCCGATGAGCCGCACTGGATAGATGCCCTGGCTAGGCAATGACCCTCCTTTGATGCCCAGGCAACACCACTCTTGCCATCCCTCCCTCCCCTCTGCCTGTTCAAGGCAAGATGTGGCGCTGCCTCACCTCAGATGGGGAGAGGGGAGAGCCATGAACCCAGATAGGGCTGGCAGGGTACCAGTCCAGGGAGGCCAAGACGGCAGCCTTGCCCTGGGTGGGGCTGCTCCGTCCATGGGCTAAGCAGAGGCAGCAGCTGCAACACATCTGGCCTGCCTACTTGTCCAGCTCCCTCTTCCCTTGGGAGAGTCTCTCCAAGGAGATGCCAATCGCAAGAGGCCCTTAAGAGTAGCTCGATGGCAGGGATTTCAAGACCAGGAAAATGCAGAATTTTCTCACCCTGACAAAGCACAAAAAGGGCCATTTTCTGGGGGAAATTATGGCTCTCCTTCCCTGGAGGTTTCGAAGCAGAGGGTGGATGGCCACCTGTCAGATATTCTTTAACTGCAATTCCTGCATTGCAGAGGGTTGGACTAGATGATCAGACCAAAGGCCCACCTAGACCTGCCCAGCAGCACTGGTGCTTCTCAGCTGCTGGTGTGCAGGGGCCTCCCCTGCCCCTCACAGGGGAAGATGAGCAGAGCCGTAATCAAGTTTCTCAGCCGCTGAGAGCCCTGTTCTGCTCTCCAATAAATTTGTGTAATCCAAATTGATGGGCACCTTGACATCCCAGAGCAGCAAAACCCAATTCTGCAGTGTGTGAAGAGGTCTTTCCTTTTGCTCATCCTTGAATCTCTAAACCTTCAGCTGCAGTGAGTGACCCCTATGTGGGGTTCAAGTATGACCCACATTCTCCACTTCAGGCATAATCTCTGTCATGTCTGCCCCCCTTATTTGCCTTTCCCCCTAAATTAAAGGGATCCAAAAATAAGACCCTAAGAAGAGGCTGGCTGGCTGCTGGATCAGGCCAATGGCCCATCTTTTCACAGTGGCCAAATACCATAGCTGCCAAGTTTTCCCTTTTCTCGCGAGGAAGCCTATTCAGCATAAGGGAAAATCCCTTAAAAAAAGGGATAACTTGGCAGCTATGCCAAATACCCCTAAGAACCCAGGAATCCAGATAGACTACCTCTGGACCTGGAGGTTCCGTAAGACTATGAGAAGAGCCTGGCTGCTGGATCAGACCCATGGCCCATCCTGCTCTCCCAGAGGCCAACCAGATGCCCCTTATGGGAAGCCGCAAGGCAGAATTTGAGCACAAGAGCAGCCCTCTCCCCTCCTGCGGTTTCCAGCAAGTGAGACCAAGAGACAATTGCCATCTTGCTTAGTAGCCGTTGACAGTCCTCCTCCTCCTCTATGAATTTGCCTGATCCTCTTTTAAAGCCACTTGGGGGCCAAAATGAGGCCAGCTCCCTCCCAGGGGAGTTGCTCAAGGCCCAGGAGAGGTTCCCCATTTCCCAGCTCTACAGCATCCCCACGGAGATGTGGCAACCTCTCGAGAGGGCTGCGGTTGAGCGCTGAGAGACTTCCTGCAGAGAACACGCTGCCTGCTACTTTCCAAGATGCTCAGGTGTTTCCCCCTCCAAGAACCAAGAGCAGGCCGCAACTTCCCCCTGGCCTCTGAGACGCTGAAAGCTGTCGAGGGTCATCCAGTCCCACCCCCTGAAATGCAGGGATCCCAACTCAACTGCCCCAGCTGAGCCTGAGAGGCAACACGGATGGCTCCTACTGCTCTGCTGGCCCTGTCTCTCCCTCCACAGTCAGAGGCAGGAAAGCCCCCCCCCCCCCCCGCCAGCTGCTTGGGGGAACCAGGTGGGGTCACTGCTGGTCAGAAGGACAGAAGGAGAGCCTGCTGGGTCAGGCCAAAGATCTAGTCCAGCCTCCAGTTCTCACAGTGGCTGAGCAGATGGCCATTATGAGAAGGCCCATAGCTGCCAAGTTTTCTCTTTTATCGCGAGGAAGCCTATTCAGCATAAGGGAAAATCCCTTTAAAAAAGGGATAACTTGGCAGCTATGGAAGGCCACACAGAGCACGAGAGCACTCTGTGGCTTCCAGCAACTAGGATTCAGATATACATCATCAGTGCCTCCAGCTGTGGAGCCATCAAGAGGCCCCTTTTGTCTAATCCTCTTTTAAAGTTACCCAAGTTAAGGGCCATGACTGCCTCCTGCAGGAGGGAGTTCCCCAGTTCAACTGTGCGCTGCCTGGTCCAGCTTGCAGGCTTCTTCCCCAGAGGCCTCTGGTTGGCCCCTGTGGGGACAGAGTGCTGGAAGAGATGGGCACTTCTCCTCCCAAATGTCACCCCAGCCGCCTCCCTCTAGGAACTGGGCCTAGCTCTGCTGTCCAGGACTTCTGTACAGCTGGGGAGTGACTCAGTCCTTGTTCTGTCCACACCCACCAGGATAAAAACAGGATGTAGGGAACTTGGATCAGGAAGCTGTGCTGGCAGGCGACTCCTGGGCAGAGCACAGCCAGAGAGGGTCAGGCTCTCCCGCCCCACAGGCAGACACAGCTGGCTGCAGTTAACCTCTGCAACCCCCCCCACACACCTCCATTGCTCGCTTGCAGGAAACACTGGAAAAGAAGAAACCGTTTAGCCGCAAAGGGTAGCTACCAGAGCCTCTTGGAGGAAGCAGGAACAAGGAAGCTGAGCTGGAGAGGCTGGTGGAGTGGGTTGGGGGTCATGTCTTAAGCCACATGTTCAGCCCCACAACTGCCCCAGCATGGCAGTAATCCTGGCTAGGTAAGACCAGCACCACAGGGGGGGTTTGTAAGGGTTACCAATATTCCTCATGTTGGAGGACTAGCTGGTGCTACTTCTGGTACTGAGCTCCTAGAAGCAGGATATGGCCCTGTGGGTCAAGGTGCTGTGCGGGGAGAGTTCTCACCCCTGCAGGACTGCAGTTCCTCTATTTCAAGCCAGAAGCCCCCCATACAAATTTCCAGCTGGAAACCAGGAAGCTACATCACCATCCTGCAAGTGACCCCCCCCCAAAAAAACTCTCAGCCCCCCCCCTCCTTTAGCTGTGATTCCTGGAGTGCAGAGGGTTGGACTAGATGTCCCTTTGGAGTCCCTTCCAACTTTACAACTCTGTGTTTGACACCTTGTGCCCATGACCACAGTCTGCCTTATCCTGCCACCCCCTGCTGGCCCTCACACTTGGATGGACGTGCCCCCCCCCACTCCCAGGTTCCTATAGCTGGAAGGAAGACTCACTTCAGGATGCATTATTCCAGTGCGTGCTTACTCGAGAGTAAGTCACACTGAACTCTGCGGAACCTGAGCAAACAAGCGGACGGCTGCACGGTGCGATAAGCGCAAAGAAAACTTTCCCCTTATAACAGAGCAGGGAAAGCGGCGCTGAGCACCGGCGTCCCTTGGAGAGCGCAGGCGGCCCTAGCGGGGACAGGCGTAGGGGCCCCGCGGGGAGGGAGCCTCGCCTCGGAGCCCTGGCTGGAGTCTCCGAGGCGCAAAGGGAATGAGAGGTGAGCGCCTCCCCCCCGTCCCGGCCCGCGAGATGCGCGTCTCGCCCGGCGACTCACCGACGGTGGTGATCAAGGTGCTGGAGAAGAAGAAGGCGGAGGCGAAGTCCCAGTTGGACGGGGCGGCCGAGCCGTTGCGGAGCAGAGCCACGCCGTGGCGGTTGGCACTCAGGACGGCGCCCAGGAAGCTTTCGAGGGCGGGCTCGGGCAGGCAGGGGCTCTCCCGCAGGAAGGCGGCCTTGAGAGAGCGCAGCTCGGCGCGCAGCCGGCTCTCGTAGGGCCGCTCCACCGCCGAGATGATGAGCGCGCCCAGCAGCAGGTAGCCCACGTAGCCCAGCGCGAAGGCGGCTAGCAGGGCGCAGCGCCGCATGGCCACCCCGACGACAGCACCTGCCCGCTTGGCCGACGGCGGGGCACCGCGCGCAGCGGGAAGCGGCTCTCGGAGCGGGGTGGAGGCCGCCACGCGCCCCACTCCGTCTCGCTTGTCCCGGCGACGCGGCGAGCCAGCCTCTTAGGCGGCCCAGCCAAGCCCCTCCCGTCGGGCGGAGCCGCGCCCGCCTCGCGTTGCACCTGGCAGCTGCAGCCGGCGCCGCCCAGGGGAGGGAGCGCCCGGAGGGGCCCGGATCGGCACGCGGAAGCGCCTCGATGCGCCCCTTCCAGCCCTAGCCGAGCCGGAAGGCACAGCTGAGGAGAGTGGGGCGCTCTGCCTATTCTCAGAGACGCTGTTTATTTGCCCCTGGAGCAGCCGCCAGCCGAAGTGTTTCCCAGGGGGAAAGCGCCTTTCTCAGCCCTACCCGGCTGCTGCGGGGCGCGGGCTTCTGCTTCCCAACAGCTGCTTTGTCCCCGAGCGACGGCGACCCCCCCCCCGCACGAAAGTGGGGCACCGAGTGGCGTTGAGAGATCGCCTTGAGATTCTCGCGTGCAGTTACGAAGTCTTTCCGTTTCACATCCCACCCCAAATGAAGCGCGTTTTCAGGACGGGCAAGAATTTGCTCAATAGGAGGCTTGGCGTGGGCAGCGGGCCAGTATTCCCAGCAGGGCTGGTATTCCTGCAGGGAGGGTTTTTCTGGTGTCTTTCACTGGTGTGGGGAGGGCTTTTCCCCTTGAGGCTACAGCCAGTATTATCTAGAATTGCCTCTCCCTGGTGTATAAGGGAGTCATTGGAGCACCCCATAATTGCCTAACCTTGGAGACTTCAGCCAGGAAAACGGTCTGTAGGCCTGATCTTTATGTTGCAACAAGACTTCCCACTACCAAAAAGACGAAGCAGCCAAAATCCCCATTACATCAGTTTTTAAGAGTTTCCCATAATACATTTCCAGAAGCATCACAAAAAAAGTGTGTTCACAGGCAGAACCTGAGATCCAGGCATGCCCCTGTCACTCAAATACAGTCATTCATCCATACTCCATCCCAGTCCAAAGGATTCTTATCTCATTATGCATGATCAAGCTTTCTTTAGCACCTCAGCCCAGGACTAATTGCAGCCATCAGCAGCCATTAACACCCATCTACAGGTTTACCACTCCCATCAGCCCATCTCCCATTCCCACCCACCCCCACCACCCTCTGTATATATATAGGGTCTGACACTTCTGTTTCTAGTGTATCTGAAGAAGTGTGCATGCACATGAAAGCTCATACCAAAATATAAACTTAGTTGGTCTTTAAGGTGCTACTGAAGGAATTTTTTTATTTTGCTTCGACTCAGACCAACACGGCTACCTACCTGTAACTACCGGTATGTCTGAAATAGTACAGTAGAGCAATCCTGAAACCATTTTGACTCTCCCAAATGGATCTCAAATGTTTCTCTACAAGGAAGAAGGAAATGGGAAAGCCTCCCCATTGTCTCTTTGCTCACAAATCCTGTCTTAAGGGCATGTCTGTGTATGAATTGGGTGATCCTGTGACCTGGATTCAAGATCTGAGTATTTACCATTGCAAAAGAATGGCCAGGATGCCCGGGTTTTCTGCTGTAGACTGCCCCTTCAGTGCTGTATGTATAGTATTTGAGGGGTGGTCTTGAGCTACAGGGGAGGCAATTTTCAAATGTCTATATAAGGGCTTGCACACCATTGTTCTAGGTTCCTCTCCTCCCTCCCTGCGTGGGATGAGTGGGGGACCCTGTTACAACCGATTAATAAAAATAATGCTTACTAGCTGCTTTGTTTCTCAGTATTCTCTGGTTGGCCTCTGTTATTTTCTCCTACTGATAGAGAACCTACTTAAGGACTCTATATGGACTCTTACCGTAAATACCCCATAAGGGAAAGGGAGCAGTATTTTTCTTATAACATTGCTGAGCTCAGGAGCCCCACATTACAAGAAGGAAAAGTGCCATTTGAACTGCAGCACAGAGCAGGGAGGTGGGGGGGGGGGTAGCAGCAATGGACCGCGGAGGCAGGAGATAAGCAGGCCCTGCAGAGTGGGGTGACTGGCCCCTTGGCCACGCAGGAGAGGCCAGGAACAGATAATTCAGCCGCCAGACACGGCCAGGGTCCTCTTTTGCTGGGACAGCAGGGCAAGAAGGGTTTCCAGCGCGCAAAGCCCATTCTGGTCGAAGTGAGTCCGACAGTCCATGGTCTATTGACAGAGAGGACTTAGCTGAGGGGGAGACTAACTGCTCAACAAGGGGGCACAGGGGGCAGCTGACGGAGGAACACAAGCACAGCCTGTTCTTCTCAGCGCCCTGAACTGGGTCACAGCCAGGCTCTGGCACCGTCCTGCAAGTCACGCAGATCAGGGCCAGTCTGGACCCTCTGCCTTTTGCCATGCTCAGAGGCTGGGTCCAGAATAAAGGAAACTGGGCTGTGGGGCATTTGCACTCTGTCTGTGAATCTGTTGCTGGATGGTGTTTATAATCTTAGAAGCAAGAGGCAACTTGTTTAGAAACAGGCTGGCCAGATTAAAAGAGGCCCCAATTCTGGCATACTGCAATACACCGGAGAGTCAGGGAGGTGTAGGGGTAAAATGTTCCTCCTAAGAGGCCTGGGTTCAAATTGCCACTCATCCGGGAAGCTCACTGGGTTAGGTGACCTTGAGAGTGTCACCATCTTTCTGCCCAACCCACCTCACAGGGCTGTTGTGCAGAGGTAGAAGAAGGGGAGAACCATGTACAGTTCAGTGGAAGATGGTAGAATAAAAATCTTATAAATGAACACTGTTGTGAAAGACCCGCTTAACATCTTAACCTTTCAAAAAGGGAGTTGTTTTACATCTGTCACGGCAAAAATGAGTCTTGTGACGCTTTCATCGCTAATCAATCTTTTATGGCAGCGGTCCCCAAACTAAGGCCCAATCACCTTCTCAATCTGGCCTGCGGATGGTCCGGGAATCAGCGTGTTTTTACATGAGTAGAATGTGTTCTTTTATTTAAAATGCATCTCTGGGTTATTTGTGGGCCCTGCCTGGTGTTTTTACTTGAGTAGAATGTGTCCTTTCCTTTAAAATGCATCTCTGGGTTATTTGCGGGGCATAGGAATTTGTTCATATATTTTTAAAAAATATAGTCCGGCCCCCCACAAGGTCTGAGGGACAGTGGACCGGCCCCCTGCTGAAAAAGTTTGCTAACCCCTGTTTTATGGCATGTTCCGGTCCATGAAAGCTCATACCATAATCAGTTACTTGTCTTTGAAGGTGCTACAATACAGTGGTACCTTGGTTTAAGTACACAATTGCTTCTGGAAGTCTGTACTTAACCTGAAGCGTACTTAACCTGAAGCGAACTTTCCCATTGAAAGTAATGGAAAGTGGATTAATTTGTTCCAGACAGGTCCGCGGAGTACTTAAACTGAAAGTACTCAAACCGAAGTGTACTTAAACCAAGGTATGACTGTATTCAGCTTAAATACACGGCTCTTCAGTCGCTTCCCAGAGATGGTTGAATTGCTTGGCTTTCTGAGGAAGGGCAGCCAAGGAGAATGTGGGTGAAATATTATTTTTCTTTTCTTTTTAAAATGTGTGCTCGGCACTTCTTAATGATGTATTCTGAATGAGGGAGAAAAACTTCCCTCCATCCAGTCTCCACACCCCAGACAACCTCTGCCATATCCAAGGTGGATTATAGAAAACATCCCAGCAGGAACTCATAAAACACAGCAAGGGAAGAAAAACAAATAATGCAAAACCCCAAATCATCACCACCACCACCATCATCATACAAAAGCCTCAGCAGTCAACCCTAACACACCTTTCTGAAAAACTGGGCTGGACCTGGCACCTGAAAGCCCAAATGTTTGGGGGCTGCCTGCCAAGCTCCACTGCATAAGGCTGATGCCAGAACAGAGAAGACTCTCCCCACACCCCGTCCTTAGGAAACGCCCATCCAGTAGTGTAACTAGGCAGGGTTGGGGGGGGGGGAGCTGTAAGGCAGTATGCTGTCTGCTGGGCATTGTGGTGGGCATCTGGGTGGCAGGGGAGTTGTAGGGCAGCACGGAGCTTCAACTGGTGCAAAACTACCACCCATTCCTCAAAAAGCCAGCTATGGAGTTTTGGCAGCTTCCCTTAAAAAAGCTCAACAACAGGGATGTCTTTAAGAAAGCAGGGGGTGCTATGCCACTGCACCCATCTAATCATCAGGGCACGTTGCAGAATGCCCAGGGGAGGTGGTGGTGGGGAGACATACAGGGTCAGGTGGTCCTGAAACAGACCATGGACCTGGATCGGCAGCCAGTGCAGCTCTTAAAAGCGCTGAATGGGCCGGTTTCAGCCAACGTTTTGCACCAGTTGAAGCTCCTGAACACTTTTCAGGGGTAGCCCCAAGTTGAGCGCGTCACAGTAGTCAAGTCTGGAGTGTATGAGAACCTGAACGGTTGTAGCTGAGGCCAACCTCTCCCTTGGGAAGAGTGCCGCAGGTGTACCAGCTGGAGCTGGCAAAAGGCTTGCACTCCATTCTGGTGGTGGACTGAGAAGGAGGCACCCATAGCTGAGAGCAGTAGGAGCAGTAGGGCATGTCGCTCAGGCCTGGAGAGCGACAAATGAGACACACTCCATGCCCCACCTGGAAGGACCTGGTATCCATCTCCTCCTCTCTCCCCTCCTGCACGTGAACTGGATTTCACCTGTGATGATGGGATGTCACCAGTGTCCCTTGCTTGGCATAGAGAACTGCCTGCTGTTCCCAAATCCCCACCTCTTCATGCCTCTCGGAGCATGTGGGTTTCTCATCCGTCTTTCCTGGTAGGAAACAGCTTCTGGGTAAACAACAAGAAGTGGGGAAGAGGTGAGCGGCTTGTTCCAGAAGCCTTGCTCTCGGGGAAAGGCTTGGTGGGGAGGGCTCAGCAAAGCCAGGCAGAACTCAAGGGCGGCCAAAGGCTGCTGGGTGGCGGCTCAGGGAGCAGTTAAGTCCGGATTTCTGACCAAGTCATGCACTTTGGCTTAAAAGCATCACACTTGCCCTGGTCAGGCAGGGTATAGGGCAGTATATAAATATATAGACCCCGGGTATAGGGCAGTATATAAATTCAATAAATAATAATAACAACCAGGCCCAACACTTTCTGAGAGGGGTCCGTCCTCACATCTACTCTCATCTGGAAATAAATGAGTTTTGATCAGAAGGTCAGCGGTTCGAATCCCCATGACGGGGTGTGCTCCCGTTGCTCGGTCCCTGCTCCTGCCAATCTAGCAGTTGGAAAGAAAGTGCAAATAGATAAATAGGGACCACTACAGCAGGAAGGTAAAGGGAATTTCCGTGCACTGTTCTGGTTCGCCGGAAGCAGCTTAGTCATGCTGGCCACATGACCCGGAAGCTGTATGTCGGCTCCCTCGGCCAATAAAGCGAGAAGAGCACTGCAACCCCAGAGTCGTCCGCAACTGGACCTAATGGTTAGGGGTCCCTTTACCTTTACATTTCATTTGTATACCAGACTTCATCTGTAGATCTCAGGGCAGGTCACAACATAAAAACCATAAATATATAATAAAACAAAATACATAATATAAACAAGAACACAGAGATAACTGGAGGATCTGGGTCAATCCCTATGGGGAGAAGCAGCCCTTGAGGTCCTGAGCCACTTAAGGCTTTATAGGCCAAAACAAGCACTTTGAATTGGGCCTGGAGACTAATTGGCAGCCAGAGAAGTTGGGCCAAGAATGGTGAAATATCTTCAAACCATCTTGCCCCAGTGAGCAACCTGGCCACCAAATTCTGCACCAGCTGAAGTTTCTGAACCACCTTCAGAAGCAGCCCTATGTATAACTAACTGCCTCCATCTTATCTGGATTGAGTTTCAGTTTGTTGTCTCTCATCCAGTCCATTACTGAGGCAAGACACTGGTCCAGCATTTCCACTGCCTCACCTGCAGGTGTAAGGGAGAAGTAGAGCTGTGTGTTGTCAGCAAATTGCTGACAGCAAACTCCGGATGACCCCACACAGTGGGTTCGTGTAGACGGGATAAAATCAAACCCTGAGGAAACCCATGTTGAAGGCTCCACAGGACTGAAACATCTTCCTTGGAAACGTCCATCCAAATAGGACAGGAGCCACCACAAAGCAGTGCCACCCACCCCTAATTCAGACAGCCGCTCCAGAAGGATACCATGGTCGATGGTATTGTTAAAGGAAAATTCCTGGCTCACTTGGATTTGCCAAAGAAAGATATCAGCCAAGAATATTGGAGCAAAACAGCAGCCTGTAGGCCTGGTCTTTATTCAAGGAACTGTTGCAACAAGACTTCCAACTACCGAATGGAAGAAGCAGAAAGAAAGAAGCCCCAAACAAAGGATGGCTCCCTTTTCCAGAAGTTCCCCCTTTTACCCATAACACCCTTAGTGAAGCATCATACATACATCATATATACATCACAGCTATGTCATAATCTGGGAGGGGTCTCCTGGCAGAAACCTGAGTACTGTATCAGGTTTTCCCCCATCCCTCCCTTGACCTCTACCTCATACCCATTAAGTGAAAGAAAAGGTGAGTACAGTATGTACATGTTCCTGTTCTCCTGATCAAGTTAATCACACTCCTTTGTCTTGACCAAGATCCTACCGGTAACAAACTGAGGTTGGGTTTACTATTGTTTCTGGAATGGCTACCTATCTGGCACTCAGGGGCCAGGATGCCAGCGATTATCACCCAGGCAAGGAGGCTGCTGAGTACATGGTCTCAGGTTTGGGGGGTTATGGCTTCCCCTGCCCATGTCCCAGGCTCTCCCCTTGGTAGCCATTCCTTTCCTGAACAGAACCAAGTTGGAATGGTGCAAATCTGATACTGGAGCGATTTTATATGACTTTCTATGACCATTGAGCCAGTACATACGATAGATACATTTATCAGTGAATTGTTGCATTTGGTAATGTGCAGCAGAGGCCCTATCAATAGATAGGAAAAAACTGTGTGATTAAGTGTTTTGTGGAGACATTTGGAGGAGCGATTGTGTTGATTTTGGTAGTCGGGGTGTGTGTGTATAATGTCTGCTGGAGGGGCAACCTCCCAAAAAACCTTTACATAAATTAACTGCTATAAGAAAAAAACTGTTCCTTTTCCCTTATGGTGATTCCAAGAGCCCCGTATAGAGTCCTTTATTGGGTTCCCTATCAGTAGGAGAAAATAACAGAGGCCAACCAGAGAATATTGAGAAGCAAAGCAGCTAGCGAAGCTTGATCTTTATTAAACTGTTAAACTACCGACAGGGAATCGACTTAAGGACTACCCCATAAAGGATAATGTTATAAGAATTTTAAGCTCTTAGAAATGTTCATAAATGTACAATGCAAACATGCACATAAATATATAAACCAATGACTGAAAACAGTACAGAAAAAGTCCTGAAACAATTTTGTCCCTCGCAAATTGACCTCAAATATTTCTCTGCAATGTCGAAGGAAAATGGAAAAGCCTCCCCATTGTCTTTTTGTTAAGGGTATGTCTGCCTATGAACAGGGTGAGCCTGTGACCTGGCTCAGGAACTACCGTGTTTCTCCTAAAATAAGACACGTCTTATATTTATTTTTCCTACAAAAAAACACATCGCGGCTTATTTTCAGGGGATGTCTTATTTTTTATTAAGCATGGTACAGCATTGTTACCGGTAAGTACCGGTATGGTACGGGGCTTTCTTGCGCCACCCGCTGAGCCCACTGCTGGGTCCCTGGGCTTGACGCGGTGCGGCGCGGTGCGACTGGGGCTGCTGCCGACACCTGCCGGCTGCTGCGGCTTCGCGCGCCGCCCGCTGAGCCCACTGCTGGGTCCCTGGGCTTGACGCGGTGCGGTGCGGTGCGGTGCGGTGCGGCTGCTGCCGGCTCCTGCGGCTTCGCGCGCCGCCCGCTGAGCCCACTGCTGGGGCCCTGGGCTTGACGCGGTGCAGCGCGGCGCAGCTGGGTCTGCTGCCGGCTCCTGCGGCTTCGCGCACCGCCCGCCCGCTGCCGGGTCCTGGGGCCCGTTCAGCCGGAGCTCGGTGCGTCGCTGTGCTGGGGCTCCCACTGGGCTGGGGCGCGGTGCGCGCTGCTGCGTTTGCCGGCTCCTGCTGGGTCTGGTAGGTACCCCCCCCCCCAAGACGTCTTATTTTCGGGGGATGTCTTATATTTTTTGCTTGTAGAAGATCGTGGCATGGCTTATTTTAGAGGCACGTCTTATTTTAGGAGAAACACGGTAAGTATTCATCATTACAAAAAGACTGGCCAGGCTCCCCCAGGTAATCCAATCAAGTGACCATTAACAGGTAACCTGCCAGACAGGAGATAAACAACACACTTGGATTTCTGTTTTTGTTGTTGTTTAGTCATGTCCGACTCTTCGTGACCCCATGGACCATAGCACGCCAGGCTTGTTATAAGGGGAAACTGCTCCTTTATCCCTTATGGGATATCCAAGAGTCCATATAGACCACCCCTTTTGTAGACCACCCCTTTTGTGATGTATGTATCATGTATCTGGGGGGTGGTCTTGAGCTCCAGGGCGAGCAATGTAAAATGGTTCTGGGTCCTCCTCCTTTCTCCTGCGTGAGGTGAGTGAGGACCTGTTGCAACAGTTCGACACTGACAACTGGGAAACACTGCCCTGCGAGTGCTCCAGTTGGAGAACAGCCTTTACCAAAGGTGTCATGGGCTTTGAAGAAACTCAATCTCAGGACGCAAAGGACAAACGTGCTAAGAGGAAGGCACGCTTGGCAAATCCACACCGTGATCAACTCCCACCCGGAAACCAATGTCCCCACTGTGAAAGGACGTGTGGATCCAGAATTGGCCTCCAGTCACTTACAGACCCATTGTTAAAATCGTGTTTATGGAAGACAATCTTACTTGGCTACGAATGATCGGCAAAGAAGAAGAAGAGCAACAGTTCAATAAAGATCAGGCTTACTAGCTGCTTTGCTTCTCAATATCCTCCGGTTGGCCTCTGTTATTTTTTCCTACCGAGAGGGAATCGGCTTAAGGACTCTATATGGACTCTTGGATACCCCATAAGGGGTAAAGGAGCAGTTTTCCCTTATAACAAGCCTCTTCAGCCAGCCAGGCTATGCTTCTGCGCCCGGGGATTCCCATGTTCTTTGTGCCCTTGAAGCACCTCAGCCTAGGGCTGGCGTGGAGTTCCTCCTTGGTAGATGTGGGCCTGGGGGCCTTCTGGGCAAGCGATGCTCTGGCGGCTCTGTCCTGGAGCCAAGGGGTCTGGGCCTTCCTTCTCCGCCCGGCACCTGGCCATCATAGCTGCCAAGTTATCCCTTTTTTTCAGGGATTTTCCATTATGCTGAATAGGCTTCCTCGCGAGAAAAGGGAAAACTTGGCAGCTATGCTGGCCATGGTTCCCGCTGCTGCCGGGCTCCAGCCAGGCCCTTCCCGGCCCCGGAGGCTCCTGGGCGTAGGGCCTTGGCTGCCATACCAGAGCCTCCCTCCCTCCAATCCAGCTCCTTCCTCCAACTCCCCTCAGGACTCCAAAATCGCTGCAAAGGCTTCTGGGATGGAAGTCGCAAAGGCTTCTGGGATTACCAGCCTCTCTTTCCGCGCCCTTTTTCGCGGCGCATGCGCTTCCCCCTCAAGTAAACGGCTGTTTTCCCCCAGTCACGTGAGCCGCTCGCTATTTCTCTCGTCCCCTTGGCAACGACGCGCCCTCCTCCCTCCCTACAGCGGTTTCGACGCAGAGGCGCATCGGCCTTCGCGTCACGGCGCCCGCGCGCGCTCGGCCACACGCGTCCCGAGATTGGCTCTTGCCGCCGCCGCCGGCGCGCGCTGATTGGCCGCGGGGCGGCCTCCAAGTGCGCCTGCGCAGCGCGGCCTGCTTTCTTCCTCCTTCCCTCGCGGCGGCCCTGAAAGCGGCCCGACATGGAGCGCGCCGGCGCCACGCCGGGAGGAGCAGCGCCCGGCCGTATGCGTGGGTGTCACGTGGGAGAGAGGGGAGGGGTCCCTCCCCCGGGCGACACAACAGCCCCGCGAGGTCGGCCTGTCGCCCCCTGACGCCTTGGTTTCTCTTTCCCCCCGGCAGCCACGAAGCGCCGCCCGCCGGCCTCCTCGCCCGCCCCGCTCGGCATCTCGGCCTCCAGCCCGGCCCTCAGGACGGACCCGCAGCGGCTTTTCGAGGACACCAGCGCCTCCGCCTCCTCGGCCTTCCTCTCGGAGCCCGTCTCCAGCTTCGCCGCGGCCTACGGGAGCAGCCTGGCCAGCCAGGGCAAGGAGATCGTGGGCAGGAACGTGAGTGCAGCTCCGGGGCATGCGCAGACGCGCGACGTCAGGGGAGGGATCCCCAGGGGTCCTCTAGTCCATCCCCAGGAGCTCTTCTTAAAACCCACGCGTTAATAACCCGAGTCCATAACCGGTTGAGATCGTCCCCTCCGCCCTGGAGCGGCAGGAAACAAGCTTGGTCCTAGAACCCATGAATCATACAGTTGGAAGGGACCCCCAGGGGTCCTCAAGTCCAGCCCCCTGAGCTCTCCTTAAAACCCTCCCATAAGCTATAGCTTAGGGCCCTACTCTACTCTATTGGGACCCCCCCAAAAAAATTAAAGGAAAAAACCTGGATGTACATTTCCAAAATATAAGATAAAAAACAAATAACATAAAACCTGCATACAGCAACAGTGTTTCATGTTGTGTAGGCTCCTATTTGTGATGTGCAAATGGCTTGAGATACCTATTAGGTCCATAAATTACCATATAGCATATATCCAACACAAAAAACAGCAACCATTTGTTGTTGACAAAGGACAGCTGGACATATCCAGGGCCCCATTACCTTCAGAAGCTGGGGGCTGTGTCTAACCTAAATCCCTGCTCCCATTATTAATCCCAGACCATAACTGATTCAGGTCCTCCCCCTCTGAAGTGGCAGGAAACCAGCTTGGCCCCTTTTCTTAAAACCCAAGAATCATACAGTTGGAAGGGACCCCCGGGGGCCATCTAGTCCAGCCCTCTGCCATGCAGGAATCCCAACTCATTGCATCCATATTATTGATTGCATGGCATTTATTCCGAGGAGTGCAGGGTGGCAGCCGTGGTTCTCCTGGCCTCCTTGCTTAAATCCTCGCCACAACCCTGCGAGGTAGGCGGGGCAGAGAGAGGCAGTGATATGCAACAAAGGAAATCCCCTTGAGACACTTTGCTCTCTGCTCATGCTCTGTTTCTGCCACTTCTCCTACCCTCCCAGATTGACCGCTTTGTCCCCGTGACCAAGCTGAAGTACTACTTTGCTGTGGACACTGTCTATGTGGGCAGGAAGCTGGGGCTGCTCCTCTTCCCTTTCCTGCACCAGGTGAGCTGCAAAGGGCCCCGGCTAAGGCAGAATGGGGGGCCGCCGGGAACTGCGGAGGATTGGCCTGCTCAAAGGGGCCCCCTGCTATGGCTTTGAGGCTCAGGCCAGGGCGCCTTCCCCTGTGCCACCCCGACCCCTTTGGCCACCCTGGTCTCTTGGCAGCAGGGAGCCCGTTGGTAGCCTGTGGGGGTTCTTGGCTGTCTTTGGCAGGATTGGCAGGTGCAGTACCAGCAGGACACCCCTGTGGCCCCCCGCTTTGACGTCAATGCTCCTGACCTCTACATTCCAGGTACGGCAGGTCTCTGTGGGTCCCTGGGGTGGCACCAGCCCTGAGGTGGCTTGGGGGGAGAAGCCCCTGGGGAGAGAAATGGTGGAGGCCTTGCTTTGGCAGGGCTGAGCCCAGTCTCTCCCATGGCTAAGGAGCCCTTTCCCTCCGCAGTCATGGCGTTCATCACCTACATCCTGGTGGCGGGTCTGGCGCTGGGGACCCAGAACAGGTGAGATGTTTTAGGGATCACATTTCTGCTGGCATTCCTAGGGAAGGCAGGGCAAGGCAGCTCCCCAAAACGCTGCTGAGCTGCCCAGGACCCCATCCTCATTTCCTTGCCAGTTCAGCCCAAACAGGCATGGCATCCTGCAAAAAATCCCAGGATGTGTAGCTTGTGAAGGATGCTGAGAGTTCTAAGGAACTCTGGGGACCCCGTAGCTATGCGAGGGGATAAGGGGGTCTCGCAACAGCAATCTTAGAATAGTCCTCTATCTAGTCCAACCCCCTGCACTGCAGGAATCACAGAGTCCCTGACAGGGGGGCCACCCAACCTATGCTTAAAAACTTCTAAGGAAGGAGAGCCTGCCGCCTTCTGAGGGAGTCCGTTCCACTGTGCACCCGCTCTTACTGTCAATAATATTAAGTTTAGTTGGAATCAGGGAAGAGGCATGAGATGGTCTGGGGCTGTGAGCGCCTTCCTGTAGCCCTGGAGGCCTGGGCAGTTTGGGTGGCCAGGGAGCCCCCTCCTCAACACTCTCCCTCACCCACCCCTTGCAGATTCTCCCCTGACCTGCTGGGCTTGCAGGCGAGCTCAGCCCTGGCTTGGCTCATTGTCGAGGTGATAGCCATTCTCCTCAGCCTGTACTTGGTCACTGTCAACACGGACCTGTCCACCATTGACCTGGTGGCCTTCTCAGGGTACAAGTATGTTGGGTGAGTAACCAGGAGGCGAGGGCAGCCTGCTCCAGGCGGGGGGTGCGGTGGCTGAGCTCCTTTTAATGTTTGAAGTTTTATTGTTTTTAATATCCTGTTGGAAGCCGCCCAGAGTGGCTGGGGAGGCCCGGCCAGATGGGTGGGGTATAAGTAATTTACTTATTATTATTATTATTATTATTATTATTATTATTATTATTATTATGGGCTGGGGAAGAGCTGGGCTCTGGGCCTGACACATCTCCCCTCCTGTGACAGGATGATCGTCGGCCTCCTGGCTGGGCTGCTCTTTGGGAAGACGGGTTATTACCTGCTGCTGAGCTGGTGCTGCGTCACAATCTTTGTCTTCATGGTAAGAACTTCCAGGAAGTGTGTGGCGGTGGGTCGTTCCCCAAATTCTTCTGCACTTGTTTAGCATTTTACACAGCAGGAGCAGGCCTCATTTCAGGCTCTGCGTTGGCCTCTAGTAGCAGCAGCCTTTTACCAGCTTTGTGAATGGATTTAGGGCAGGGAGGCTGGTTCTGCCACACTGGGAGCAGAGCTGAGGGAGTGCCACAACTATGGCGTAGCACAAGCGCAGAGCGGAAGGCAAGAGGTGGGGGGCAGGTGCTGAATGTTGGCCTCGCACAGGGCACCGCTGAAATTTGAAAGGCCAGAGTCTGCCCCTGACTATGGCCCTTCCTGGACAAAGACAGCCTGACCCTGTAGTCTATGCATTGGTAACCTTGAGGCTAGATTACTGCAAAGTGCTCTATGTAGGACTGCCCTTGGGCTCAGTCTGAAAGCTCCAGCTGGTGCAAAATGTGACAGGGGCCTCTGGTTGAGAATGCATGACTCCTGTTGAATGGTTTCCCTGGCTACTTAATGCAAGAAGAGCCCTGCTGGATCCGGCCAAAGGCCTGTCTGGTCCAGCATCCTCTTCTCACGGTAGCCAACCAGATTCCCCAAAGGGAAACCCTCAGTTAGGAAGGAGCCACGCCCTCTCCCTTCCTGCCGTTTCCAGCAACTGGACTTCTGAAGCATTGCTGTGGAGGGAGAGCAGAGCCGTCGTAGCCGGTAGCCATCAGTCGCCCTCTTCTCCGTGAATTTGTTCTTTCGGAGCCGGGTTCAAGGTCCTTGTGTTGATCTAGAAAGGCCCTGAAGCCGTCTGTCCCAGCTCAGTCACTGAGACCACCTGCAGGAATGTCATTGGCCATTCCCCAAGTTGGAGATACTCACTTGATAACAACAAGCAACTGGGCCTTTAGCGCCTAGTCCTGTGGAACGCTCTGCCACTGGAGATTCAATAGGCACCTTCTGTGCCAGCTTTAAAAAACCCGCTGAAACTTTTTCTGTTCCGCCAGTTGTATGCCAGCGACTAAGAATACATCCTTCCAGAATAGTTAATTGCTGCCTGTTTGTAACTTTTTTGGTGGGTTTTATTGCATGGCTTTATTGCTGCAAACCCCTCCAAGGTAAAATAAAAAAAATCCTTCAGTAGCACCTTAAAGACCAACTAAGTTTTTACTGTATTTTAATATGAGCTTTCGTGTGCATGCACACTTCTTCAGATACTGAAGAATTAGATACTGAAGAATCAGATACTGAAGTATCTGAAGAAGTGTGCATGCACACGAAAGCTCATACCAAAATAAAAACTTAGTTGGTCTTTAAGGTGCTACTGAAGGAATTTTTTATTTTGCTTCGACTCAGACCAACACAGCTACCCTCCAAGGTGTAAAAGCAGTATGCAGATGGCCTTTAAATAAAACAGCCCCTGTTGCAAGAACCGTCCATCCTGCTTGGAAAATCCCCAGGAAGGCAGGGCCTCCGTGTCCCTCCCTGCACTTTGGCCCTGATTTGCCTTTTCCTCTGGCTTTTCCAGATCAGGACCCTGCGCCTGAAGATACTGTCGGAAGCAGCGGCGGAGGGGGTGCTGGTGCGGGGAGCCAAGAACCAGCTGCGCATGTACCTGACCATGGCTGTGGCCGGCCTTCAGCCGCTCATCATGTACTGGCTCACCTTTCACCTCATCTACTGACGGACGGGTCTGCTGAGGGGGCAAGGGTGGGGGTCCCTACTCCCTGTGGGGGGTCTGTGCAGCAGGCTGGACATAGACCTGGCCTGGAGCCACCGTGGCTCTGGCTTCAGCGACCTCGGGGTGTGTGGATGTTGTCAGGGCTGGGTGGGCAGCAGGAGCCTGTTTGTAGATGGGGAGGGGGCTCCAGCAGGGGTCCCAGGCAGACTTCCACTCAGCTCCCTCTGTCTGGGGGCAGCATCCTTTTCCCACCCCCCACCCCCTTTGCATGCAGGCCGGAGCCTTTGCGATCACTGCACACCACCGGAGAGCGCATGGTATTCTCCGCCCGTGCGCCAGGTTTTGCTGCTTGCGAGCGACTCAGTATTACTAGGGAGGGGGGGGAGGCTGCCAGAGGGGGTTTCATGGAGCAGCCACCCAACACCCGCCTGCCCCCCCCCAGCCCACAAGCTGCTTGCTTCTCTGTTCAACTTCGCAGCCTTTGGTGCTGTACACACAACAACAGGCCAATAAAGAATGAATCCTGTGCTGGGGGTCGCTCTCTGCTGCGTGGTGAGGGTGGGGGGAGGCAGAAAGTGGGGCTTTCTTTCTGGAGCAAGAAGGCTCTTGCAGGCTGTGGTGGATCCTCTCAGCAGAGCATGCAGCTTGGGTCGCTCAATCAGCCTGCAACACTGTGCCACTGCTCACTGGGTGCAAACCAGGGAGGAGGGGTTGGGGGCATGGGGGGCGGGCAACACAAGGGCTTGGCCCTCACAGAAGAATGGCAGCCCTTCCCACCCTCTTCCTTGTAACTAACTCCTCACCCTCTGCCACGGTCCCTGTTCCACCTGTGGGGCCTGGGGCTGAATTGTGGTTCTTCTCACATGGAGAGAAGGCGAGGCTGAATCTGTTCAAAGCAACATCCTCCTTTGCCCGTGGCATTTGCCCACCTGTTGCCCCCTTCAGCTCAGCCACCCCCCTTCACAGTCTCACACCTCTCCTGGGGCCCGGATGGATGCGTTCCAGGTCTGCAAACTAACACACCCTCACAACTCCTTGCCACCAAAAGGATTTAATTATTTTACTCTGCTGAAGTTTCACCTTCCATTTTCTTCCATAGACATTCCAGTGTGACAGAAAAGGCAGCTCCCTTTATTTGTCCCAATAGTGCAAAAAGCAGGAAAAAACCCTCCATGAGAACATAAGCAGAGCCTGCTGGATCAGACCAAAGGGGGTCCATCTAAGTCCAGAATCCTGTTCTCAGGTGCCGCTCCTCTTCTGTGAATTGGTCCGATCTTTGAAAGCCATCCCAACCCAAGTTGGTGCTCTTGCTGCCAGCAGAAGAAAGCAAAGCATGTCTGCATACAATGCAAGGCCTGCCTTCCAGCCCCCTGATGCTCCAACCTTCAAAATGCAAAGCCCTTCCCCTGCTGAACCATCACCAGGGAACATAACATGCTTGACAATCTGAAAGCAACCCCTTTCATTAGTCCTGAGCCAAAGGAAGGGGCTGCTCCATAGCTGGGCTCCGGTGGGGCTTAGGCAAGTCTGCAGCAAAGAGCCCCGGTGTGTGCAGGGCTCAGTGGCTTCTCTCCTTCTTCTTCTCCTTGTGGGCCTTCTTTTCTTTCTTGGGCTTCTTCAACTTCTTCTGGCGGCCAGTGCCAGGTCCCTGCAGACGTGGGGGGAAGCAGAATATCTTAACATTTCCTACCAGCTGCAGCAGGAGAGGCCCCAGCAGGCAAAGGAAGTTTGACCAGGAGCCAGCCCTCAATCCAGGGGCGGGTGTGTTGAGGGAAGCCCGGTGCAGCAGGGGTGGGGGGAGGGAATGGATAGGGCTAGTCAGGAAATTGGGACAGGAGGGCCTGGCATGCTCTGGTCCATTGGGTCACGAAGAGTTGGACACGACTAAACAACAACAAAACAGAAGATAAGAGAGCCTGTGGACACTCTGCTTTCACTGACTCTCAAAGGCCAGTTGGCATCCATGCAGGAGGTTTTCACATTGCCCAAAGAATGGAGCCCTAGAAAGGTAGAGTTGGAAGGGGCCCTGGCGGCAAACCCTTTGCAGTGCAGGAATCTTGCCCCATGTGAGCCTTGGGAAGGGGTCAAAGCACCCAGCTTTGGGGGGGGGGAGCTGTTGGCTTGCTGCCTGCACCCAAGCGTTGCCCAGAGTCCTGACATGGAGGGAGCTATTGCTTGTCACCTAAGACAGAATGACGCCAGTATCACCAGGAAGTTTAGCAGCCAAGCATCTCCACACCCAAAAGCACACAGAAATGGCAGTATGCATGACCCTCACAAACTCTCAAAACCTGGGCAAAGAGGCACATCTTAACCTGGACCGGAAAGGGTTGGAAGTCAAGAGTCCAAAGGCCACCTAGCCCATCCCGCCCCCCTCCTCACGGGGGACATGATGGGAGACCCAGGGCTGGAGCATTTCTAGGCTTCCATGGACGCGCCCCTCTCAGGAAGGTGGGGGGGGGGAGGCGACAAAGGTCTGCGAGAGGAGGGGGTCAGGCCTCTTTCTCCTAGACGGGGGTGTCCCTCTGCCAACCTCCCGCCACCGCCTCTTGCCTTGCGCTCCTGGTCGCTGTCGCTGGAGGAGCTGCTGCTGCTGCTGCTACTGGAGTCGGATGCAGATCGGGGCCCGCCTTCCTGCAAGGGGGAAGCGGGAGTGAGAGGGGGGGTCCCGTTGCTGGGGGGGGTCTCCGCCAGTTGCTCAAGCGGGGAATTGGAGGGGAGGGACCCCCCAACTCACCGCGAGGCTCTTTCCGGCGCCCTCGACCGCGGGAGGCGTCCCAGACGGCTGGGCAGCCGCAGGCGCATCGCCGCTGCGCGGGCCCGGCTTCATCTCCGCGACGGCATCGGGCTTCGGGGGATCGGGCCCCAGCGCTGCAGGCAGAGGAGAGAGGGAAAGAGCCGCCCCAGGGTCACACACGGGGCCTCACCTCGAGGGGACCCAGGCGTCCTGGCCTTGGGGACACCCCGCCCCCCGCAAAAAAAAAAAAGAGAGAATCCAGCCGTCTTGAGAGGCAGCCCACCCCGACTCACCTGCCGCCAGGTCGAAGTCCATCGTGCCAGGTGCGCACTTGCTCCGGTGGACGACGGCGGGACGCTTTCCCGAAGGCAGGCGGGGCGAGGCACCGCCCGGAGAGGAGGGACGCGGCGCGCTTGCTCGGAAGCCGCCCCAGAGCGTCCGTCGAGCGCGGGGGACGGGCCTCGGGACCCAGCCCGATGCATCATCCTCGGTGGGCGGGGCTGCGTCCGCCCCGTCGGGGGGGGGCGCCCGGGGCTTTTCCGGGCGCAGAAGCACAGAAGTGGCCAAGAGACGGGGAGGTGGGTCGCCGGAGGCCGGAGCTTGGTGGGCAGAGGGCACACACATCCCCTGCCCGCCTGGCCAGAGGTCCTGAGCTTAGAGACAGTGTTATAATAAGAAAAAACTGCTCCTTTTCCCCTTATGGGGTATCCAAGAGCCCGTATAGAGTCCTTCTGTAGGTTTTCTATCGGTAGGAGAAATTACAGAGGCCAACCAGAGAATATTGAGAAACAAAGCAGCTAGTAAGCATGATCTTTATTAAACTGTTGCAACAGGGTGCTCACAACCACATGCAAGACAGCAGGAGGCAGGAGGAACCCAGATCAATGGTGTGCAAGCCTGGCCTTATATAGACATTTGAAAATGTCTGTAGCTCAAGGCCACTCCCCCAAAACATCATACATACAGCACTGAAGGGGCAGTCTACAGCAGAAAACCTGTATGCCAGCCCAGGATACCTGATAATGGTCACTGATTGCTTTTACTTGGGCATGCTGGCCATTCTTCCGTGATGGTAAATACTCAATTCCTGAATCCAGTTCACAGGCTCACCCTATTCATACACACCCTTAAGACAAGATTTGTGAGCAAAGAGACAATGGGGAGGTTTTCCCATTTCCTTCCTCCTTGCAGAGAAACATTTGAGATCCATTTGGGAAAGTCAAAATGGATTCAGGATTGCTCTCCTGTACAATTTCGGACACGTAGTTTATATACTTATGCATGTGTTTGCCTGGTACATTTATGAACATTTATTTTATATATATGAGGCCTTAGAATTCCTGTAACAATAGGATGCTCTGACATAGCATTGTAGAGCTGAAAGAGACAAAAAAAAAAAAAAAACCCTCCAAGAAGGAGAGCCCACCGCCTTCCAAGCTCACCTGTTTCTGTCCAGCAGCTCTTACCATCAGAAAGCTCTTCTTCCTCATGTTTCGAGACAATAGCTTTCCTTGTTATGTGAATCCTTTGCTAAGGGTCCTGCGCTCTGGGCAGCAGAAAACGGGCTCACTCAGTGCAGTGGGGCAGGTACAGCCCTGCATGCTACAGTGTTTTGTGCATTGGGGGGTTGGGGTGCCTGTATCTTTAAGGGCTCCCCCCCCAGTGGTGCAACAGGCCAGCTGGTTGACTTGCAGAGCAGCTGCTTCCTGCTTGTTCAAGCCTTAGGCAGGAGGGGGTTAATTCATCACAAGATGGTTCTCTGTGTGCCCCCCAGGAGGAAAGCATTAGGATCCTCTTTGTTCTCCCCTCCATGCTGCTGTTTTGGGGGTGGTTTCCAAGAGGAGAGGGGGAGATAGTTGCTCCCTCTGCTTACTAAAAACCACACACAGAGAGAGCCACTGCTTCTAAGCTGTGTGTCTAGAGACCAGGCCTTTTCTGTTCCAAGCAGGAAATGTTCCCTTGCACCAGCTTCATTGTAAAGCCCCACTTGAATGTGGGGCTTTTGGTGGGTGTGGGGCGGGGGCAGGCTAGAGTTCTCATCCAATGACAGCCCCCTCCTTTGGGCAGAGTAATATGACAGAGGCCAGAGAGGCTTGTGCTGGCAATAAAATAAAATATTATTATTTATACCCTGCCCATCTGGCTGGGTTCCCCCAGGCTCTCTGAGCGGCTCCCAATAGAATATTAAAAACACGATAAAACATCAAAATAGGGCTGCCTTCCCTAAATAGGGCTGCCTTCAAATGTTTTCTAAAAGTCAGGTAGTTGTCTATTTCCTTGATATCTGGTGGGAGGGCGTTCCACAGGGCGGGTGCCACCACTGAGAAGGCCCTCTGCCTGGTTCCCTGTAGCTTTGCTTCTCACGATGAGGGAACCGCCAGAAGGCCCTCGGAGCTGGACCTCAGTGTCCGGGCAGAATGATGGGGGTGGAAACGCTCCTTCAGGTATACTGGGCTAGACTCCCCTCTTCACAGCAGGAGTCACCCCAGATGAACAGACAGAACAGGCCTGGAGCAGGAATGGTACCCGGGCAGCTGCCCCGAATGGCTTTGTCCTTTTGGGGGGGGGGATGCAGAGAGAGGCTAGGCTTTTAGGCTCCCCCCCCCCGGTGGGGTACGGGGGGGGGGGGGGAAGCTGCACACATACCTCCCCCCTCGCTGTCCAACACAAGATGACTCCAACCGCCGCAAGAGTTTGATCTGTTTTATTCAAAGACCTTCCAGACTTTAAAAGGCAATTAAAAGAACAATTCCAAAAAATTCAACACAATCAAGTTTCAATTTTTTAAAAAAGTATAAAAACCCACTCAATGCTACACACAAGTTGGATTTTGCTCAGAGAGAGGCACACCCTGGCTGCTCACCAAGGGGCGGGGAGCTGCTTCGGCTTGTCTGGAGGCGAGGAAGGGTCCCGGTCCGGCAGAACAAAAGCAGCCTCAGAGCGAGGGAGGGAGGGAGTCTGCCTTGCAGGGCAGTCGCTCCAGCTCCTGGGGGCACGAGGGGGGGGGAAATAAGTGGGTGTCAGTTCCTTGTTTTCTCCAAAGGAGGAGGTCCAGCAGCCTCATCTCCCAGGCAGGCAGGCAGGCAGGCAGGCAGGCAGGCAGGCAGGCAGGCAGGCAGGCAGGCAGGCAGGCAGGCAGGCAGGCTCCACGATTCTCAAGGAAGTGGCCTGCCTGTTTCTCCCGCCTGCCAGCCCTGCAGCTGGAGCCTGATGGTGCCTGAAAGATCAGGAAGAGGCAGACCTGTTCAGTGAAGCCTGTCCCAGAAGCACAAGATGATTTCAAGGCCACAGAGGAGGACCAAACTGAAAACCTGCCTCCCATTGTTTTTTTTCTCCTGAAGCTCCTGCTGCTGCAATGACTCTGTGGCAGGGACCAGAGGCCACACCAGGAAAGCACACCTGGGAAGGCCAGGAGAGAGAGGAGAGGCTGGTTCTGCCCCCAGAAAGGGGACAGGATGGAGGGATGGATGGGGAAGCTGCAGGCAGAAGGAAGAGAAGGCGGCTACAGCAGCAGCAGTTCAGACAAAGAGCAGGGCAGAGAGGAAAGGCCTCTCCGGCAAACGTAAAACTAGAACTCACTTCAATTGATCCAAAACAAAAGGGGAGGACAAGGCAGGAGCAGCTCAGGTAGGAGCGGAAGGGGCCAAAGCAAAGCAGGCCTTGAAAGGGGGGAATCAGCCTGCCTGCCTGGGGAGTGTCTTTCTGCGGAGAGCAGGGCCAGTCCCCTTTTGGGCAAGCAGAGCACCCAGTGGGGTCTGTCTGGGGTTGTGAGAAATGGCTGGAGTCTCCCTGGAAGCAGCAACAGCAGCCACCATCGCTTCCCACCCCCTCGCAACAAGAGGCCATAAAGCAGATGGCAAAGTCCACAAAAATACAGGCCGCTCCCTGCTCCTCACCCCTACACCAGGGCACATCGTGGCACACCAAAGACCGTGCCCAGGAAGAAGCAGGGCATTCCTGACCCGACAGAGACTTTGACCTCTCTCTCCCCCCCCCCCCAACTCTCAGGAGCAGCGCTGTGAACACTGGGGCAGGGGAATGAACATTCAGTGGGAGACGCTTCGCTCCCTCCCCTACAAAGCAAAATTTTGTACCATTGGGGAGGGGGAGAAGAGGGCCACCCCCCCCCCGCCTGGCCAATTTCTCCCTCTCTACCTTCACATCTCTACCCTGCAGTGAGGAGTCACAGCTTCATGGATTTGGAGACTCCAGCGTTGTGCTCCCCCACAAAAAAAAACTCCCACCATTCGCTGTAACAACTGGGCTTCACCGCCTGTGTTGAGAATCTCCCACAGACAAGATCCACGGGAATCTGGGAACGGCAGCGGATCCCAAGGCTGGGGAAGCGCCCCCCAACTTGCACTGCTTGCAGACTGTGGCATTGAGGAGGGGGGCTGTGATAAATGGGGGAGGGGGCAGGCCCTGCATCTTGGGGCTCTCCCATTTGCCCAGGCACCCTTCCCTTCCATGTTTGGGGCACAGGCCTCCCCCATGCTTCAAGTAACCTTTCCGGGGAGTTGGGGCCCCAGATATACCCCCCCCCCGCCCGTGTTCCTGCTCCCGGCGGCTGTGCTTAGAAGAGAAGGGGAGAGCAAACTTGGAGAGACAACCAGCGTCATGAGAAAGGAGCCCCCTCCCTGGGAGAGATTTATAATCCAAGTGTGTTCTACAAAGCTGGCCCCAGAGAGGGGACGGGTAGGGCGGGGGGAGAGCCCCTCGCCTCCATTATTTACATGCAGCTGGAGCCCCAGCCGGCCAGAGGGAGCCCGCCTGCCCCTGGCACTCAGAGGGTGTAGGCGTTGCTCATCAGGTACTCCTTGTCGTCCAGGGTGGTCCATACCGGCCCCAGGCTCAGCTGTGAGTTCCTCCGGCAGATCTTGACCAGGAAGAGCACCATGGAGCCCAGAAGGGCGGCCACCATCAGGGCCAGCAGCACCGCCAGCACCACCGCTGCGGAGGGGAAAGAGTTAAAGTGTCAGGGGAAGTTATTGTGAAGCTGCCTGTGTTACTTGGATCCGAGATTGGATTAAGTTAGAAAATACAGATCTGTTAGATCTGGAAGGACATGATAACAGATTTGGGTGGCATGCTTATTTGTGGTATAACAAAGGGAAAATACACAAAGGATTTCATAATCATACTAGCTGGCCCTTTCACGCGTTGCTGTGGCTTAGTCTGTGAAATGGGCCCTCAGAGTCTCCCAGTGGGTGGGATTTTGGGTGTATGTTTGATTTTGTTTGGTGGGGTGGGTGGGGAGTGGGTGGGATTTTGGGTGTGTGTTTGATTTTGTTTGGTGGGGTGGATGGGGAGTGGGCAGGAATTTGGCAGTATGGTGGATGTCCACTGGAGGGGGCAATTTGTTATACACAAATCCAGGTTTCTACCTGTCCTAGGTGTGTTTATGGACAATGTAAGTGGATAGAGACACTCTCACATGCGCTCCCGATGTTGTAGGTAAATATGAGGACGATGGGGTAAGCGGTTGTGGCGAAAGGTTCATTGGAACAAACATGCACCCTCTACATTTTTATATATATAGATAGATGGTACGTTTAAGTTAAGTCTGCTGCAACTGGATTTCTTATGGACAGGGCCAATCCTGAATATATTGGATTTGTGACCATTGTGCCCATTTGCCTTCAGTAGCAGCAAAGCTCTTCTGGATGAAATGCAATGGCCTCTGGTCTATTTATTGGGAATCCTGCAATGCGTTTTAAGTTTTTACTCTGCTAACTATATGTCAGAGTTCTGCTCTGGATGAATATTGAGGAGAGTCAGAGGCCTGGGCCCTGCGACCCCCCTCCCCCCACAACTCCCCCCTCCAGGCACCTACCTCTGGTGGAGTGCATCATGGGGTCCGGGAAGAGGTGGCTGTGCTGGTTGGGTTCCAACGGCTCTTCCGTTAAGTCTGAAAATTGGGGAGACACATCAGAAGGTGAGGTGAGCCCTGTGGCTGTATCAGGCCCAAGGGGGAAACACAGGATGCTCCAATAGGGAACCCCAAAGCAGGATCTGAGCACCAGAGCAACACTCTCCCCTCCTGGGGTTTCCAGTGACTGGCATTCAGAAGCATGGCTTCCTCTGGCTGTGGGGCAGAGCAGGGCCCTCGTGCCCTGGAGCCACGCAGAGCCCTCTCCTCCAGGACAAAAGGCAGCTGGTGAGAAGGGGCTGGGCCAGGGAGCCAAGGGCCAACCGTGCTGGTTTTGACCTCTAAAGCCTTAAATGGCTCAAGACCACAATACCTCAAGGAACGCCCTCTTTCCATATGGACCTACCCGGACCCTGAGATCATCTTCTGAGGCCCTTTTTCGTGTGCCTCCTCCTCGAGAGGTCCGAAGGGTGGCAACACAAGAACGGGGCCTTCTCTGCTGTGGCCCCCCATCTGTGGAATGCTCTCCCCAGGGAAGTTCGCCTGGTGCCTTCATTACACACCTTTAGGCACCAGGCAGAAACGTTCCTTTTTAACCAGTCCTTTGGTTGACCTGATCGACATCCTATACCCTTTTAAAATGTGGCTCTTTTTTGGGGGGAAAATTAATGGGTTATTGTTCTTATTTTGATTTTATATATTGTGATCTTTTCCGTGAACTGCCCTGAGCCCTCTGGGTATAGGGCAGTATATAAATTCACTCAATCAACCAATGCTCCAGCAGGAGAAGCCACGGGGAGTTGAGTCCTCAGAGTCCAGCCCAAATGAAGGCCTGGTGAGGACGGGATCGGGGCCTTCCTGGCAGGTCTCTGGAGGGGAGAAGTGAAGGAAGGAGCTCACTTCTCAAACACCTCTGAGCAGCAGCCGGGGGCCCCTGTTGCCAAATCCAGGAAACCTTGAGTCTTAATAAACCGGATGGCCCACATTCAAGGCTTTGGCAAATGGCCCTCCTGGAAAAGGCATCCCACAAACTAATAGGATCGAAAGGGCAGAGCTTGAACGACCGGTTTTCTTGCTATATGACAAGGCATGACAAGATACGCCTTCGACAAACACTGAGGCGCATTCAGAGCCACCAGGACAAACACCTGGCTCACCTGAGACAATGTAGAACCTCTAATCTCCATTAGGATGGGACTCCCAGGCAGAGAACGCTTTTATTTCTATAAATCTTTATTCTTTGCAAAGGGAACATACTCTGGAGCAGTGCTGGATCTGTGCCCTTTTGTCCCTCCATAATGTGATGCTTCCGTGGTTTAAATTTTTGATTCCCTTTCTCTCTTTTTGTCAAGTTTGCCCTTTTTTCCTTGGCTAACAAATCAATAAAAGTTTTAAAAAGAAGGGAGTGAGGAGTCTCTACAACTTTTCCTTGGATTTTGGGGACGGGAGGGAATGTGTGTGTGGGGGGGGGGGAACGTGCCCTTCCACCCTGGGCAAGGAAGCTTCCCACAAAGGAGCCCTTGGGGGTGGACTGACCTGGGCGCCCGGCCTGCCCCCTCTTACCTCCGTCTCTGGCGCACTGGAGGCAATGCTCCTCGTAGTCGTAGTTGTTCTTGTTGCCCCCGCAGCCGCCATAGATGAACATCTTGCAGGTCCGGGTCTCAAGGTCAAAGTGCCAACGGGGGAAGGCTCCGCGGCAGCGGCCTACCTCTGGGGGGGCAGCACAGAACTCTGGGGGGGGGGAGGAAAATGAGACTCGAAGGTGCCCTTGGAGAGAGGCCAGAAGTGGCGGGGAGCTGGAGCCACCTCTCCCCCGTCAGCTGCCACCCCTGCCCCGCCCCAGTTACCTTGGAAGCCCTTTCGGTCGTCTCCCGGCAGACGGCGGTGGCCGGATCCGGACGCGGCTGTCAGGGAGGGAAGGCAGAGCAAGTCAGTCCAGAGCCCACGCTTGGCCCCTTTGGCAAACTCCTAGACGCCCCTGCGAGGAAGGCCACCCATTCACGGGGCGTAGGGTGCCATGAGTCTCCCTGTGCAATGAGGGGCCAGGCACAGAGCTCCCTCCCAGCCCCTGGGGGAAGGCAGCCTCTGCCCCACCCCGAGACCTTCTCACCCGGCTCCTGGCTCCTTACCCTTGCTGGTGGGTCCTGCTGCTTCTCCTTCTGTGTCCCCCCTGCTGCCATCTGAAAGCCAAGAGAGTGTGTCAGGCCGTCGCAGCCAAGACTCCCCAAGGTGGGCACTGAGCCCGGGGGGAGACTGCGAGGCCACAGCAGTGTCTGCTCTCCTCCCAATCCGTGAAAAGGAGGAGAGGCTGAAGGAGCGTCTCCATCCCCCCATTGTTCAGCCCGGACACTGAGGTCCAGCTCTGAGGGTCTTCTGGCGGTTCCCTCCCTGCGAGAAGCAAAGTTACAGGGAACCAGGCAGAGGGCCTTCTCAGTAGTGGCACCCACCCTGTGGAACGCCCTCCCACCAGATGTCAAGGAAATAGGCAACTATCTGACTTTTAGAAGACATCTGAAGGCACCCCTGTTTTTAATGTGTGGTGTTTTATTGTATTTTTAATATTCTGTTGGGAGCCGCCCAGAGTGGCTGGGGAAACCTAGCAAGATGGGTGGGGTAGAAATATTATTGTTGTTGTTGTTGTTAAGCCAGAAAGTCCACCTCCCCAGAGGTGCCTGGCAGACTTTGGAAGAAACATCCTCCATTTCATTCAGGGATCTCTAAATCCGGCACAGGGGACCTCCAGTCCAGCTGGGGGCTTGCAAATCATCGCGGTTGTTGTGGTTGAATTTTTTTTACTATACTTTTCCGTGTATAAGACTAGGGTTTTTTCTGATAAAATAATGTTGAAAATTGGAGGTGATCATATACATGCATAGTGTAGAGTGGAAATTTTCTTAATTTTGAGTCCCCCCAAATAGGGGCGTCTTATACATGGGAAAATATTGTATATCCCGCCTTTATCCCTATCCTACCTTTGTCTCCAACAGGGACTCAACACGGCTTACAGATAAAGTGGAACTATAATGATGAAACAATTAATAGAATAAAAAGTGTGTCTGTCTGTCTGTCTATCTATCTATCTGGCATGGGTCAATTCAATGTCAGTTGTCTCCCAGCTCCATCTGGTACGCAGGATGTCCGCAGACTGTCTGGCCAGAGTGGTGCATGCTCTGGTTATCTCCCGCTTGGACTACTGCAATGTGCTCTATGTGGGGCTACCTTTGAAGGTGACCCGGAAACTGCAATTAATCCAGAATGTGGCAGCCAGACTGGTGACTGGCAGTGGCCGCTGAGGTCCTGAAAGACCTACATTGGCTCCCAGGACATTTCCAAGGACAATTCAAAGTGTTGGTGCTGACCTAAACAGCCTCCGCCCACTCCCCATTTCAGATTTTATTTGATTTTATATTTGTATTCCACTTTTCCAACAACAAATGTTGAATTTAAGCAGCTCATATTAGCGTTTAAAAAAACAAACCCGTAACAACAATCTTATAAAGCATACAACCATTGCACTGATTTTTTAAACTGTTCTTATTGGTGGAATTGTTTTTAAATGTTTGTACGTTTCTACATATGGATTGTTGTAAATTGATTTTTAAAACCCTTGTTTTATGATTTGCAGCTGTTTTCATTTGTGTGTATATCATTGCAACCTGCCCTGGGACCTTTGGGTGGACAGTGGATAAGAAATAAGACAGTGGATAAGAAATTATATATGCACATATAACAATTAATACAATTAATTTTAGTTGTAAACAACTAAAACCTTTGGCAGGATTAGAGTAATGCTCGTAATATTAAAAAAAGTTGATAATATTCTTTTAACAACTCAGAGGAAGTAAGATAAGCAGGTGGAAAATTGGGTTGATAATGGTATAAGCATGGAAGGGCAGAGGGAAGCCAAGGGATTCAAAGAATCCTAAAAGAGGAGGTGATTGATGTGTTTGGATTTAAATGTTAAGTAAAATTTAATAAAAATATTTTTAAAAAACAATACAATTCTGTAAAGTCCCAGATGGTTCATATGCACCAGAATACACCCCCCACCCCCCCACCCCACTCACCTGCAGCGCAGATCTGGCGACACTTGTCGACCGAGACAAAATTGTTGGCGTTTCCCCGGCAGCCGCCATAGATGAACTCCTGGCAGGCCTGGCTGGAGGCGTTGAACCACCAGCGGGGGAAAGCAGCACGGCAGCGCCCCACCACCTTGGGCAGGTAGCAATCGTCTGGAAGGAAGCAGAGGGGAGCAGCATGCTGAGTGGCTCTTGCAACCAGAAGGGGACTTATCCAGATGCTCAGGGGTAGGGGTAGGGGTTAGAACAGCGCCGGATTTACATGTAAGCTAAAGAAGCTCTAGCTTAGGGGCCCTCTCTCTTGGGGCCCCCCAAAAAGTTAAAGGTTAATGTACATTTCCAAAATAAAAGATAAAAAAACAAATGAAATAAAACCTACATCCAGCAATGTTGGGTCGGCTCTGCTCCCTCAAATATCTCTGGTTTGCTCTATATAGGGTGCCTACATTCTGCATGGACTGGTTGCAGGGCAACATGGGCAAATGGCTTGATATACCTATTCGGTCCATAAATTACTATATAGCATATATTCAACACAAAAACCAGCGGCAATTTGTTGCTGACAAAGGACAGCTGGACATATCAAGGACCCCATTACCTTCAGGAGCTGAGGGCCTCATCAAACCTCAATCAGGCCCTGCCTGGAACCCAATCCCATGTAACACCCCTCGCAGGCCCAATTGCAGATTCCCCCCCTGACCCTTGGGAAGGGAGGA
Organism: Zootoca vivipara; assembly: GCF_965207765.1. Taxonomy (NCBI): domain Eukaryota; kingdom Metazoa; phylum Chordata; class Lepidosauria; order Squamata; family Lacertidae; genus Zootoca; species Zootoca vivipara. Next base: position 83,278,385 of record NC_142589.1, on the reverse strand, counting down.
AGAAAAGAGGCCTTGTGACCCCCCCACCAACATTCTCCTTCTCCCCCCCCCCTAACCAGATGACTTTGAGTCCCTGGCTGCAACGTCCTCCACCACCCCACACTGGCTACGGAGTGGGTCCCCGCCCGGGAGGTGGGCTCCCCTATGGCCCAGAGATCTTCGGCTCCCTGCCGCGCCCGGACCCCCCCCCCCCAGGCCTGCCGGACTACAGATAGACAAACAAACAAACAAACAAACAGACAGATGATAGATATTGCTGTCTTCCTCTCTCCCTGACTTCTCCAACTGCCAATCTCCAACTGACACCCAACAGCCAACACAATCGGCCAACTGGCACCCATTTCTGGAGCCCTCCGTGAACCAGAGTCACGGCCTCCACAGGAAAGGTGCTGTTTTTAAACAGGATTCCACTACATTTTGGGGCGGGTGATTCTCATTTGCTTCTCACACAGATAAGTCAACTTTGCGCAGCTACCCAGAGAGTATTTGCTTGATGTTTATGTTACCGGAGTTCTCTGCTTGCTAGGTAACTTAGGAGTTAAATGTAGATCTACCGGTAAATATGGACCTGGGCGTCCCTTTGGAGTTAATCCGTTCTCAGACTCACAGTGTTTTTGTTTTTATAACGTTGCTAGTTATTAAAAGATAAAAGCTCAATAATAAAGGAAGGGAGAGCGCGGAAGGGAAGCCGGCATTCAAAGCTTTGCTCGGGATGCTACGGCACAATGAGAGAGAAAGTGCACCTCTGAGCATACGCAGACTGCCTTCCCTTAGCCCAGCCCCCAGGATGACGCTTCAGGCAAAACTATCGGATGCTCATCCCCACCAGGCCTCCTCCGTTTGTGGCAAAGCAGCAGCAACCTCAAGAGCACTTTCTCCAACCACTGGCAAAACCCTTCACAAGGAGAGCCGCCCTCGACTATGGTGGCACCCCAGTCTGCCCCGGGGGTGGGGGTGGGGGGCAAGGGGAGTCAATTCCTCCCTCCATGTGAAGCAGTGGGGGGGGTGTCCCTTTGCACAGAGGCCAGGCCACATCTGGGAGAATTCTCCCTTGGCAATGACAATGGGTAGATCACAAGCAATTACTGGGAAAAATGTCTCTCGATGTCCAAGGAGACAATATTAATTTAACAGCTTAAAACTGTAATAAGTCCTCTTCTTAGGAGATGCTGGAAGAATTTAGGGGGCGTCTCTTAGGATTATTATTGACATATTTATTTGTACCCCACCTTTTTCCCTGACAGGAAATCAAGGCGGCTTACGGATGAAAACAAGAACAGCTCAAGTTCTCTGACAAACTGGCCCAACAAGGAATGGCAAAAAAAAAAAGGACTTGTGGAAAATTCAGATCATAAAATGAAATTGGCCCAAGGCCTGAAGCACAAAGACTCTTTTGTAACTGAATCTCACAGCTTCATTATGCAAGTGGCCAACCTAAGAACTGAAAATGACACCCTTCACAGCAGAAAACTTTTTGGCTAACTTAAAACTGTTTATCGCCTTCTGTACAAACAGAAGTTTGGGGGAAAGAATTTGCGCTGTTCGGTTGTTATTTTGCATGTATTGCCTTAGAATCACCTTCTGAGGATGGGATATTCCAGCATTTATCCGTGCAGTATGTTGCTGTTCTATGTTGAAAGACTTTGATTTTTTTTAAAAGCAAACTGCTGGACTATGCTGAAATGGCAAAACTGACTGGGAGACTCTGGAATCAAGAAGATAAGGACTTTAAAAAAAGAATAGGGAAAAATTATAGTGTACTTAGGAGACCATTGTAATCAAATAAAAACACTAGCTGGACGGTAAAAAAATCTTGGAAGGAAACGGAAAATATGGACAATTTAGAGAAATGAAAAATGTGGAGAATGTAATGAGATGCAGGGGGTAAGTCACGAGATTCAGAGAATCCCATATATGGATATGGTAGAAGTTTTTCCTTTTTATAATTGTGGATTTTGTTTTGTAAAAAAATAGTTACAAAGAAAAAAAATTTTTTTAAAAAATTAAGAGATGGGGGGTAGTCCTGTTCTGCTCTTCTGCAGGTTTAAGGAAGGTGAGCGGGGCATGGAAGGAATAACCAAGACCCCAAAGTGGCACATGGAGGAAGTTTCTAGTGGAGGCGGAAGGATGCAACACTTAGCAGGGTTGTTGTAAGAAAAACTTGCAATGTTAAGGATTTGTACCTTTTTGTATTTAATTTAAAAAATTGTGATTAACGGAAGGAGTGAAACATAAATGGGAAAATGTTTAAATGCTATGAAGTAATAATGAATTATGGAAACCATGAGACTGGGGTGGGAGGGAATCGGATCTCGATGGAGCAAATATGTCATGAGTACAATAAGGATTTGTTTAAATGTAATAAAATGGGAACTTAATAAATATAAGAATAATAAAAAGGAAGGATGCCCTGTGCAGGACGGTGCCCCCTCCCCACCAGGAAGTCTTGTCTCCGCCAGGCAGGCCCCCATGGCCTGGTGATTCAGGGAGAGCAGCTCAGATGACCTCACCACCAACAGGCTGAACCAGTTTGGCTGCCCAGCCCTGCGGAACCCAGGTTCCCTTCCCACCTGGCCAGGCCAGTTCAGGAGGAGGTGGAGGAGGCAGCCTGGAAGCCTGACCCAGAAAGGCTGTTTTCTTTCGCCCACAAAGCAGTGAAGGTAGGTTTCCATGCTCACAGGTACACTCTCTCCCTCTCCAACAAAATACAGTAAAGAGCTCTCTGGACCAAGCTCAGCGCAGCCAGAGCGCAAAGCCCAGCCACGGAATGAGCCACGGGGGATCTGTCCTTGCGCTGCAGGGGGTTGGACTGGATGACCCCTGGAGTGCCCTCCAACACTCCAATTCTGTGATCTTGCCCCCTTGGGTCCAGGGAGCACAGCCTAAAAAACTCATCCTTGGGTGTCAGGGAGGAAAGGGGGGGGGAACCAGCCAGGAGGCGGACAGAAGTCCTATCCCACATAATTCCCAAACTGGCCTGTCAAGAGTGCCAGGGGGCACAACAGTCGGCCCATTGTGCCCTCACTGCCTCTGCCAATCCACACATGGGACCCAAGTCCTCCCTCCAGCGAGGGGTAAACACACGAGGGGGCAAACCCAGCCAGATGTATAAATAATACATTATTATTATTATTATTATTATTAACAACAGACACGATCTGGGCAGCAGGCCAACCTCCTGGAGCGGCCCAGGGCGAGGAGGGCAACTCAGACCCCTGGCACAGACCCCCCCAACCAGCCCCTCTATCCAGGGCTATAAGCGGGGTGGGGTCTCTCTCTTCCCGGCCCTCCCACCTTCCACGCCTCGCGCAGCATTCGCACCTGCCCCCTGGCATAGAGGAACTGAACCAGAAACAATGGGCACACGCGGGGGGGGGGCTTGGCAAACACACCTGGGCAGAGGCAGTCCCGGGCAGAGAGATCACTTCCTCTTCCTCCTCCCGGGGAGGGGGAGGGGAACCTGCTCACCTTCGCTGGGAAGCCGCGCCCCGCCTTTCCCCTCCCTCCCTCCCCCCGGGGGGCGACACAGGGGGCTTTCCCCTACCCCAATGGGGCCCCATAGAGCCACAGGGGGACCACCGCAGAGGCAGGGAGGGAGGGCCGGTCAAGGATGGGAGCCCCCCCCAAAAAGACAAGGGATCGGGCAGCCATTGTCCCTCGGGGAGGGGGAGGGGCCCGCAGAGAAGCCCCGCCCCCTTCCGCGGCCTGGGGGGGGCGGCGGTTGACGGCGCCCCCCCGGAGGGAGAGAAAGAGATAGAAAGCAAGAGGAACTTTCTTCCTGTGATTCCCGACCCCCCCTCCCTCTCACCTGGCAGCGCCTCGGCGGCGGCGCCCAACACCATCGCGGCCATCAGGATCAGCCCCGCGCTGCGCCCCATCCTGGCTGCCTGCGAAGCCCCAACTGCGCTCGCCGCGCCCGCCGCCCCCAGACCCCGCAGGTGAGCCCCGCCCCCCGGGCACGGGCCACCAACCGCCGCGCCCGACGTCACGAGGGAGCCGGCCACGCCCCTCGGCGCACCTGCCCCGGGGCGGGGGAGCCGAAGAGGCCACGCCCTCCGGCCGGGCTCCGGATGCTGCCGGCCCGTGTCCGGCGCGATCGGCTCCTGCTGCCGCAGAGCTGGTGGGGGGGGGGGAGAAGGCGGCGCCCGGCAACAGCACTCCGGGATCCCGGCGGTGGGGCCGGCGCGCCTCCTGCGTCGTCGGCCGGGACAGGCAACGCCAAGGGTGCGCGGGGGGGGGGGGAGCAGCGGATAAAATATTCTTCTTTCTCTTTGGCGATCCCGCGCAGCCGAGTAAGATTGTCTTCCATGAACAGGGTCTTAACAGGGAGTCCGCAAGAGACTATGGAGTCTCCATGGAGACCCTGTCCGGGAAATTCCGGGCATATGGCAGTCCTCGTTTACATGTTGGTGGTCAGTTTATTTGTTCAGCCTGGGTTATATTCCACTTTGGAGATGGGTTTCCCATCCGGCTATGGTGAGTCTGATTTTTCTTATTCTTCTTTGGCAATCACTCTCATGGGCGTCCATGAACACGGTCTTAACAATGAGTCCGTAAGTGACTACTTGTTGTTTAGTCGTGTCTGACTCTTTGTGACCCCATAGACCAGAGCATACCAGGCACTCCTGTCTTTCACTACCTCCCGCAGTTTGGACTCAGACTCATCATGTTTGTAGCTTCGAGAACACTGTCCAACCATCCTGTCCTCTGTCGTCCCCTTCTCCTTGTGCCCTCCATCTTTCCCAATATCAGAGTCTTTTCCAGGGAGTCTTCTCTTCTCATGAGGTGGCCAAAGTATTGGGGCCTTAGCTTCAGGATCTGTCCTTCCAGTGAGCACTCAGGGCTGATTTCCTTCAGAATGGATAGGTTTGATCTTCTTGCAGTCCATGGGACTCTCAAGAGTCTCCTCCAGCGCCATAATTCAAAAGCATCAATTCTTCGGCGATCAGCCTTCTTTATGGTCCAGCTCTCGCTTCCATACATCACTACTGGGAAAACCATAGCTTTATGGACCTTTGTGGGCAAGGTGATGTCTCTGTGACTGTGGAGGCCAATTCTAGATCCAGACATCTTTGCACAGTGGGGACATTGGTTTCTGGGTGGGAGTTGATCACGGTGTGGATTTGCCAAATGTGCCTTCCTCTTAGCACGTTTCTCCCTTGCGTCCTGAGTTCGAGTGTCTTCCAAGCCCATGACACCTTTGGTCAAGGCTGTTCTCCAACTGGAGCGCTCGCAGGCCAGTGTTTCCCAGTTGCTGGTGTTTATACTACGTTTTAAAAGATTTGCCTTGAGAGTCTTTGAACCTCTTTGTTGACCACCAGCATTACGCTTTCCATTTTTAAGATCGGAGTAGCGTACAGAAGTATATCTGGTTATGTAAACTTTGGGATGTGCGCGCGGCGAGCCCAGAAGTATTTTACTGGGTTTCACCACACAAGCATGCACAGAAGCAGTCCCTCCAGTTGCGGAAACCTCGGGATCCTACTGGAGCTCTGGAACGGATCCTGTTCACAACCGGAGGTACCACCGTAGTTGCTTTGGAAGACGATAATCAGGCATCTGAACCACATGACCAGTCCAACGAAGTTGATGTAGAATAATCATTCCACACTGGTGATCTTTGCTTCTTCCAGTACACAGGCATTAGTTCACCTGTCTTTCCCAGGTGGCTTCCAACATCAAAGAGGCCTCTGTGAAATCTTTTTTTTAAAAAAAATATGTTTATTGGTTTTCCCATGTCACCCGCTATAACAATATTTCTCTAACAATTTTCCATATTTTCCCCTCCCCTCCCCTCATATTCCCATTTTGTTTCATTTCCATATTCCCCACCCTGTGTGTTGTTTCCCAAAATTTTCCCAATACGTATAGTCTTACTTTTTGTTATATACAATTGTGTTTGTTTATTCAAACCCTGCCAGTGACTCCTATTCTTTATGTTGAGTCTTCATATATGTTGTAAATGGTTCCTATTCTCTTTTAAAATCTTTGTTATCCGTTTCATGTAATTTTTCTGTTAATTTTGCCAGTTCTGTATATTCCATAAGTTTCCCTTGCCATTGTTCTTTCTTTGGTATTTCTTCTCTCTTCCAAGTTTGTGCCAATATAATTCTGGACATTCGAGGAGAGGAGATCCCCTTTCGGAACTGGTAAGTGGTGACCCTTCTCTGTGGAAACGCAGGAACCTGCCTTGTACCGAGTTCGAGCATCAGTCCACACAGCCCAAAGGAAAGCAGAGCCGGCCACTGGGCATCGTCTGAGCTGCAGGAGTTGCCAGAAGGAGGCGTACAAAGTACAACCCAGTCAGATGGGCTGGGTACAAATAATAAAATTAGCAGAATGAAAGACAATATGAGAAATGCAATTAATGTAATAGAGTACAGTGCTACCTTGGTTCTCAAACTTAATCCGTTCCAGAAGTCCATTCCAAAACCAAAGTGTTCCAAAACCAAGGCGCGCTTTCCCATAGAAAGTAATGCAAAATGGATTAATCCGTTCCAGACATTTAAAAACAACCCCTAAAACAGCAATATAACATGAATTTTGCTATCTAATGAGACCATCGATCCATAAAATGAAGCAATAATCAATGTACTGTACTATAAAATATATTAGACATTATTGTAGATGATAAAAATTAAAAAAATTTTTTTTTACCTGCACTGATGATAGTCATTGTTTGGATGGGGGGCTTCTACCAATTTCCACAGTGTCACACACACACACACACACACTCCATCCATCCATCCATCCGTAGCTTAACTGAATTCCACACAGTTACAAAAACAAATTAACCTCAAAAACAAAAACACAAAATAAAGAGCAAAAACAAAAGCGCCAAACTTAATCCATTCTGGAAGTCTGTCTGACTTCTGAAATGTTCAAAAACCAAAGCGCGGCTTCTAATTGGTGCAGGCACCCCAGAAACAATAGCCAACAGTCGCATCAGACTTCAGCTTCCGAAAACTGGATCTAGATGCTAGTGACGAAGGAGCTGGCTTTGGCTTCGTTTTTCTCTTGCTGCAACAGGGATCTTGCGCCCATCACCTGGGGGGCAGCGCTGCCCAGTTTCTGCCCTTCTGTGAAAGCCCTGAAGGCTTTTTTGTGAAATCCTCTTTGTGATGGTTCTCCAAGTTGACTTGGCCACCACGGGCGAACCAGAGAAGCTCCACAGGAACCTCCCCTTTGTGGAGGGATTCCAGAAACTGGGAGTTGGGCGGCTCTTGGTAGCCCCTCATCTCTCCACTGTTCCACAGCTTCAGGACCACGGGCACATCCTGGGCAGCGTTCTGCCTCATCTCTGGTGCAACCTAAGCAGACTCCTCCTCAGGAGCAGCTCCCAGGCTCCCCTCCGCCTGCAAAGGGGTTTGGTCTGCTGCCTTAAGTCCAGTCAAAGGCGACTCTGGGATTGCGGCGCTCATCTCGCTTTCAGGCCAAGGGAGCTGGCGTTTGTCCACAGACAGCTTTCCGAGTCATGTGGCCAGCAGGACTAAAACCCTTCTGGCACAACAGGACACCGTGATGGAAACCAGAGCGCATGGAAACACCGTTTACCTTCCCGTCACAGTGGTACCTATTTATCTACTTGCATTGACGGGCTTTCAAACTGCCAGGTTAGCAGGAGCTGGGACAGAGCAACAGGAGCCACATGACCCAGAAAGCTGTCTGTGGACAAACGCCTGAAAGCGAGATGAGCGCTGCAACCACATAGTCGCCTTTGACTGGACTTAACCATCCGGGGTCGTTTACCTTTACCAGGGCCGTCTTAAGCCTATCTGGCGCCCTGGTGCAGGGATCCCTCGGGCGCCCCCGCCACCACCCTTCCCTCCGGGCGGGCTCGTCCCTCTTTGGGGAGCGGGGAGCGCAGAGAGGCAGGAACCAGGCGAGGGGCTACGCTGGGCAGGGAGAGGCCCCGAGAAGGAAGAGCCCGCCCCGCTCCAAGGCGCCGAGGGCACCATGCGCGCTCGGGATAGACAGGGCCGCCGCCGCCACTGCTCCCTGGCCTGCCCGAGCTTCCCTCACCTCACCCAAGGAGCAGCCGGGCTGCGAAGTGAGCAGGACGCTCAAGGGCAAGAGCACGCAATGGAGGCAGCCGGGCAGCTGCCGCAGAGCCGGCGGTCGGGCCGACCTCCACCCAGCAGCCACCCAATAGCAGCAGTGGGCTGGGTCCTGCCCCAGTGGGCGGGCGGGATGGAGCCACGCCCCGGCTGCCGCCTCTGGAGCCCGGCCGCTGGCCTGGTGATGTGCCTGGGCTGGCGGCAAGGACCCCCCCCCGCCCCAGGCCGGGCGCCAAGTCGCAGCTGCCGGAGGTCCAGTGCGGCATGGTGGCCGGCGTGCAGGGAAAGGGGACACCACCAGCAAAGCCGCGCAGGTCCACTACTCGCTGGGGTACCCCTGAGAGGGGGGCGCCCTGGCGCAGTGCGCCAGTAGCCCCAATAGGAAGGACTGGCCTGACCTTTACCTTTTTCCAGGCTCTTGGCTGCTCTGTCGACAGCCATGGCTCCAGGCTCTTTGGCCCCTTAGAACAAGTCTTTAAACAGCTCGTTAGGGCTCTTCTTCCCCAGAGGATCAACAATCTGCTGCCCCCAGTATAAAATCTTTCTCCTTCCTCCTCCTCCTCCTGAGAATGGTCAAGGTCTCAGAATGACGTTACCCTGTGGTCACTGGGTGCAGTGCCTGGGGTAACAGAGCTAGCAGCTAGCTGTGGGAATGTGATGATGTCTTCTGGACAAGGCAATCTGCAGATTCCTGCCCACCAACTCCAGGAAGAAGTGTGGTTGCTCCTCCTCGGCCCCAGTCACGAATTCCCTCGTGTTATTCATTGAAAGAGAATTATTTGAAAATGATTCATAGATGGTGTTTATCTCCAAGTAGGTTGGCTAAGATTTATAACACAGAATCAGATCTGCGTTGGAAGTGTAAGGAAGCAGAGGGAACATTCTTCCACATGTGGTGGATATGTAAAAAGGTAAAAGTGTATTGGGAAATGATTTATAATGAATTGGGAAAAATGTTTAAAATTACTTTCCCACCCAAAAAAACCCCAGAGTCCTTTTTGTTGGGGATAACCCAGACTGAAATTCCTAGGTGTCAGGAAATTGTTATTTATGATGTTATTACGATAAAAATGGGGGGGGGGAATGAAAATTATTTAAAAGAAAGAAAGAAAGAAAAAGGTTATTTATGTATGCAACAGCTGCGGCCCGTGTTTTGTTAGCCCCAAAATGGAAAGTGAGTGAGGTCCCAACTAAAGACAGATGGCAACTTAAGTTGACAGAATGTGCACAACTTGCAGATTTAACATATAGAATAAGAGAACAAGAAGAACATTTTTCGCTCCATAAGACGCACACGACCATAAGACGCACTCACCCTGTTCCCCCTATTTTAAGACGTAGTCATAAAATAAGCCATAGCAGGATTTTTAAGCATTCAAGGAATATAAGCCACACCCCGAAAATAAGACATAGTGATAGGCGCAGTAGCAATGCCGGCCGTGGCACGAGGAGGAGGAGGAGGAGGAGGGGAAAAAATAAGACATCTCCTGAAAATAAGCCATAGTGTGTTTCTTTGAGGAAAAATACATATAAGACGATGTCTTATTTTCGGAGAAACACAGTAGTTTTTAGAGGAGGAAAACAAGAGGGAAAAAAATTCTGATTCAAATGTTGTACTAAACTATTTAATAAACAACTGGTCCCGCCACCGCCTCTTGCTGGGGCAGGCACTGAAGGCACAGCTGGGAGAGGTGCTGCGTTGTCCTCTTGCGAGCGGAAGAGGCGGCAGAGGGATGAGTGGTCCGAAAGGGCTGCTTTGGGGCTGCTCATTCCTCCACTGCCACTGGGAGCCATGGCGCCGGCGGTAGAGGCATCCCTCCGCTTGCGACTGCATCGGCAGCCGAGGGATCCCGCTGCCGCCCAGTGCCTCGGCTCCATAAGGCGCACAGACATTTCCCCTTCCTTTTTAGGAGGGAAGAAGTGCATCTTATGGAGCGAAAAATACGGTATGGGAAACTTTTATTGAATAGAAGGACAATAACTGTGTTGTTGTCGTTTAGTCGTGTCCGACTCTTCGTGACCCCAGGGACCATACAATAACTGTATGCAGCTCAATTCGCTGGCAGCTCAAAACGCTGGCAACATCAACAGAGTAAATAATTTCTGGTGGATGTAAAAGTGGAAAATTGATTTGAAAGGTTATAGTAAAATTTGCAGGGTTGTATGATATGTAAAATGAACCATGGAAAGAGAAGAAGGGAAGTCACTGGATATTTCAAAGTTTGTAAAATGTTTATTTGGAAATGTAAAATTGAAAATTCAATAAAAATTATTATAAATAATGATAAGATTAGTCGCAGTAGTCGTAGTGCAAGGTGCCATCCAACCATCTGAGGGACTCCAGATTTATGCAGGTTTTTTTCCTTAGCCTTTTCTTACTATGGAAAATCCCACGAGGCAGCGGAGGTTGAGGATGCGAGTTTTATTTATTTCTCCTAAATGGGCTCTAAGGAAATATTTGGAGTCATTAAGAGAGCCAAGATGGCTTTTGGGATTGTTCTATGTACTAAAATAAAGTAATTTTATCAGGGAATATTTCCTAAAATCTGAAGGGTGAAGGATTGCTTTTCTGTGGACTGTGTGTCTGCTATTTGTGCACCTCGAAATTTTATAACAGCTCCCTTCCCAGGTTGAGGAGCCCCATCTGCCCCTCACTTCCCTCTGCAACCCGTGGGCGTCACATTGGCAAGAGCGACGAGAACAGGCAGAAGAGTTATGCGTCTCCCTCCCTCCCTTCCTTCCTGCCCAGCTGTCTGCTGGGGGGGGCGGGGTGCTGTGTGGTTCAGAAGTGGGTCGGTGAGACCCAAGCCTCTCCAGGAGGAGGCCCCCACCTCCCGGGCTGCCCCCCCTACTCTCAAGACCCCCCCTCCCCCTCCACATTCGCTTCCCACAGGGCAGAACTCAGCTGCTGTGAGCAATTCTGGGGGTGGGCAAAGCACCGAGACACACACCCCCGCTCTCAAGACCCCCCTCCACATCCCCTGGAGTGGTCTCACCGCCTTCCCCCATCCCCAAATCATCCTTTGCTGTCTACTCCAACCCCGGCTCCCCCCACCCTTCCCAAGGGCTGGGTGCTCATCACACCAACCTCTCGGCTCCCAGTTCAGAAGGACCCAAGGGCCAAAAAGTCATTTTTGCACATTCCCTGTTGAGGAATCTCTTGCCACGAGATGATGGACAGCCTTAAAAGACAAATTCATGGAGGAAAAAGAAATATATTGGGGGGGGGAGTGCATGGAGCCTCCATGTTCAGGGGCAGCCTACCTCCCAACAGAGCAGGCTTCTCAGCGGCATCTGGCTGGAGACTTTCACACTCAACGGGACGCTGAGCCTTCGGGTCCGAGGCGGCCGGGCCTCTCTCTCTGGCGGTGCAGCAGCCTGTCCTGGACGGGGCCGGCCGGGAGGTGGCGCTGGGGGGCCGTCGGCCCCGTCCGGGCCCGCCGGGGGGCGGGGCGCCACGGAGCCCTCCGCCCCGCCCCGCCCGCCCCTCGTCCTCTATAAGGCGCCGTCGGGCGGCGAGCGCCCCGTCGGGCAGCGGCGGCGCGAGCGATGGCTGCGAACCGGGTGGGGAGGCGCCTGGGACGGGCTTCGCCGGCGCGCCCGGCCGGGCTGTCTCCGGGGGGCGGCCGCGCGGCGGAGAGGACGCCCAGCCCCGGCATCCAGCGGCGCCAGGCGAGGGTCACCGTCAAGTACGACCGGCGGGAGCTGCAGCGGCGCCTCGACACCGAGAAGTGGATCGACGGCCGCCTGGAGGAGCTCTACCTTGGACAGGTGAGGGGGCCGGAGGGAGGGGAAGCGAGGGCTGCAGGGAGGGAGCAGGGGGGATGCCCTCCCCGTCGGAAGCCTCTCGGGGTTCCTCCGCCGTGGCTACTGATGCTGCCCCGCCGCTCCTCTTGCAGACGCGGCCTCGACAGAGGGAGAAGGAGGGGCAGAGATCCGGGCTGCCATCTGGGGGAAAGAGGCGCATCTGGTGAGGGGCTGGAGGAGGGAGTCTTCTGCTGCTCCGCTGCCCTCCCTGGAGAGCGAGGGGCCCAGCAGGATGCGACGCGTGGGCTTAGCATCCGAGGAGTGTCGTGTTGGAAGGGAACTCGAAGGGTCATCGAGCCTAACCCGCTGCTTCCAGTTCCAAAGGAGGGTCACGCACAGGAAGAAGGCTTTAGGGTCAGGCCAAAGAGATGCTCCCAGTTCAGAAGTTGCCGAGAGGGGACCTTGGGCAACAGGAGAGTGGCAGCATAATCCTCTCACGGAAGAAGCAGGTCTCATTTAGCCTGCGGAATTCCCAGCCACTGCGTGGGCTCTTTGTGGGTCACCAGGAAGGAAGTCGCTGTTTCCAGGGAGTGTGGGGCTCCGGTGCCTCAGGATGGAGCTGCTTGCCCAAACCCAGCTGCCTCCACCTTCCTGGTCATTGCTGGGGCAGCTCCCTTGGCAGAGTGTGAGGCTTGTGGGTTTGAGCCCCCCTTTGGGCAAAAGATTCCTGCATTACCAGGGGTTGGATTAGATGACTCTCGGGGTCCCTTTTTACACTACAGTTCTAGGATCCTTTCTCTTCCTGTGCTAGGGATCTGTGAAGGGACCCCAGCCAGACCTGCTCCTCTCTTGTCCCAGATGCCATCACCCTGCTGTGGGGCATCCCTGAAGTGGGAACAGGTTGTCTACAGCCCCTTCTCCCTCCTGCCCCTCCCCCGGGGGGCTACAGCCTTTTCTCCGCCCTGTAGAGGGTGGCAGTGAGCTTTACCCCCTTCCATTTTCTTCTCCTGCCACCCCAATATTTCTATGCGACTTTCCGATGGGCAGAATCCCCATTAATCTCGCCAAATCCCTTCCTTGATCTTTCTTGATTACTTGCCCTAGGGCAGGATTAAGGCGCTGCCCAAGACATATGGTGCCAGGATGTGCAATGGGGGGAGAGGGCCTGCCCCTGAGTCAAGCTCACTGCCTCCCTCTACAGGGCTGGGGGAAAGCCTTTTTGTGCCCCAAACCCAGGAGAGCACTGCCCAGTCCCAAAAAGATGGGGCAGCCAGTCTGATTCTGGCAAAGGAAGATGGCCTGCTATGTTTATTTATTCCTTGCATTTATTTCCCACCTTTTTCTCCAAGGAGCTCAAGGTGCGGCACATGGTTCTCCATTATTATTATTATTATTATTATTATTATTATTATTATACTGCCTTATACCCGGGGTCCCCAGGGCGGTTCGCAGAATAAAATCAAAATATAAAACCACAAAATACATCATAAAAATAAAAACAACAACCCAATAGCCCCCCCCCGAAAAACACATTTTAAAAGGGCATGGGACGTATCCCTGCAACAACCCTGTGAGGTAGGCTAGGCTGAGAGATTCAGTGATTTGTCCTCCAAGCTCACCCAGTGAACCTAATGGTTGAGTGGGGATTTGAACCCTGGTCTCCCAGGTTCGAGTCCAACCACTATGGGACACTGTCTTTCTCTGCACCTTCTCCTAACCTAATGGGAATCCTTTTCTGCTCTGATTTGGCTGGAAAGTCTGGATCCTTCCTCTCTTCCTTGGTGATCCTTCTTTCATCCAGGCCTTTCTTATCCTGTGGAACTCACAACACACACCCCCACCCCACCCCCACATGCACAGGCCCTTGCCCACCTGCCATGGGGCTGGTCTTGTTTGCCCATCCTCTCTCTCTCTCCCTCCTCTGCTGCCACCCCACCTCAGCCCAGTTCCTCTTGGAGGGGCCTCCTGCCTGTTCTCCCCCCCCCCGGTATTCCAGAGCAATGAAAGGAAGAATAAGAACTCAGGTCCCTTCCCAGACCCCTCTGGAAGTATGCAAGGATGCTGTGGAAGGGGCTGCCCCCTCCTGCCCTGTGATTAATAAAAATAGCAACAATAATAATTAAGACCATTTTTGTGCTGCTCTTGGAGGCGACCTGGAGCTATTGACTTTGCCTTTATTAATTGAATTAATACACTGCCCTTCATCCCAAGCCCACAGGGCGGTTAGTTGGTGGGGATCTCCTCCTGCCCCCCCCCACGAAGGGGCTGCTTTGGGGTGGCTTGAGGGGGCAGACCTCAGCTGGTCCCACAAAAGAGTGGCTTTTTGAGAGGAAAAGAGTGCATTCCTGCAGCCTGAGGCCTGGGAGGGAGCGAGGGGGGGGGCGGAGAGGAGCCAGACCCATCTATAAAAGAGGCGCCCGCAACCCTTCCATGAAAGGAAAGTTTCCAGCCCGGCTGGCTTGGCGCATCCCAGGGGAGTTGCAGGACTCAGCTGGCCGGCTAATTCTGCAGCCGCACAGCAGTGAGGGGGAGCACAGCAGCGTTTGCCCCCGCCTTGCCTGCAGACCTCCCCCTGAACCCCTTTGCTCAGGTCAGGATGCCCTGGGAGCTCCAGCTGGGGGGGGGAGGGTGCAGCTACTGGAGCAAGCGATGGGGAGATCTGGTTCTCTGCTGGTCGCCCTGGCTGAGCCCAGTTTGAAGCGCTGCTGCTCATCTCCCTTTCGGGCCCCGATGGGCTGGGTTGTGTTCCAGGACTGTCTGCAGGCGTGTCAACAGCTCAGGCCTCCGATCAGATCAGCCTCCGATCAGGAGGCCCTGCAGTGCAGGTCTGTCCGGTTGGCCTGCAGAGGAGGAAGGAGGCCGCCTTTCCCGGCAGGGCCTGATCCCTACGGGATGCCTGATCCTTACGGAATGTGCCACAGGCTCCCGCCTTGACAAACAGGTCTTGGAAAGGGCTGGAGGTAGTCGTCTGCCTTTAACTGATCTTGCCCTTTTATTTTTCAGGGATATTTTAATGTTTGGGCTCTGGTGTGTGTGTGTGTGTGTGTGTGTGTGTGTGTGTGTGTGTGTGTGCATAGCATGGTTCCACTTTGCAACCCACCTTGATAAGGCTTTTGACCCTTTAAGCCAGTATAAACGAAGATAATACTGGGCATGTTATACTGGGTATGATAATACTGGGTATGGAGCTGGGTATGTTTAGCCTGGAGAAGAGAAGGTTAAGGGGTGATATGATAGCCATGTTCAAATATATAAAAGGATGTCATATAGAGGAGGGTGAAAGGTTGTTTTCTGTTGCTCCAGAGAAGCGGACACGGAGCAATGGATTCAAACTACAAGAAAGAAGATTCCACCTAAACATTAGGAAGAACTTCCTGACAGTAAGAGCTGTTCGACAGTGGAATTTGCTGCCAAGAAGTGTGGTGGAGTCTCCTTCTTTGGAGGTCTTTAAGCAGAGGCTTGACAGCCATATGTCAAGAATGCTTTGATGGTGTTTCCTGCTTGGCAGGAGGTTGGACTGGATGGCCCTTGTGGTCTCTTCCAACTCTATGATTCTAATGAAAGCGAATAAAAACTGACCCACTCCTCCATGGGCAGCAGGGCCAGGTGCTACTGGGTGCCATGGCACAAGCAGAGCGTGGCCTGGTGTGGCCTCTTCTGCCTTCCCCAGCCCCCTCTGCAAGACCCCTCTTATAAAGCCCAGGGCTTGAGGAAGGCAGAGGGGCAGTTGCACTTTGGCCTGATGTGCTGCTTCTGAAGGGAGAGTTTGGGAGTGGCGCTAATGGCCAGGTCTTTGCAGGAAGGATGCTGGGAAAGGGGGCATTTGGGAGGAGGAGATAGGCCAATTGTGATGGAGATGAAGCCTATAGCTTCGGAGATGGAGCTGCCGGTGGTCTCTGCTCTTCCCAGAGCGTACAGGGAGGGCTCTCGGTGGCTAATAGCTATGCTCTGCCTGTCTGGTCAGAGGCAGTGGTGCTTCTGAATCCCAGCTGCTGGAAACCATGGGGGGGGGAGAGAGCTGCTTTTGCACTCAGGTCTCGCTTGTGAGTTTCCCATGAGGGCGTCGGGTTGGCCACTGTGAGAACAGGCCGCTGGACCAGATGGGTCTTTGGCCCATCTCCTAGCTAGCTTGCTTGCTTGTGATCTTCATAAATGGTGGCTCGTCCCCCTAGTCCACAGTCCTGTAAAGGGGCTGGTCCCTGGTGAAGCCTTGCTTGTGCACAAGATCCCTTTCCTGAGGTTTTGGGTCACTTCCTAGCTTGATCCTCTGGCATTCGTTGCAGGAAGCAGAGATGCCGGACGAGGTGAACATCGACGATCTGCTGGAGATGGCCACGGATGAGGAGCGTGCCAAGAAGCTGCAGGTTGTTGCAGGGGGCTGCTGCCGTCTGGGGAGGGGGCTCTATCTCAGTACCAGGGCACCTGCATGGCTTGCAAGAGGTTGCGCATCCTAGCCTGGCAGCGTCTTCCAGTAGGGCAGGGAATCAGCCCTGTGTCCCAAAACCCTGCCGAGTCTTTCCCAAGTCAGCGTGGAGACTGAGCTGGGTGGAGCTGTGTTCTCACCCAAGTTGAGGCAGGCCGCCATGTTCCTGTGCCCCAAATTTGGAGAGAGGGAGCTTTGCGCAGGAAACCCCCTCTGGGTGAGATCCCTGAAAGAGCCACCTCAGAGCATCTGCCTTCTGCGTGGAAGGTCACAAGGCTGCAGGTCCAATCCCAGGTGGGCTGGGCGAGAGGTGCTGCCAGCCAGTGTAGATGGACTCTGTATAAGGCGGTCCTCTCCCAAGGCCGGTGGGCGGGGTCCAGCGCTCCTGACGATAAGATTTCCAGCCTCTGCACATTTGTGAGCAAGCGAGTTCTGCCTCTGGCCTGGGTGCAATAACCAGGGGGCCGCGGGGGGGAAGGGCATTTGTGCAATCGATAAGCACACCTGCCATGTTTCCATGCCAGCTAGAAAGAAATACAGATTGTAATAAATCGAAACCGAAAGGAAGGGCATCCTTTGCACTGCGGAACTTTATCCAAGGGGAGATGAGTTTGCAGCAGGCAGAGGGGCCAGGGGGACTGGGCAGGAGGGAGGCTTCTGGGGAGTCGGGTTTGCCACTGCACTGAGAGCAAAGAGGAGTGGGATTTTCCTCCTTCCTCCCTCCCCAAATTCCAAGGTCAGAGAAGGGAGGCTGAGATGCAAGGCAAGCTCCCCCAGCCGTTCCTCATTCTCTTCTCTTTGCAGAGCATATTGGAGTCCTGCCACAAGGACACAGAGGTGGGTGCCTTTGCTCTTTGACCCCCCAGGGATCTTTCTGGCTTTTACCCTGAAAGGGGGAGGGAAGGAATTAGCTGCTCCCCCCTCCCAAGAGCACCTGCCGGATGTAGCTTCTCCCAGCAGGAGTGGTTGTCTGTGGAGGAGGAGGGGGGGGGATGTAGCTCCCATCGCTGGCACAAAGCCCTCCCCATCCAGATACACAACAGAGCCTCCTCCCTCCCTCCCTCCCTCCTGGTGGCTGATGGGATGGCTGCTGGATCCTCCCGGGGATTCCTGGCGTTCCAATCCCAGCTGGTCATTCCTAAGAGCATCCCCTGCCTCTGCCTCCCCCACTGGATCCCTTCTGCTGAGAAGCATGGAGCCAGCCCTCCTTCCCCCCTGCCTCCCCCCAGGGCCAGTCGCAGGGCTATCCAGCCTGGCTGCTCTCAGGGCAGGGAGCTGGGGAGCAGCTTCCGGGGGGGGCACTGTGAGAAGAGGACACTGGACAGGGTGGAGCCCCTTTGGCCGCAGCCAGGCTCTTCTGATGTCCTGATGGAACCTCCAGGTCCAGAGACAGTCTACCTGGACTCCTAAGTTCTTTTTTGGGGAGGGATATTTGGTCCCTTTGAGAAGAGGATGCTGGACCGAATGGGCCCCTGTTCTGATCCAGCCGCCAGGCTCTCCTTGGGAATGTTTTCCCCTCCCTTGCCGGCTGTTTTGACCCAACGGTTGGCCCACCCTCCCTGGCCTCTGGCCCTCTCTCCCGACCGGACAGAGAGAGGCAGACTCACCCCTTCCTTCCTGTCACAGGACTTCATCCAGGAGCTGCTGGGGAAGCTGAGGGGCCTCCGGACAGAGCACGTCCTCCGCCGGACCAGCCCCGACAGCGGAGGCGGCAGCCGGGAAAGAGTGGAGCAGGGCCCTGGGAGCCCGGAGGAGCGAGTGTGAGAGCTGCCTGATCTTGCGGAAGGCTTTGCCGAAAGCCTCAGGGGTGGACTCCTGGGAGAGGGCGGGGGGGGGGCTGCAATATAGAGGTCAGGCTGCTGGCAGCAGCAACGGCAGGGTCCCAATGGTGTCTCGATGACGTGCATCGCCCCCTAGTTGCATCTGGCTGCAGGGACGTCCCCCAGCCCCACAGCTGCTGCACCCCGGCGCCCCCCCAGCAGCATCTTGGAACGCCCTCCTCACCCACTTTGTACAGTGAACAGTCTTGTCTGCTTTCCTTGTATCCTGTAATAAAGTACTCTGTCTCAAACAGCTCACAGGTCAGCTCCTGCCTTGGCTGTGGAGGTGGGGGGTTTTGGCGGGGAGGGGGTACCTGTCGCACATCTGCTGCTGACATTGGCTGCAGGGATAGACAGCCTGTGGCTGTCCTAAGCCATCAGGGAAACATGCAGTTGGAAGGGACCCCCCAGGGCCCTCTAGTCCAGCCCCCTGCGATGCAGGAATTGCTGCTTTGAAGCCTGTTTTGGGGCTCTTGCCTCCAGCTCTGCTTCTCATGAACCAGAGTCCGTCCATGCCCCCCCAATCTCTACCAGGAGCAAACTCTTGGGCTCCTCTCCAGTTCGAAAATGCCAGCGTGGCTGGGCTCCAAGGATGGCTCCTGTTGATGCCTCTGTGACCCCCTGCTGTCCTCCCCCTTTGGAGGCCGTGAGCATGGCCTCCGGTGGCCTTTGGGGCTGGGGGGTAGCCCTACCCTCAGCCCAGCGGAGGCGCCTTACGTGGGCCAAGTGGCCGTCTCCGGGAGGCAGCCTCTCCCAGCTGCCGATCTTGTTTACAGCGCAGGATAAACAGCTGCATGCAAAACATCCCTTGGATGGGAACAACAAGCCTCCTCCGCTACCCTCTCCTGACCCTCCCAGGCCACGTCTTCCTGGAGAGAGAGCTGGCCTCGTCTCTTTGCTTTAAAACAGGCTTCTCCTGCCCCAGTTGTCTTCCCCATAGACTCAAAGAGATGGAAGGGACCCCAATTTCGATGCAGGCATCTCTGGGAGGTGGCCAACCCAACCTCTGCTTGAAAACCTCCAAGGAAGGAGAGTCCACAACCTTCCGAGGGAGTCTGTTCCACTGTCAAACAGCTCTTGCTGTCACCAAGTTCTTGATTCTTAGACGCTCCTTCCTTGTAACTTAAATTCATCGGTTCAGTTCCCCACCTCCAGAGCAGGGAGAAACAGGCTTGCTCCTTTTTCCATGCGGCAGCGCTTGAGATATTGGAAGACGGCTCTCATATCTCCTCCAGGCTAAACACCCCCAACCCCTTCAGCTCTTCCTCATAAGGCTTGGTTTCCAGACCCTGGATTATTTTAATTGCCCAGATTAAAATGTGTTGCCCAGAACCGGCCACAGTATTTCAGGTGGGGCCTGGCCAAGGTAGAAGAGAGTGAAACTGAGGTCCCTTGAGCTGGACACTCGACTGGCATTCACTTCCCCACACTCTCTGATGCGCCTTCATAGCTGCACAATTTAAGAATTAGAGAGGGGTCTTGGGGGTAGCCGCCCTTCCCTCCCTCCCTCCCTCCCTCCCTCCTCTCAGCGCCTTGTTTTTCTCAGTTCCTCTGGCAACCCCCAGCGCAGCAGGGACCTGGGGGGCAGAGGGCCTTTTATGGTCTGCTTAGCTTGCAGCCACGACAGCAGACACCGTTTAACTACCAGGTTTAATGACTGGAAAAGAACACTCTTTCAGGCTGTCCTTCCAAAAACAATGACTTAATGCGGCCCTTTCGCCCCGTTTGGCAGGAGGAGGTGGAGAGCCCCATGGCGGCCTCCCTGGCTCGGCCCTTTCCTCGCTTGCAGTGGAGATACAGTGGGGCATTCATGTCTTCACCGCTTCCCTCCTGCCTGCCCCCCTCCCCAAAGAGAACACGTGCCTATTGTCTTCTTCTCCCTCAATGGTGCTCTGTGGTTTGCTGTGCCAACCTGTGCCAGCCTCTGCCCAGAGGCCTCTTGCCGCATCGCAGGCAGCTGGAGAGAAACTCGCCTCCCACCTTCAAGGTGGCAGACTCTCCAGGGGGGTGGCTTTTAATAATAATAATAATAATAATAATTTATACCCCACCCATCTGGCTGGGTTTCCCCAGCCACTCTGGGTGGCTTCCAGCAAAACATTAAAATACAATAATTCATCAAATATTAGCTTCCCTAAGCAGGGCTGCCTTCAGATGTCTTCTAAAAGTTAGGTCGTTGTTTATTTCCTTGACATCTGATGGGAGGGTGTTCCACAGGGCGGGCGCCACTACCGAGAAGGCCCTCTGCTTGGTTCCCAGTAACTTGGCTTCTCGCAGGGAGGGAACCGCCAGAAGGCCCTTGGAGCTGGACCTCAGTGTCCAGGTTGAATGAAGGGGGTGGAGATGCTCATGCAGGTACACTGGGCCTTTGAGGCCATTTAGGGCTTTAGAGGTCAGCACCAACACTTTGAATTGTGCAGAGCTCTGGTGGCCCCCCAGCGATGAGGCTTCCGACGCGACTCCTGCATTTGCAGGGAGCCTGACGAGAGCCACAACAAGCCTGATTCTGTGCCCTTGGCTGGGTGCTGAAAAATGGATGCTTGGCCACCTGGAAGAGATGGCAGGGAAGGAGGAGAGACTGTAAGCGGGCAACTTAGCCTGCTGCTTCTTCTGCCCCCCCCTTGTGCAGGGAGTACAGGCTAGCCTGACCCCCTGCTGCTGTGGGTAGTGAGCCTCTTCTTTGCCTTGGTGGAGAAAGGCACCAGGCTCCCCACCCAGCCTTGGCTCCAGTTGCACCCAGCCCAGCTGATGGCTCCTTGGGGAGCCTGGCTCTGATCTCCTTATTTGGGAAGAGGCAAAGGATGGCAGTGGGGGGCTCTCTTGACTGCCTCTGGCAGATTCAATCTTCTTTGGTGATCCCTCGTAGCTGAGTAAGATTGTCTTCCATAAACACAGTTTTAACAATGGGTCCCTAAGTGACTGTGGAGGCCAATTCTGGATCCACACGTCCTTCCACAGTGGGGATATTGGTTTCCGGGCGGAAGTTGATCACGGTGTGGATTTGCCAAGCGTGCCTTCCTCTTAGCATGTTTCTCCCTTGCGTCCTGAGTTCGAGTGTCTTCAAAGCCCATGACACCTTTGGTCAAGGTTGTTCTCCAACTGGAGCGCTCGCAGGCCGGTGTTTCCCATTTTCCAATGTTTATACTACATTTTTTTAGATTTGCCTTGAGACAGTCATTAAACCTCTTTTGTTGACCACCAGCATTACGCTTATCATTTATAAGTTTGGAATAGAGTACAGTGGTATCTCAGGTTAAGAACTTAATTCGTTCCGGAGGTCCGTTCCTCAACCTGAAACTGTTCTTAACCTGAGATACCACTTTAGCTAATGGGGCCTCCTGCTGCTGCTGTGCTGCCGCTGTGCAATTTCTGTTCTCATCCTGAAGCAAAGTTCTTAACCCAAGGTACTATTTATGGGTTAGCGAAGTCTGTAACCTGAAGCGTCTGTAACCTGAGGTACCACTGTAATTGCTTCGGAAGACAAGAATCAGGCATCCGCACAACATGACCAGTCCAATGAAGTTGATGTTGAAGAATCTTTGCTTCGACATCTTTGCTTCTTCCAGTACACTGGGGCTGTGGAGGGTGTCACATACTTGGCCCCAGCCCCAAGGGGGCGACCTCAGGAAGGGGCAGCCCACCAGAGGCGGTGGCAGAGTGGCTGCTGCAGAGGCCGCTGGGCCTCTCTGCCCTTTCAGGCTCTTGCAGGAGCCCTGGCAAGCTGGAGGCAGGGATGCTACCTCTGGGTGGGTGGGGGAAAGGGTTAACCTGCACCCCAGCACCAGCCTAGGAAAAGGGGATGTGGGCTGGCAGGCAGCAGTTTGGAATTCATTCACATTCACACACAAACACACACACGGGACTAGTTACAGGTAGGTAGCCGTGTTGGTCTGATGTAGTCGAAACAAAATAAAAGCATTCCTTCCAGTAGCACCTTAGAGACCAACTAAGTTTGTCATTGGTATGAGCTTTCGTGTGCATGCCTTCGTATCTGAAGAAGTGTGCATGCACACGAAAGCTCATACCATTGACAAACTTAGTTGGTCTTTAAGGTGCTACTGGAAGGAATGTTTTTATTTTGTTTCGACACACACAGGAGGCAATGGTGGCCACTGACTTGCATGGCTTTGAACCACATAGCTGGAGGCAGCAATTAATCCCAGTTGCTGGAAACCAGAGAGGGGAGTTTGTTCTTGTGGGTTTCCCGTAATGGGCATTTAATCAGCCACTGGGTGCCCCCCCCCGCGCGCTCTTCCGATGTTCAGCTGATATCACTTGTCCAGGACCTCCCTCTCTTGCACCCTCACTTCCATACATGGTTTCCCCGACTCGCTTTCTGAATTTGCAACCTGGCGGCTGATGATCGCTCAGCCGACCCTCTTGCTCGACTCCGGCTGTCGCAGAAAGAGTTAATGAGCCGCCTCCTCGCTGGATGAGTGGGCAGATGCTGCCCCCTGGTGGCTGAAGGAGGTGATGCGCCCCGCCTGGCCATTTCCATCCTGGGCTCAGGAAGAAAAAACCCTGCGCTTTCAACTGTGTCAGCCCCCCCCCCAAATCAAGCAAGTCTCGGGGTGCAGGGAAGAAGGTTTGCACAAAGCAAAGGAAGGACGGCTCTGAGGCAGAGCTTCACTAGATGCTGGGGACGCTTAAGGCCAGACACTCCAATTTTTCTATTGCAAAGGCTTTTGAAAATGCAAATCACATCCCCCTGTGTTATGCAAATCACCCTGACACTCTGCTAACAGATGGGATCAGCCCAGGCATGGAAGAGGAAGAAGCTAACCCTTTCCCTTTTCCATGCAGGCCTGAAGAAAATCCCACTTCTGGATCCAGGGTTAATTTCTCCTTCCACACCTGCTACAGACCCCTTTAATTTTCAGCCCAAACACCTGATGAAATTTGCATTGAAAAAACCCCACATTTTTTAAACAATGCAAGCAGCTAGTGGGGTCCCCCGCCAATTGGGAATGGGATCTTTTATTCATGATCGGTCTGAAGGTGGCAGGTAACACCAAACTATTCGCAACCAGAATAAAAGCAGACCGGGAGGAACGCTCCATGCTGCACAGTACAGCTGGTACAGTAGACGGGCAGTTGCCTTGTGATCCGGGACTCGGCCAAAGTGATGCTCACTGGGGCAAAATAACCACATTGTACAGGTTCCTGGGAGCTCAGATATCATCACTGTAGGAGATCTTGGGGTCACAGTGGATAGCTCAGGGAAAGCATGAACCCTGAGCGCAGCAGCTTTGAACAGGGCTAATTTCATATTAGGGAGCATTAGGGAAGGGATCAAAAATAACACTGCCAATATGATATGCTTCCTATTCATCCTGGGACAAAGTGAGTGGGGTGCCACCTGGTTCTGTCCTGGGCCCCGTTGTTGTTCAATGTCTGTATAAATTACTTGGATGAAGGAATTAAGGGGGTGCTCATCAAATTTGCAGGTGACACCAAACTGGGAGGGATAGCTAATGTCACAAAAGACAGAATCGGGATTCAAGGCAACCTTAACAGATTGGAGAACTGGGTGCAAGCTAACAAAATGAATTTCCATAGGGACAAATGTAAAGAACCTTAGACAGGAACACTTAGGCAGGAAGAACCAGGTGCACCAATATAGGATGGGGGGCACCTGGCTTACTAGCAGGACATGTGGAAAGGATCTAGGGGTCTTGGTGGAACACAAGCTGAACATGAGTCCACAGTGTGATGCAGCAGCAAAAAAGCCCAAATGCTAGAAGTCTAGTGTCCAGATAAGGGAAGTCATGGTCTCACTCTATTCTGCCTTGGTCAGTGTCCAGTTCTGGGCACCACAATTTAAGGAGGATGTTGACAAGCTGGAAGGTGGGCAGAGGAGGGTGACCAAGATGATCAAGGGTCAGGAAACCAAGCCTGATGAGGAACGTTTGAGGGTGTTGGGTATGTTTAGCCTGGGAGAGACTGAGATGGAAATATGAGAGCCATCTTCAAACACAGGTGAAACTCAGAAAATTAGAATATCGTCGAAAAGTACATTTATTTCAGTAATGCAACTTATTATTATTTATTTTTCTTTTAATTTTTACAAATGCTTTCTTTTGGAAATTCCACAGTAATAAAACAAATAGTTACAATAATACAAAAATAAACATCGCTATTACATTTCATTAATTACATTCCGTTTATAATTGACCCGCCTAACGACAAATAATTACAATTACAACAAATAAAGGCTTGACATATCTTGCTTTGCATGTCATGCATCTATCTCATATATTGGTTTCACCTTTTAAGTTGCATTACTGAAATGCACTTTTCGATGATGTTCTAATTTTCCGAGTTTCACCTGTATCTAGAGGGCTGTTACATGGAAGATGGAGCAAGCTTGTTTTCTGCTGCTCCAGAGTCAGGTCTGAACCGAAGGCTTCAAGTTATAAGGAAGGAGATTCTGACTAAACACTGGGAAGAGCTTTCTGACAGCAAGAGCTGCTCCACAGTGGAACAGTCTCCCAAGGGGGAGGGGGTGGGCTCTCCTTCCTCAGAGATTTTAAAGCAGAGGCTGGATGCCCACCTGCCAGGGAAGCTAGAGCTGAGATTCCTGCATTGCAAGGGGTTTGACTAGAGGACCCTTGGGGATCCCTTCCAACTCTACCATTCTATGACAATGCCCTTAAACAAATCTCAGTTATGTTGGAATGCTTTGAGCACGTCTGTAGACCTGAGAAAAGGGCCACCCAAACGGTGAGGGGGCTGGAGCACTTTCCCTTTGAGGCAAGAGGACAACATTTAATGCACAGAATCCACCTGTCCCAAAACATTGCTCTGGGTCCCAATATAGGATGCCATCGAAATAAAACAATCCTGGAGACGGGGGAGGTCTGCCCAGTGGCTCATTAAGTCATGATAGCTATGCAGAACCTCCATATTCAGAGGAAGTCTATCTCCACATAGAGGACAAATGCCAAGGGGGGTGGGGAGGCTGTTGCCTTTGTGTCCCCTGTGCCTTTGTGTCCCCTGTGGCTGGGCCAGGTGGACCTTGGCCGTGGCCTGAGGTTGGCAGCTGCAAGGTGGTGCCTCCTTGCCATCCCTTGGGTGGGACCTGGCGTGGTTGGAGCTGCTTCTCCTCTGGCGTTGCAGGAGGCAACAGCAGCTGGCTGCCCCCCATTCTCTTTCAGCAAAGACCCCCCCTCAATTCAGCTCCTGGCCAAGCCCCTGCCTCTCCTTGCTGCCTGCCTGGGCCCTTGAGCAGGCAAGAGGGGCTGCCTCTCCTTGTCATCCCAGGACTCCGCAAGTCCAGCCCCTCTGGGGACAGTCAGCAGGAAGGCCACAGCCACACTGGTGGAGCTGGAGAGGGGCGCGTGGGCAGGCAGATGCTCTACAGGGCTTTGGGCGCAGGCCGCTGGTATTCCTCCATGATGCGCAGGACGTCATCCAAGATGGAGGGCCCCAGGTCAAGGTCGAGGCGCAGCAGGGACTCCGAGCGAGGCAGGGCGGCGGCTCCCCCACAGGGGCACTCCTGGCTGGCCACCTCACGGTACCTGCTGTCCCCCAGAAAACAGCTGCCTTCTGGTGGGGGCCCCGAGAAGGAGACGGAAGAGGCCAGCGGCTCGTAGTGAGGGGCAGGTGTGGCGGAGAAGGAGAGGCCTTCGGCAGTGGCGCTGCTGCTGTGGAAACAGCCCTCGGCGCAGCCAACTGACATGGAGCGCCCCTGCCCCCCGCCACTGGGCATCTCTTCCAGGTGGAGGCGGGGCGGCTTGGGGGGTGCCTGGTCCTGGGCCCCGCTGAAGGCAGGCAGGGAGACGGCACTCTTCAGGAGGGTACGGTAGCCCCCGCCCCCCGGGGAGCCCCCGCAGCGGCCCAGGCGGGGCAGCAGGTCGTACTTGCCCTGCAGGAAGGAGAGCTCCCCAAACATGTCGCCCTCCCCATCCAAGCCGATGTGGGCACTGTGGCGGAAGTCGCCCAGCGGGGGGCTGATCATGTCGCTGGAGAGCACGTCCCGCAGGCGCAACTTCCGGCCCCGCTTGGGGGTCGAGGTCTTCAGGTAGATGGGAGTCTTGGCTGGCATCTCCAGGGGACGCAGGGAGTGACCCTCAGCGGCTGGGCTGGCTGCGCCCCGAGGTCAGAGGCCACAGCTCTTGTTGGCCTCTGCTCTTCTCCCAAGAGGCTCCTCGGAAGGGCAGCTGAGGATGGTGCCTTTTCTCACAGGACTGACAGGTGCCCCTTCCAAGGCCACCGGAAGGTGGCAGCGACTCCTCCTCCGTGGTGCCAGACACCTCTCTTGGGTGCGGAGCTCCTCTGCTCAGCCGCCACGTGCCCTGGGAGGCATTTTGCGCCCTGCGGGAGGAGCAAACAGGCACAGGTGAGCCTGGCAGAGGCCACAGGGATCTCTCGCCAGTGCCAATCTGGCAGTCTGCACACATATCCCCTTCCTTGTGCCTTTCTGGCCAGGGGACATTCCCAGGCCAGAAGTCCATGGTCCACATCCTGCTCCCATCCCTGCCAGCAAAATCTAGGCAGCCACATCAACCTGCTTCCCGCCCAAGCTGGGCAAGGAGGGGATGGGGAGCAAGATGCTGGGGATCATGGGGGAGCCGGGCAGGGGAGGCACAGGCCTGACTCTTCCCCCAGCAAATCTGGGGCTGAGCCCTGTTATGGGGGGAGAGTAGGGATGCGGGCGGCGCTGTGGTCTAAACCACTGAGAATCTTGGGCTTGCCGATCCTGTGACGGGGTGAACTCCCATTGCTCTGTCCCAGCTCCTGCCAATCTAGCCGTTCGAAAGCATGCCAGTGCAGGTAGATAAATAGGTACCGCTGTGGCGGGAAGGTAAATGGCGTTTTCCTGCGCTCTGGCACTCATCCTGGTCCTCCGTGCGCCAGTAGTGGTTTAGCCCTGCTGGCTACATGACCCGGAAAGCTGTCTGTGGACAAACACCGGCTCCCACGGCCTGAACGCAAGATGAGCGGCGCGACCCTATAGTTACTTTTGACTGGACTTAACTGTCCAGGGGTCCTTTACCTTTACCTATGGAGAGAGTGGAGGCCGCTGGTTTCTAAGGCTCTCCTCCCAGCCAGGCAGTCGAGGAAGAGAACCTGCCAAAGCACAGCCCCCCTAGCCTCTGGTGCCCAGCCGAAGGCCACAACCTGCCCTGTGTACCCAGAGGGCTCCCTCAGGCCAAGAGGCTCCAGCAGGAGCCCTGGGCAGAGGGGGGCAAGCTTGGCCTTTTGATGTGGCCTGGAGCTGGCAGGGGTGGAGGTAAAGGGCTTCCTTCCCCCAGTGGGACAGAGAGTCCTGCCTCCTCCGGCTGCTGGGCTGCTCTGCCAGGCAGCAAAAGTGGCTTGCCTCAGCCTCATCCCCCCTTGGAAGGTCAAGGAGCGCCGACCCCAAAAAAAGGCCGGGGGGGGGCAGCCTGCTGTCCTTGCAAGGAGCCACTGTGTATTCTTATTGCTGTTTGGGATTGAAAATGGTATCCTAAAATACAGAGGGGTGAATGTTAATGAACGACTGTGTGCAAATGTCTCAAATGAGCAGGCAGACAAACAAGGACCCCTGCCTGTCCCCTCTTTCTTCCTCACCTCCCCCCCCCCCCGAGAGACTGAAAGGTCATCCAGGGGGGGGGCGGTCAAGGGAAGAGCTGGAAGGAGACCCCCCGAGGGATGGTGCATCAGACTAAGGTCAGGGCCAGGGGCACCCCCTGGCTGGTCCCAGAAGCATTTGGAGCGATTTATGGACCCACTTGGTCCAAAGCACTTCAGCAACACCAACAACTGAGATCAATAGTGCGGCAGCCAAGCAGGAAAACTGTCCTGCCCGTCCAAGGGGGTCAATGAGCAGCCATGAATGATCTGCTGCCACTGCCCGCCCCCCGGGAGCCTCTTGGCCATGCCCACCGGCTGGCTCAGGGAAGAAGCTGGCTTTCCTCACTCGACCCCAGTGCCAAGGCTGCTCCCCAAGGGCTCCCCACAGAGCCTCCTGCTCCCCCCCCCCAAGAAGACAGGGAGACCTCAGAGATGCCTTGCGAGGGACAGGTATTGCACCGCCCAGAAACAAGCAGCCTCCTGCTCTGCAAAGGGCACCCTGGCACCTCAGAAGTGCACCCAAGGGCCCCTCCTCAGGAGGTGGGAACCGGCTGGTCTCCCATGGCGAGGAGGAGGAGGAGGAGGAGAGGAAGCCTCATTGCTCCACCGGCCAGCCTGCCCCTCCCTCCACCTCCTTGCCAGGGCTCAAGGGCAGCGCTCAGAGATGCCTCCCCAGAGCAGCCCTTGCTCCCTTATGTAACAGGCTTATCACGGAAATCGGTATCCTCTGCCCTTCTTCTGATCTTGCTCTCTGAATAGCTGCTCCCTGACAAATCCCAAGTCTGGATGAGGCCCTGGCTCCTCTGGCAAGTGGCACAAAACAAAGAGAGGAGGACGGCCCCCTGGAGCTTCTGCACCTATCCTGCTGCCCCCTCCCAAGCAACAGCCCTCCCCAAGGGGGCAGGCAAGGCTTGACCCCCCCCACCCTGCCCATCTCTGAATACGTGTGTGGGGAAGGGTGCGTTCGCCAAAGGAGGCCTGACCTCACCAGAAAACTCCTGCCCAAAGTTTGCCACCCGATGAGCAGCGACTTCCAATGAGCCCCTTCCCCGTGCAAGGCTCACTTGTGGACCCAGAGAGAGATGGGGAGAGACACGCTCACTGCCTGCCTGCAGCAAACCGAGTGCCCAAGCTCTGAGCTTCTCCCCATGTGTAAAGGGAACCGGGAAGAGCAGCAGGGGTCTGTGGGGGCAGGGAAATGCGCCACCTCTGCTCTGCTTTCGCCCAGATGTTTTGGATGACAACTCCCAGCTGCCTGGCCGGCATGTGGCCAAGAGGGGCCGGGGGGTGCTGGGAGTTGGAGGCCGGGAAGTCAAGGAGTCAAAGGACCAGACCAGATGGTGTGGCTGCTGTTTCTGCCCCACCCCCCAATAATTCCACTAGCTAAACCTCCTTGCAAGGGGCTTGTGAAAGGGACCCCCTTCCTCCTGTTTCATGCCCCCCTGCAGCCTGCCAACCTCCTTTCCCTCCTTGCATCCAGGACTGAGGGCCCCCACCA
Source organism: Zootoca vivipara (assembly GCF_965207765.1). Lineage (NCBI taxonomy): Eukaryota > Metazoa > Chordata > Lepidosauria > Squamata > Lacertidae > Zootoca > Zootoca vivipara. Next base: position 83,249,282 of record NC_142589.1, on the reverse strand, counting down.
TGTCTCCCTTCTTCCCAGGCTCCCCACCCTCCCAGCTCCATCCTACGATGATTACACTTGCCTGGAGCTGCCCAGCACCTTCTTGCTCAGCGCTACACCGAGGGAGCCTGTGAGAACACCCAGCCCCGGTCCGAGGAGGAGTCTGAGCCGGCCTCTGACGTAAAGCCAAAGCCCAGCTTAGGCCGCCTCGTTCGTCCTCTCCTCCCCGGAGGGGCTGCAGACAAGCGCTCCGCCCAGCCCAGCCCAGCCCAAGTTGAGAGGCTCTGTCCACATGGAGGGAGAAAAAGACAACATCACCCCTTTGCTGCACAAATCCATGGCAGCAACTTGGGACTTTCCGTGGCCCTGGGGAGGAGCATCAGCAGAGAAGCAGGAAAGGGACAGGATGTGGCAGCTGGTCCAAGAGGCCAAAGGGCAACAGCGGAAGAAGCACAGGCGAGAGAGAGAGAGAGAGAGAGAGAGAGAGAGAGAGAGAGAGAGAGAGAGAAGCTTATAAAGTTATGCAGGGCCTAGAGAAAGTGGAGGGAGAAAAAAAAATTCCCACTCTCTCCTACAGTGCCGGATTTACGTATAAGCTAAATAAGCTATAGCTTAGGGCGCCACTCGCTTGGGGGGGGGGCCCAAAAAAATGTAAAGGAAAAAAAACACTGGATGTACATTTCCAAAATATAAGATTAAAAACATAAAACCTACATCCAGCAACAGTGTTTTGTGTTGTGTAGGCTCCTATGATGTAAGGAATGTTATTAATATACTTCTTCTTAACTGTATTTCACTATCAATATGCTTCTTCTTAATTGTATTTCAGTCAAACAATTACTTTGATAAAATACATATTTTGTTATGTGCAAATGGCTTGAGATACCTATGAGTTCCATAAATTACCATATATTCAGCACAAAAACCAGCGGCAATTTGTTGTTGACAAAGGACAGCTGGACATAGAAAGGGCCCCATTACCCTTCAGGAGCTGAGGGCCTCATCCAACCTCAATCTGGCCCTGCTCTCCTAACACTAGCAGACATTCAATGAAGCGAAATTTTGGACGATTCAGGACAGATAAAAGAAAAGGCCTTCTTCACGCAGAGCAAGGACCTAGATGGCCTTTAAGAGAAGACGGAGGGCTATGGAGGCCGTCTCCCCATGGCTCTGCTCTGCCTGACACATCCACATTCCAGCCACAACAGAGAGGTTGGGTAGTTAAGACACCTCAAACGACTGTGGCCCAGAACAGTTGGTCACGGAAGCAACTGATGGGAGAGGGTCGCGGGTTAATCTGAAGAAGCTGCACCCAGGACCCGAGGTGAAACATAAGCGTCGTGCAGTTAGCTGGGAGCAGCCAGACCCCCAGTGCTGCTCAATTCAACGGAGAAAGGGAAAGGGACAATTAGGTCCAGTCGCGAACGCCTCTGGGGTTGCGGCGCTCATCTCGCTTTATTGGCCTCCATGCCCTCACTTCCTTTGCTCTGGGACTCTAAAAGGCAACTATTTAAACCATTTATTAAATTAAGTAATTCACCTGTGATGGGTTAACCACGGTTAACCGCGATTAGCCAGCTGCTCCGGAAGAAAAACATTTTAAAAAGCCAGATGTGAAAGATGTTAACGATCAATCGATGGACTGGAAATCAGCAGCAACTATGCTTTGATTTGAAATGTCTTAAAAGACATTTAAAGGCTGCAACCTGGACTGTGAGGCAGGCTTGCCAGAAGCCAGAATACTAACCACTCTCAAGAGCCAAGAAAAGCGTGGGGCAGAGGTGTCTGGGTGTGGGTGGGCAGCTCCACCCACTGACCCCTGCAGCCAAAAGCCAGGCCACACCCACCCTTTCGAGGAAGTGCAGCGCACACAGATTAGCGCAGGGCAAAGTGTTCTGGCTAATCAGCCCCAGGCAATAAAGCCTCTGAGTTCCTGACCCATTTTCACCCTAAGCCGATTCACAGCTATTTATAGTGCACACACACACAGAGGCTCCCAAGGTCGCCCGTCAATGGACTGTGTCCCCACTGAGAGAGGAAAGCACAGGCACTCAAAAGCCCAACCCAAAATGACCAGGCAACCAAAATGATCAAGGGAACAGAGTGGCAACCCTTTGAAGAGAGGCATTTGGGACCTTCCCTGTTAGGAGAAAAGGCAAGTAAGAGGCTGCAACATGACAGAAGTTTTAAAAATGGAGAAAGTGGATAAAGAGCAGCTTTCCTCCCTCTCTCACAAGGCTAGAACTCACAGAACCACAGAGCTGCAGAGTTGGAAGGGACCCCAAGGGTCATCCAGTCCAACCCCCTGACAGGGGGGCCACCACCTTCTGAGGGAGTCTGTTCCACTGCTCCTCATGGACAGCAACGCAGTGGCGGAGCAAGCCGATTGGGCGCCTGGGGTGGTGCGCGTGCCCTGCGCCCAGGGACGGGGCCAGCCGAGGCAGGACGCTCCGTGGGGCCTCCGAGGAGTATGCCTGCCTCCTCCCACTTAGCTGCCCTACAGCTGGGGGGGAGGAGGCAGCGGGCAGACCATTTGGGCAGTAGAGCCGGCGCGCACCCAAGCCACCGCGTCTCTCCCAGGAGACATGTGGCTCAGGTGCGCCGCTGCACCGCCTTTTGTCACCCCCCTCAGTGGTGATACCCGGGGCATTCTGCCTCCACCGCCCCCCCCTTCCTCCGCCCCTGCAGCAATGAAGCTGAATGTTGGAAGATTCAGCTGAGATAAAAGTACTTATTCAGGCAGCGCATGAACTGGGGAATTTGGCTCCCACAGGAGGCAGTCCAGGCAACTCCCCCTTTTTGTGGGAGTTGCGTTCCTGGACCCCGTGTGTGTAGGAGGAGCGTGTCAATTGGACGCATGTAAAACAGTCACTGCCTGCCATAAACATCAACGTGGATGGTTTCAAAAGAGGGTTACACGAATTCAGAGGGCTACCAAGGGCCACTAGCCACAATGGCTAAGCTCTGCCTCCAGTCAGAAGCAGGAACGCTTCCAAATCACGATTCCTGGAAAGCACAAGGAGAGCGCAAACTCTGTGCTCAAATCCTGCTTGCAGGCTTCTCACGGCCATCTGGTTGGCCCGCGAGAACAGGATGCTGTGGGCTTCTCAGGCTTCCCCTATTTCTACAGGTGCAGGTCCATCAAGCCCTGCGTTGCAGAGTATTCAAGCTTTGTGCTGCCCCCTGACATAAGCAGGCAGGCAGCAAGGAACGTTCTCCACACAAGGAGGAAAGAGAGAAGAGAGCAGCGACCGAGGTCTGCAGCTGGTGGCCAGACTGCCCATAGGGCCAGGATCTTCAGCCTCCTGTCTTCAATGGGAGGCGTTCTTCCGCCTCGCAAGGACCTTTCTTTACAGACCTAAGCCGCAGCAGAGGGTTAGTTTCAATGCTTGACATTCCTGGTGCCTGGAAGAGTGGGCAACTGCCATTTCCAGGCCATGTATGCAAGCAAAAGGGGCAGGATCACGCCAGCCCACACTCACCTGACGACTGCCCCCTACACTACCTGCTGGCGTGAGCCCAACCTACCCTCAGGGAGAGTTTGTGAGGAGCCAGCTTGGCAACCCAGGGACTGCGAGGTGTCCAGAGTGCCTCCAAAGGGGATGCTGGAAAATATTAGACCAGGCATCCCCAAACTTCGGCCCTCCAGATGTTTTGGAAAACAATTCCCATCATCCCTGACCACTGGTCCTATTAGCTAGGGATCATGGGAGTTGTAGGCCAAAACATCTGGAGGGCCGCCGTTTGGGGATGCCTGGATTAGACAAATTAACAGAGAATAAGGCTATCCATTACTTCTTCTGGTCATGGCATCTATGTGCTCCCCCCAGTATCAAAGGTAGCAGGCCTCTGAATAAAAGTTGGAGATTGGAAGCCCAAGGAGGCTGACACATCAGCGCCCAAAGGGCAGAACAGGACCCTGGACCAGGCCAGCCGGCCGGTGCTGTTCTGATCTTGAGATGGAGGTATGTCAACTTCTGTGATGCTATGCCCTTGATGGAGGCTGCAGACCCATCCTGGGCTCTACCTAGCAGGCCACTGAGGGTCTACGCTGGCCCCTGCAGGAGGGACCCCAGTTTGACCTGGGGGGGGAGGGGTGTTTTGGCCTAGACAAAAACCCCTCCTTCCTGCTCCACATTCTCCAGCCTCTCCTGGTCTGCCTGGAAAAGGTCGCATTTGCTTCCTTTCTCCAAGTAGCAGTCTCCCCTGTGCAATGACACTGCACAGCACAGCACAGCCCCCCAGGACAAAACACAACTGGTGCAGGATGTGTGCTAAGTGGTTGCCACTGTAATCTCAGAGCAGAGGACCGGTGGGCTGGTCACTCAGGAGTTAGTTTGGAAAATCCAAGAATGACAGATGCCAAGCTTACCAGACAGCCTTGCCACCTTCCTTTCGCAAATGGCATCCTCCTCCTCCGTTACCTTATACCACACCATCCTGGGACCCCCCTCCCCCCACGGTCTCTTCCAAGCATCCTTTGGCTGAAAAACTGCACGGGGGGGGGGGGTCATTTCTGTTACAAAGGGATTCCACACCAGAGCCAAACAACAGCAGCCTTTAAAATCACTGCATCATTTAATGTCAGCAGTACAATGATAGGAGACTTGAGTCTGGATGACATTGTTGGAAGACAAATGTGTGATACAAAAGAAAGTAGAGAGCCATGCAACCAAAGATTCACTGTAAAAATACTGGTACAATATATACAAACCCCATTTCAAATAGTATTTACATTTTATAGCATGTTTATAAAGCTCTGGTAGACGACCAGTTTCATCAATTAAGTTTTTTTTTTTTTTTGCCATTTGTGTCTATTGAAGTGATTTTACAGTTTTTACAAAAGATCTTTTTTTTTATACAAATGTCACTGAGCATCTCTATCTAAATAAGCTCGCAAGACAGAATACTTCACAACGAACCTCCCCGGTTAAAGTTACACTCAAAAACTTTACACCAGTTTGAGAGCTATAGCTGCACCAAGGAGCCCTGGAAATGAGAGTTTGGGGAGGTTGCTGAGAATTTCATTCTAGTTCACTGTCCCTCCCACAGGACCCACAGCAGCTACCGGTAGACCTCAATGCTTGTGCACAGAGTCAGAACGGTGAAATGGTTGCTAAGTTTGTAGAACGGACAATGGGCTTAACGGTCTTGGCTTTCACCAAGGAAAAGTGGTTTAAGTTTGGAGTGAGATGGAGCACGTCCCTCCCCTTCTTAAACCAGTTCCTCCAATACACTGTGGCTTTTATGCTCCCGGGCAAGAGCCAAACTACATCTCCATTAAATGAATGTGCCTGAAACAGGAGGATTTGCAGCGGCACAGGTATGGGGGAACGACCAAGCTTTCAAGGTGTCCTGATGGCCCTTTTTAAAGTAAACACTGCCAAGTTCAGCACTCACAACGTTCCCAGCAATGCAAATGCCTTAAAGCTGTTTTCCCACCCCTAAATACTTTTTTCTGCGACACCCCACTTCCCATATAAACAGCAGCAGCCCCCATATATACTACAAGGTAGGGAGAGAAGACCTTACAGCTAGTCAGTTTCAGCTAAGACACGCTCCGCTCATGGTGTTTACCGCCTTCACCACTCAAGACTATGACCTCTATGCAGGGGGAAGAGACCAACTTGTTCCAGATCTTTGGGGGTGCTGTGTGCTGAGCATGGTTGCAGGATGCTTCCTTCGACCACGCTGGGTCGCTAGGACAGACTCAGTCAAAGCAGAGGGGAACCCTCGGCTGCCTCTTCTTCCTTGTTCCCTGGGCAGGTTCCTCGTGCAGAAAGGGCACAAGCACCTCGTCTCTGCCAAGCTGACGAGAGCTTATGCTTTTTTCAGAACACTGCACATAGCTGCGAAATACCCTTGCTGTTGAGAAATACTTTTTCCAGGCCAGCATCCAGTCTCTCTCCTGCCTTCAAGTGCAGATGGGCGAGAAGAAAGACCACAAAGAGCAGCAGCCCCACCTGAAGGAGGACCAAGAGGTGACAGGTGCTTCTTTCTACAGGATCAGGCCAAATAGCTTTGCATGCTTTAACACAAAGGCGACGAGATGCCAACCTCAAGACGCTGGCAGGGAAGAGTCAGGGCTACTATGCAGGGCAGGAGGGCTACGAAGCAAGTGCAGGCCACAAACTTCTCTTCCCTTTGAGAAGAGATTTTGGCTGGGCTTTAAAACAGCCAGCAGGCAAGTCGACTGTGATGAGCTCTCAATAGCAGACATTGCAATCTCTGGTTCTTGCTCCTGGTTCTCCTCGGCTGCCTCTGAAGCACCAACTCCAGGCACCTGCTCTTCTGATGCTCCCAAAAGGTCTGTCCACCTCCAGCAACATTTCCACTTCTAAAGCCACGTGGAATCTCGAGTTATTCAGGCTGGGTTTTAAGTGAACCTGCTCTGCAGCAGAGACACTGGGCCCTGGCCTGCTCTAGTTACCCCATTCCACCTCCATAACACGGCCTGCGAAACTGGAGCTACATAATCTACGAGCCATTTTGGAGCTCTGGCAGTGCCTGCTTATTAAGACAAGTGCAGAAGACAGACAAGTGGAATCAAAGGGATATTAATAATTTAATTTCAATACTACAAATTCTGTTTTGGTAGAAAGCATCACTTTTTTTTTGAGAGGCCGCCCAAACACCCCAGATGTAGCGCCCTGTTCTAGTTCATCTGGATCTGGATCCAGCAACCTCCAGGAAATGGCAAACAAGTACTTAAAATCCAACACAATTACAAAAATAATCCAACATGGTTATTTCTCCATGGTAATTTTCAACGCACTAGATTTTTTTCTTCTTCTTCTTAAAAAAAAGGCTATGATACACTTATTTTGTTACAGCTAAGAAATGAAGATACATATATTCTACAGATCAGCATGGCTGACAGCATAATCCCTTTACGCAACAGGAAAGAACCACCTTTCTTTCACCAGCCTCTCCTCCATCCCACAGAAAACACCTGAAGAGGAGGAGGAGGAGGAGGAGAAGCAGGAGGGGTTCGGACGTAGCCCACTGTGCAAAGGAAGGGCTAAGGGCTGGAGGGATTAGCTGGCCCAGGTTTCCAAAGAAGATTTGAAGACAATGAATGATTTCAGGTGAGCCTCAAACAAAGGCCCAGGGCATCAGACAATACTGGCTAGTACTACTTAAGATACTCTGATTACTTGTTTACAATGCAGCTTGGATATTACACGCTACAGCACTGAGCAAAACCCAAAGGATGTATATACAAGTTATATGGCTGGGGGGGGGGAGGTGGATTAATGGAATAAAAAGAAAATAAGAGAACAAGTTTCGAACACTGCTGCTTCTCTCGGGCACAAGGCTGTAGGGGCAAGTCTTTAATACTACTGGCAGAACGGGGAGGCTGTGGGGTCAAAGCCTTTAAAAACATCCTTTAAGGAGCCGGCGTCCTGTGGGTCCCCCTCCTGCGCAGGGCTGTTTCCAGCAAAGGGGCTGCCTGCCCCGGACTTGGCCCCCTGCTTCACCATGCCATAGACAGCGGGTACCGGAAGGTTGTGGATGCCAGGCTGTGCAGCAGTCTCTGTGGCAGCAGGCGTGGTGGCGGCGGCAGTGGTGGCCGTGGTGGTGGTGGCGGCCTTGGGCCGCGGCCGGTTGTAGCTGTTGTACCTGTCGGTCGACGGTTCTGCGCTTGGCTTCTCCGCTTCCACCTGGTCCAGGGCCGACCGACGAACAAACAAGGGCTCCTTCCCTCTGGCGCTGCCTTTGCTATTGCTGCCGCCGCCGTCGGAGCCCTTGGCCGCAGGGCTGCCCTCCCCAGCTGGCTCCGCAGCCTTGCCGCCTGAGCCCGGAGTCCTTGGGTCGTAGAGGCTGATCCCGCTGAGGACACTGCTCTGGCCGGTGCCCCTGCTCAGCCCTCCCGCTGTCAGCAGCCGGGGATCGTAGGGAGCGATGCCGGGGGCTGCCTCCGAGGAGGCAGCAGGGCCAGCTGCTGACGCACTGGCAGCATCTGTTGGCTTTGAGGGTGCTGGCTCAGAAGCCTTTTGCAGCCTGGGGTCAGCAGGGGCTTTGCGCATCCGGGGGTCACTTGGCTTGTCACTCTGGGTTGGGCTGCCTGCTGCGTTGACCGTCTTCAATATCCTCGAGAGCAGCTCAAAGTCCGGGAGGCTGGAGCCAGAGCCGGCTGGAGCTTCTGCTGGGGCTGCCGCCCGCTGTCTGGGGTCGGAGAGACTGGTGGAGTTCTGAGGCCGGTTCAGGCGCGGATCAAGAGCAGGCAGAGCCTGCAAAGCCGCCGGGACGGGAACGAACTCTTGCTTGGGGACAGGCAGCGGGATGAGGTCCTCGGGGCTCCACAGCACCGTGCGGGCAAAACCGGGCATGACCAGGACAATGTCTTTCTTGATGTGGCTGAACTGCTGCAGCTGGCCCCGAGGGTCCCTCAGGGTGTGATTTGGCAAAGGATCCAGGGGAATCGTGACCGGCTTGTCCCTCAGGGCCCTCTCCCCTTCTTCCTCTTCCGGAACTGCCACACCCTTCTGCCCCATGGAGGGGCTGGAATGCAGAGAGTCTGCTTTAGGGGCAGAGGGGGGAATGTGCCGGGCCAGCCTGGGATCTGTGGGCCCAGCGTCCCCCGCACCAGGCGGAGCGGAAGGCTCCACGCCTCGAGAAAGCCTGGGGTCGCGCAGGAGGCGAGGGTCGGCCGGCCGGCTGCTTCCCGGGGGCTGGCTTTTCTGGAGGCGAGGGTCGCTCCTGCTCAAGGCGGGGCCAGCGCCACTGGGAGCATCTTCGTGGGGCCGGCTGGAACTTTGCTGCCGCAGAGTCTTGAGGATGGAGCTGACACTGCTGCTGCCATCATCCTCGTCGCTGGAGTACCAATTGCCAGTATCGCCTGTGGGGGGGGGGAGCAGAGAGAGGGGGCAATAGAATGAGTCATGAGGCAAACCTGGAGTATCACTCCTGGCTATAGTATCCACCAAACTGGGGATAACTGACAGATACTTGAAACTGGAAAACGAAAACCTTGCCTGGCTGAAGCAATTAAGGCAACATTAAATGCAAACTGCCATCCCAAGCAAAAAGTCTTCCTTTGTTTAGGTTTGATAAACTGCTAGGAGCAGCTACAGAGGATGGTGTCTGCCTCTCTGTCTGCCTCTGAGATAGGCACAACCCAGGCTTCAGAGGTCAGTTGGGGTTCTGGACTAGACCAGACTCAGTCATGAATGGCAGCTGACTGTGTCCTCAGCTTAAATGAAGAGGCCACTTCCTTCTCACCAGCTGCAGCTCAAGAACCCCAGGAGGAGGGGCTCTTAGAGAGGGATGGGCAACCTCTGGCCCCAACCACAGGCCCCTGCTCATCACCTGAGGTCATGTGACAGGGTGGGACAGGGCAGATAAACCTGCAGAAAAAAGCATCACATTCAAAAAGTCTCAAATTCTGCCACTGGCAAAGAAGGAAGACTTTGGGGAGGGTGACAGGTGAGTGCCTGGTTTTTCCTTTGCAGGCTGCAGGTTTGAAGCTGAGTCACCTGACATCCTATGACAGGAGGTGACTGACAGGTAGGCAGCCTTGCCCAACCGTGAAAGGGGTCCATGGAGAGGGGGAGTTTTCTGGGGGTCCACTTTCCCATCTCTGATCTAGGAGGACACCAAGAAAGCCAGGCTGAACGATCAGAGCAGCTTGCCCCCCCTCCAAGAACTAGCGTTGCCGCTCCAAGCAAGCCTGGAGTCAGGGCCTGCCAAAGCCACTTGCCTTCCTCGTGATCCCGATCTGGCTTGTAGCCTTCCGCGTGCCGCCGAGCCCTCTCTTCCTCCTCCTGCTGCTTGTGCTGGATGCGCAGGTACAGAGCCCGCTGCGTGGACGGCAGGAAGTCGGGGACGTTGGCGGGAGGCTTCTGCAGTCGGGGGATCCCTCCATCGCAGAAGGGGTCTGGCTCCAGGGAAGGGTCGGGGAAGATGTTTTCCCCAGGCAACTCGTCCATCTCATCATAGTTCCCGTAGCCCTCTGTCAGGGAAAGCACAGGCAAGGAGGCCATGAGAAACAAGGGCAGGGAGAGCAAGTACAGCCATGCTAGGGATGGAGGAGCCTCCATGAGCGGCTGCCTCCCAGCAGACTGTGGCCCTGGGGGTCTTAGGCCTCTCCAGGCTGCAGGGGCCAAAGGGCCCATTGGACTTGATGCTCTAGCGGGTCTCATTTTCATATGGAAGCTGCCTTGAGTCCCATAAAGGGAAAAAGTGGGGGAAGGTAAAAAAAGGTAAAGGACCCCTGGACAGTTAAGTCCAGTCAAAGGCAACTATGGGGTCATGCCGCTCATCTCGCTTTCAGGCTGATGGAGCCGCCGTTTGTCCACAGACAGCTTTCCGGGTCATTTGGCCAGCAGGACTAAACCGCTACTGGCACACGGAGGACCGTGACGAGTGACCAGAGCGCACAGAAACACTGTTTACCTTTCCACCGCAGTGGTACCTATTTATCTACTTGTGCTGGCTTGCTTTCAAACTGCTAGGTTGGCAGGAGCTGGGACAACAACAGGAGCTCACTCCATCGCTGGGATACGAACCGCTGACCTTCCGACCAGCAAGCCCAAGAGGCTCAGTTAGACCACAGCGCCACCCGTTCCAGTGGGTCTCATTTTCATATGTAAGCTGCCTTGAGTCCCATAAGGGGAAAAGGTGGGGCATAAATATTGATAAAATAATAATAGGCCCACAGCTTTACTCTAGCCACACTGCCGACACTCACATATTTTTAACTGCTATTTTTAAATGAGTAAATAAGCACAGATGTTGACTTATTTTCACATGCTTTCTTTTAAATTCCTGCAATGGTATTGTTTTGCCACTGGGAGGGAGGAAGGACAGGATATAAATGTGTTAAAAGGAAGGATCAAGTACCTGGGCCACCCATCAGGTTGGGGTCCATCTCCAAGCCTTCTGGATGCGGGTAGAAGCCGTCATAGAAGTCGGGTGCTGGTGGACCAGGGGGCATCTCCTCAGGCCCAAAGGGCATCATTGGGGGCCCGGGGCCCATGGGAGGGCCAGGGTTCATCCCGGGGCCCATGGGCATGTCAGGACACATGTCAGGGCACATGTCAGAAAGCATGTCGGGGGGCATGTCGGGAGGCATGTCGGGGAACATAGGCGGAGACATGCCTGGGTGCCTAGAGGAAAGAACGCAGCGAGGGTCAGCAAAATGGCTGAGGAGGAGAAGAAGGAGCCTTTCCAAAGAAGGCTCACTTCAGCATGGGAGGAGGCAGGTCAAGGCAAAACTGCTGCATGTGGCTCCCTGCCAGGCAGCAGGATATTGAGGAGCGTGGCCTGGAAAGCGGAGCCAGCCCACAATCCCAGGCCTCGACCTGAAGCACTATGGCTGCCACCAGGAGGGAGGGGGAAGCCCCAGGCGTACCCCCGCTTCCTTGCCCTTCACCGGATCCCCAGTATGCGCTGGAAGGAAGGTAGCACGTACCTCACACCCAGCTTCTCTGCTAGCTGGCCGGTGGGCCTCACCACAATCTCAAAGAGGGAGGGAATCTTCTTGTACATGTCCTGCTGCTGCTGCAGCTGCTGCGGCGAGAGGGGCTCATGCATCGGAGGCGGCATCTGTGGTGGTCCTGGGGGCGGGAGGGGGGGCGGTGGGGGTGGTGGAGCAGGTGGCCCGCCAGGCATGGGCCGGCCATTGGGCGACGTTGGAGCTGGCGGCCCCGGCGGCCGAGGGGGGGTGGGCAGCAGCCCTACCCCGGGAGGCGGCTTGGGCAAGGGGTTGATGCCTTGCTTCTTCAGCTCCTCCACCTCCTTCTCGTCTTCTGCTCCTGCCTCAGCATCGTCCGCCAACATCTAAGGGGCAAGTGGAACAAGGCCGTGGGTGAAGAAGGCAGGGGCCGCCTCGGGTGGTAAGGCAGGAGGAGTCTCCCGTTATCCCCACACACCGACTGCATGGCTCCCGAACCATCCCTGCCCCCCACAACCGCTAGTGAGAAGGCACTGCCCTCGGCAAAGGGCTTCCACAACCGGAAGCAAATCTCAGCAGCCCCCCAGCCCACGCACCTTGTCCAGAAGCTCCCGCGTCTCGTCTGTGAGAGGATCGTGGGAGAACATGCAGTCGTCTCCATTGATGCAGTTCCCAGTCGTATGAAACAGCTTGCAAGGGAAGTCCCGTGCGAGGCATTAAAGAAAGTAAATCACGCAAAGGCACAGAAATAACACACCCCAAGGACACCAGGCCAGGCTTTGCCCCACCCACAGACTCAGGGCTCTCACACCCAGGAAGGGGGGCTGATCTCCCTAGAGCAACTCTGGCCCAGCTCAAAAACTTCTCTTGAAGCTTAACCGTTGTCCACAGCATGGAGAGTCAGATCAAACCTCCCCACCTACCCTTTGATATTAGCTTTCCTCTAAAAATGCAGGACTCAGAGGAGGCAAATCTAAGAAACCCCGGAAAGGATATCATGCATGTAGGGACAGTTTTCAGCTCTGGCACAGTAGCCGGTGATGTAAAACTTGCAGAGTTCCCGCTTCTTTGGCAGCTCAATGTCATGGCTGAAGTTGCAGTGTTCGCCCTGCCAGGAAAAAGCAGAAAGTGCAAAGAGGAGCTGATTTTTGCAGTTTGACACCTGGGCACAAAGGATGTCTAGCAGCCCCACCCCCACCCCACCCCACAAAAAATCAACCCCAGAGGTGAGATGTTATGTTTCTGATTTGAGTGCCACATTTCCGTTTTGTGTGTTATGCTGAGGTCTGTCTGTTTTTGCTATTTATTTTGCTTTTTTGTGACTGTGTGGAACCCAGTTCAGCTACTGATTAATTGATTGATTGATTGATTGATTGTGTGATTGCATACATTGTTAATTGCTTTCATTTTATGGATCAACAGTCTCGTTAGATAGTAAAATTCATGTTATATTGCTGTTTTAGGGGTTGTTTTTACAAGTCTGGAATGGATTAATCCATTTTGCCTTACTTTCTATGGGAAAGCACGCCTTGGTTTTGGAAAGCTTTGGTTTTGGAACCGACTTCCGGAACGGATTAAGTTTGAGAACCAAGGTACCACTGTACTGTACAAGCCTCTGATGCAAGTGGACTCTAGTCCAAGAAGGCTTATGCCATAACAGGTCCATGAGCCTTTAAGGTGCCACCAGACAGATGCCTTGCTGTTTTTGTTGCAGCAGACTCTGATGGCACATACTCCTGCAGACCTTGTGCATGGTCACCATGTCATCACACAGCCATGAATGAAAGCTGGTCCTGAACACTTACCCAGGTGCATCTTCCCTCCACAAAATATTTGCAGATGACTTTTCCTTTCTTATCCGATTGCTGGTGAGATTTATCGTGGTCGTTCCGCCGATAATTCCCGCCTCCGCCTCCATCCTATGCCAATCACAAGACGCTTTATTTACCAATGTTATTCATGCAACATTCATGCAAAGTCTCCTAAATTTAGAACATAGCAATCTTAATTTTAGAACAAAACAATCTGTAAATATTGCCTGCTGCCACCCAGTCTTGCTGCAACAATTTTGTATAGTCATTTGAGGGTTTTCCCCAGCCTGCCTTCTCAGAAGTCTGGTTGCTGATGCAAATAGCTTCCTTTTTCTGCCCCATCCAGATTGTGTAACCATTGCTCCCTTAACTCTGAACTTGCAAACTATGCTTCCAACAGTTTCTCTAGGAACATGAAGTGCCTTTGCTATCTTTTTGTATCCTGCTCCTTGTTTGTGAAGGGCGATGTTCTCTTCTCTTACCTTCTTGGACCATTCTCTTGACTTAGCCATATTTCTATCATGCAGCCAAATTTGACACTGCAACCCCCTAGTCAGCTCAGGTATTTCATAATGGAGCCCTTGATCAGTTGTACCAAGTGTGCTTGAGACAACACCTGCTGTATTTGTGTTGCTGTGAGGGGTTCTATACAGGGGGATGAATAATAGTGAGACTGGAGAAGCCAGTGTAAGTTGCAATTTCAGCTGAATTTGGGGAAACCATGAAGCATCTGCTGCATTGAGCTATTTCAATTGCTTTTGTTTGATTTGCTCATTGCAAACAGCTGAAAGTCTGTAAATTTTGATACCGGTAATACAGTGGAACCTTGATTTTCGAATGTCTCGGAAGCTGAACAATTCAGAACCAGAATGCCGAAAACCTGGAATTGCTTCCGTTTTTGAACACGCCTTGGAAGTCAAAACGGCTTCCAAGGCGCATTTCTCTATTTTTTCAATGGATTCTGCCAACCGCTCACTGATCCTCGGTTTTCGAATGCTTCAGAAGTTGAATGGACTTCCAGAACAGATTACGTTTGAAAACCAAGGTTCCACTGTAAACTTGATTTGCAATGGCGGTTGAATAATTTTGATTGCAACTGCATCTAGACCAATCAGGCTTTTGGCCCCATGGAAGCAGAAGGGGCCTGATCCAGGCACACAAACTTTAGGGGAAGGCTGAAGGAACTTGGGTCAGGGAAGTCGCTCACCCCCATGTCCTCATCGTAGTAGTCGTCCTCTTCATTCATTCCACCTCCTTTGCCCATGCCTCCTCTCCCCCGGCCTCTTCCTCGGCCCATCCCCTTGCCTCCTCGCCCTCTGGAGCCACGGCCTCGGCCACGACCTAAGCCTGGAACATGTCAAACAACATCTTTTTCTTAAATGGCAACAGATGACACACCATCACACCATACACACAGGCAAGTGGATCACACAGTGCCAGCGCAAACAAAAGGGAAATGAGGCCTGTGATGGCTCCAGCCTGCCGGCCAGAGGGGTAACTGGAGTCTTGGACAATCGCAAGACCCCCGGCCTACCTACCTCTTCCCCTTCCTTCCTTGCTCCTGCGATACTGGTTCAGCTCTTTGGAATAGTCGTCATACTCATCTCCCCCTGCAGGCTCTTCTCCTTCACAGTACTGGCATTCAGAAAGAGGAGAAATCAACAAAGTGGGGTTTGGCTCATGAAATGCCACACAAGGAGTATCCAACAATGAAGGAATAGAGAGAATAGAATCTAACCAAAATAAACACAACTCTGTATATAATGAAAGTATAACACGGACTGTATGTCCCGATGCAATTAAAAAGGTAAAGGTACCCCTGACCGTTAGGTCCAGTCACGGACGACTCTGGGGTTGCGGTGTTCATCTCACTCTATAAGCCGAGGGCGCCAGCATTTGTCCGCAGACAGCTTCCGGGTCACATGGCCAGCATGACTAAGCTGCTTCTGGCAAACCGATGCAATTGGTATTATGCAACTGGACAAAATAATGTCCTCGCAATGTACATTGTAATAACAGCATGACATGTATTATTTAGCAATGTATCTGAACCAACTTGAAGATGACATGCGAAACGAAGACCATACCCAGGCGTCTCATCAGCCGGAGTCCTTCATGTTATCTAGATGATTCACTACAGAGTTGAACTCCTGAACTCGGTTATACTGAATAGCAATTTGCAAGACTGCATATATATTTTGTCAACTTCTCTGCAACTGTACACATAGGCCTCAAGTGGATATTATTTTGGGTCATTATACCAATTGCACTGGGACATTCAGTATGTATTATACTTCCATTGTATACAGTTGTGTCTGTTTTGATTAGATGCCACACAAGGAAGCAGGAAGCTGGGCCAGCTGCAAGCGCCGGCCGTGCCAGCTTACCTCCATTTCCTCTTCATACATTTCCTCCTCCTCCTCCTCTGGGTGCTCCCCTCTTCCCCTGCCACGGTTGCCTCTGCCCATGCCTCGCCCTCGCATCCCGCCTCTTCCACGACCACGGTAGCCTCGGCCTCGGCCACGACCCCCTGTGGACACAAGACAAACGGAACAAAAACGGATCAGACTCTGGGGCATAAAGAGATGCTGCTTCCAGCTTCCTGCCAAGGCTCCCTGTAAGTAGGAACAGCAGAACATTTTGCATCTGTCTATCAGGAACAGCAAAATTCCCATGCAATGGGACACAACCATGCCTCCACGATTCTGTGGACCAGAGGACACAACACACCCGGGGGGGGGGAGAGATATGTTTTCTTGCCTTTCTATGACTAAGATCTCAAAGGAAAGAAAAGCAGCCATGCTGTGGCAAGGGGCCTCAGTCCCAGGGGAGGATGCTGCATAACCAAGGAGCTAACACACCTTCGGTACCAAAGTCAATCTGACTCAAAACATGCAGTTGGCCTCTGGGGAACCCAACAGGCAGAGACAGTTCAGCTCCTCCCTTTTGACAAAAAGCAGGCAGGAACGCAACCCTGATGCCAACCTGTTTTCTGAGTTTGAACCCAGAACAAAAATATGCACTGAGCCTGAAGTGCCATTTAAAAAGCCAAGTTTAATCCCAGAATGCTGACTGACTTTCAGGATGGGTGTAATTTTTGTACTGGGGAGCAAACACTTTTCCAGCACCTGGAATGAGGGCGAAGCACAGGCAGGTGCGTACCTCTCCCCCTGTGAGACCCCTCCTTGGCTCTCCGGTATTGGTTCAGCTCCTTGGCGAAGTCATCATAGTCTTCTTTGCCCATGTCCTCGTCATCCTCTCCCTCATAGTCACAATAGCCCTCGTTCTCATATTCCTCGTACATGGGGTAGTTCTTGCTTTCCATTTTGGAATATCCCTTTTTGGGGGCACTGTGAGATGACGGATACTGCTGATGAGACTGGAAGTGAACGCACACAGGGTTATTACCAGGCATAAGTTGATCACCATCACCAACCATCTCAATGAGATGTACAATGAAAACAGCAAATGCATTTAAAACAGGGAGCCATAGGCACTCCTGGCAAAGACACATTTAGCCAACAGGGAAAGCCACCCGTCTCCCGACAGAAATTCTGTTCCACACTACAGGGGTAGCCACACCAAAAGCCCTGGCCTAAGTTCCTGTGGAGGAGGGCTGCTGAGATCTTGGGGACTTGCAAGAGAAGCTCTCCCATGGACTGCAGGAATAAGGCGGTCTCTCACATAACCTGGTCCTCAGATGTGTATAGGGTCTTGAGGTACAAATGGGCTCCTTATGCATCTTCTAAACCAGCCTCTCCAGAGGGTCATCCCTGATCACTGGCCATGCTGGCTGAGGCTGAATTGTAGTCCAAAAAGTACGGAGGGCACCACATTGGGGGGGGGGATCTCCCCCAAACCACCCTTTCCAGGAGCAGACATCACCTAGCTGCCCGCTTTCTCCTCTAATACAGAGGCCTCCACTGCCACCTGCCACCGTTCTGCCACAAATCCAACTGGCCCCTGTTGCGTGGGAGCCTTTGCTTAACTGCAGGGCGGGACTTAGACCCCAGCCTGATTCCTGGTGAACTTCCAAATGCACTTACCGAGGAGGAGTAGAGAGGGCTGTACTCCCTGTACTTTCGATGCCCCTTCTCGCCGGGGCTGAAGTCTGAGTCCTCACTGTAGTCTGAGAAATCATCACTTGAAGAGGCATGGCGCTGCAAAGGAGGGCAAGGCTGTTACTTACAGGCAACTCCCAAGATCGTGCTCTTTTTATTCACCCAGCTCTGGCTACTGCTTAAAAGGCAGCTCTGGTTCTTCTCGTTGCGAGAAGCCAAGTTACGGAGGGCACATGCACACTAGTTTACATGATTTTTCAGATACTTTGGTATTTCTACATGCAAGTCTAACTGTTGCTGGTCCCTCGTATCATTTGTTCACCTTAGAAGCAGTTGCTTTTAATCTCTTCTAGCCTCCAAACATTTCTTCCACCTTTGATTCTAGTTTATCACTGATAACTTCTCATCTCATTCATGCAGTTCTGTGGCCCCCTCACGCTTCTGAAGACCAGCATGCCATTGACACAGCAGGCTCTGGGCCCCACCAAGATCCTTGTGAAGAAATGTAGGAGACATCCTGCTTGGCATCCCCTTTACGTCCCCAGCTCTCTGACCCCAGACCAGGGCAAACATCAAAGGACAGGCTGAGGAGGGGTCTGAAACTGATATTCTTGAAGCTTGCCTGGCCTCACCCACCTTGTGCTTGGATTTCCTTTTCTTTTTGGACCTCCGCTTCTCTTTCTCGCGCTCTTTCCGACGCTTCCTTTTCCTCCGGTGAGTCTTCTCTTCATCCGAGTCACTATGGTGCTTCTCGTTTTTGTCCTTTCGACTCTTCTCGCGGGACTCTGAAGCATCATGTGGCTCCTCGCCCCCGTCATCTTCCAGCTCCCCTTCTTCCAGCTCCCCATCCTCCCTGTAAAGACACACAACTGGAATCATTTGGATGGAAGGAGCAAGGCAGGTAACAGGTGAGTTTCAAAGCGGAAAACTGTGCTAAGTAGCACGTCGCTTGCCTGTCAAAAGGTCGCAGGCCTGATCAGTGCATTGGAAAAGAACCAAACCAGTCCTGCTTCCTCCCAGAACAGATCCTTATTCTGCAGAGTATGTGCAAAAATGAATACAGCTCCAGCCCCAAGACCAGGCTTCCTGAACCTCAGCCCTCCAGATGTTTTGAGACTACAATTCCCACCATCCCTGACCACTGGTCCTTCTAGCTAGGTATCATGGGAGTTGTAGGCCAAAAACATCTGGAGGGCCGAGGTTGAGGAAGCCTGCCCAAGACTATATTCCGGGAGAGGATACAAACACACACATGCATGCACACACCAGCAAAAGCAACCATCAAGTGCCTGGCTACGTATCTGACTATGCAAACACATTTGTGGCTGGAAACCTCAAAGTTAAATAAAAGCAAGAGACGTGGCTATTGCAACTGCTTGGTATCTACACAGAAACGAAGAGCTGCCTTTTTACATTGCCACCGCAAGGCAACACATTTACTCCTCCCCAGCCCTAGAATACAGCAAAGTGGCAACGCAAGAAGAGCTGAGAAAGCCCAGAGCTGAGCCTAAAGCTGAAGTGCCACTTCCCTCCTGTGCAAAGACAAAAGTCACTACAACTTCCATTCCCAGTCCAAAGCCAGAAAACCATTTGCCGAGGAACCCCGCACTCTTCTGCAAGACTGAAAGGATAAACAACGAACGTATTTCTAAAGTAAGTCCCCTAAACGGCTCAAAGGACTTCATGCATGACATGCTTTCATTTTATAGTGTTTACTGAAAACGGTTTGCCATTTTTATCACCTCCATAATACAGATATGGGGGCTGACCCAAGGTGGCCTGGTGGCGAGACCCGGTGTGAGCAGAGAACCGGGGATTCAGCTGATAGGTCGTGCTCACCATCCCTCTGCCACAACAGCTTATAAGCTTTCCTTACATGCGACCAAATTCCTGAGTGGGAATCTTATTTATAAAGTGAAACCAACATCTCCTGAACGCTTGAGCCCTTCACCAGCCATTGAAAAGGGCTCGCCTCCTACTTGGAATGACACACAAGCTTTTCTTTGGTCTTGGCTGCCTACTGCGGTTTGTGCACAGGCACCACCAGTGGGGAAAGGTCAGTGGGTGCCCTGAAGACCACCACTCTGAGCACCACCAGCACTAGCCCATCACTATGGCAGAAGCCCTGCAGGCACCAGGCCAGCCAGTCACTCCGAAAGCCAAACTCCTAGGCTGGCACTCTCCAGGCCACGAACGGTTTAGCTGCTACAGTCAGTATCCATGAGCCAAGCACAACAGTGAGACCCAAGGACATACAGCAAATTATAGACCAAGACACAAAACTAGCAATGGGGCCGGCTTCACATATGGCATTTTTAATGGACGTCATCTTCATTTAAGAAAAGAAGCCCATATCTGTGTAGACCACCAGATGTGGAAATCGCAACCACGCCCACTTTTCTGCTAGAAGGTTGGACTCACGAACTTCACACCCGCTTTGCACTTAAAACTAGAATACTCGCTACATTTTGACTCAGGCTATTTCAAATAAAGAACCACCTCAATTTGCCTATCTTATGATAGTCCGTGTTCTGTGCTTGTAAACTGAAGGCAATAGGTAAAGCATGTGGTTTATCTGACTTCCAGGGTTAAGAAACTGAGCAGGCACTCGAGGAAGCGATGTGTTTCGCGAAAGGAAGCGCTGCCGGGGTAGACAAGCTCACATCCTTTCTGGCGCGAGCCAGCATTACTTGCAGGGAGCTACCGGTGCTACCTGAGTACAGCAAACAGGATTGTTCTCCTGATCTCAGGGGGCAGTGGGGGAAGAGAGGGAATAAAGAAAAATAGGCTTGGATGAGGGTTGCCTGCTCCTCAGGTATATTCATGCCACACCTCAGTGAAGCCCTCTCTTCCTCCACCTCACACTAAAAGTCTGCTGCTAGTCAAACTGCCTCTGCAGCGCACAGGGTGGAAGCCAGGCTGCTTCTGCCGCTGCAACAAAAACTATTGACTTTCTCCCCAGAGCCTGCCAGCCAGCTGACAAGGCCCTGTGCACAACTCAGCCCCTTGGCTGTCCTCCCTCAGGGGCCTCCTCCTCTCTGTGAGCAGGACAGAGTGATGCGGTGCTGACTGTGGTGTGTGGCCAGCCAGGGCAAAGCCAGGCAGTGCCGCCACCTCCAGGCTGTGTTTGCATCTCAGACAGGGAACAGTTTGAAGCTGGCAGCAACCTTCAGAATTATTTGCAGCTCCTCCACAACTGGAAGCGTGTGCAATAGGGGCTTCCAAGACCTAAACAGAGCCAAATCTGGCACTGCAATTTACTAGTTATAACTGTTCCAACTCTCAAAATAACTCAGAAGAAAAACGGCACCCAATACCTCACATCCCCACAAATGAATGCTTGGGAGAGAGGGGTTTTGGACAGCCTAAAGTTGTGTGGGGGTCACATAAGGGAAGCCTTGACTTTCAGGGCAGCTGGACTTCATCCCTGCCATCCACTTTCCAATGGCAGCACTGATCCCTTCACCTAAACCTCTTCCACCTTGGCATAAATAAACAGCTTTCGCCTTGACCATGCTTGGCCTGGTAATAGGAAACGCCTTGAAGGCTTCAGCATGCAAGATACATGTGCAATCCCATGCATATTTACCCAGAAGTAAGTCCTACTGTGTTTAATGGGGCTTACTCCCTAGTAAGTGTGGTTAGGATTGTAGCCTTATTCTGGCAGTCAAAATGATCTAAAACGTGGTGGCTTAATGCTGTGTGAAAAGCTATTAATCAGCAACTCTGAGTAAAGTAATTATTACTAAAAGCTACAGGGCTCTGTCAACTTCATAGTAGAGTTTGCCATACGTGTTCACTCTGGCTATAGGGCAAAGCAGCATGGTTGCCATGTGACACTGGGGGAAACGCTAGCCTTGTGGCTGGCCCACCACAGCTCTTGGGGACTTTCCTCGGGAGCCAGTCCCTTTGCTACCTCTGCAGCAGAATGCTGAGCTTCATGCAAAGTATTACATCACAGTCACCCTGTGTGACCTCACAGATCATGTGACCAGAGCCTGCTGGAGACAACAGACCCTTCCAAGGCCTGGATCAGAACAGCACAGAAGCTTCTCCTGGAAAGTCCATGTGGGGAGGGAGTGCTCATGCTTCAGCAGGTGTTTGGTGCCAACAGTACAAAACCCAGAGCACGGCAAAGGCAATGTGCTTGAAAAGATCACATCTGCCAGAGAAAAGGCAGAGAAAGAATACCAGGCTGAGGAAAGAAGCCATGGCAGGAGAAGGCTCTGTAATGGCAGGGATCAGCAGACAAAGACACCTCTCAGAGGTCAAGAGAAGGAGCTGGCTTCAACAGGCCCACGGGGGCCATGGGGGGCTCCGCCAGGCATATATACAGGGAGGTGCCTGGCACAGAACGGAAAAGTGGGAGTGGGAACAGGTGCCGAAGGACGGCAGCAGGCGATGAGCCTGAAGAAAACACCGGACGGAAACAAAAGGGAAGCCACTGAACCTGACACATAACTTTGAATGAAACATGACAGGGATCGATCCAACACAGAGACGTAAAGAGAGAAGCCACACTGTCAAGGCAATGAGGCAGAAAGGGAATTTTAGGAGAATATTCTAAGTTGATTAAGGAACAGAAACACTGCAGGACAGAGGGCCTCAGAGCAAGTGGTATGTGGTTTTGCTTTACTGGACCGTTTGCAGAAATATCAAGCTCTTATTTAATTACTGCAACTGAAATATGTTAGTTCTCTATAATGAGAATGCTTTCTGCTTTCTTACTTTGTGTCTGAAACTTAATAGAAATAGTAAGACCTTTTCTGGTCAAAAATCAAGACCAGTGTCTCTGCTGCCCCCTGATGGTGGGAAATGTGAAAGTCATGGGAAAACCACCTTGGGTCTAAACTTTGGATTGAACAAACACAATGTTAAAATGAAATTGATATTGTTCCCCTGACCTGCTTACCAGTGTTAGAAACCCAGATATATGAGCTAATCACCAAATGGCACCTTGAACCTAGGTTACGGTTGCCACAACGGTATGTCTACGCACGCACGCCCCCAATTAAGTTTGTTGTTATTATTTCATTTCTATACCACTTTATAATCTAATGAAAAAATAGCAAAGCAGTTTACAACACATTAAAATCAAATAAAACAATCCAGAATAAAACATATTCAAGCTTCAAGAAAAATACTTCAGATCCTTTTCAAAGTGGTATTTTGCTTGCCCAATATTTATTTATATAGCTGCCCCATAACATGAGGACTTGTAGGAAGCCAGTGTGGTATATGACCTGGGAGATCAGGGTTCAAATCCCCACTCAGTCCTTAAGCTCACTGAGTGACCTAAGGGCAGCCACAGCCTCCACCTACTTCACAGGGTCACTGAGGGATTAACCATGTCCTCTTTGGAGAAAAAGGTGGGATATAAAGGCAATGAACAAGCTCTTCTGCTTACCTGCTTAAGAAAGCTGGAGGGCCAAGCCAGATGGAGAAGTCAGTCGCCAACCTGGCACGCAAAAAGCGCCTGGATAATTTCTAGCACTGCTGCTTACCTAGGAGACTGCTGAAACCTAGGGTTGTGCTCAACTTTACTCATGCTCAGAGTAGACCCACTGAAACTAGCAAACTAACAAGTTTGTTAATTTTAATGAGTCTACTTCAAGGGAACACAGATGGACCCAACATCAGCCATAACCATAATGGGTGTAACTTGGGTTCATTAATTTGGAAGGATCTACTGTTGAGTAGAACTTAGCTGCAATTATGGAAGCATTCTACATCATCAGCTAAAATCTGTGCAGGCTGCAGGTCCACAGCAAAGGTCATCCACAGCTGGGCCTGAGATTTCACACACTGGAGCAGGAGGAGGTGTGGGAGAGAACACCAAACAGTAATTACCCAGTGAATGATTCCTATAAGAGCAAAACTGGGGAGGAGCTGGGGTGCTGTGAACCATGAATTCAGAAAAGCCAGGATGTTTCCTGGAGTGAGGAACTCCATAACAACAAAAAACCTCTTGGCCAATGACATTTTAAGGAAATCTAACCAGCCACGGGGAACCCTAGTCAGCAGGTGGAACACGAGTACCTGCCCACTACAGTATAAATGCACTTTCTTCAGCAGGCAAAATAACATTCTCTGGCATTACTATACAAAACCTTAATGCATCTTAGGAATGTCTTCCTTCTACCAAGTGAAACCAGTGGTCTCTCTCTGTGTGTATTGCCCACACTGACTAGCAACAGCTCTCTTGGGTTTCAGACCTGGACTATTCCCAGCACTGCTTGGAGATGCAGTTGGGGATTAAAACAATGACCTTTCTTCACCCAAAGTATGAACTCAGAATGCCGGGGAAATGCTATGAAGAAACTTACTAAAAAATCTGGAATAAGGCAGACTTGCAGCTTAGCTCTCCCAAAACAAAATGGGACCTATAATCGGTGCGACAAAGCACACGCCTTGGGGTAGGAGTCGGCCCTAGGGGATTTAGCAGGAGTGGGACCTACCCCTAAGTACGCACTCATAATATAAGGCAGGCACCCCGAAATTTCGGCCCTCCAGATGTTTTGGACTACAATTCCCATCATCCCTGACCACTGGTCCTCTTAGCTAGGGATCATGGGAGTTGTAGGCCAAAACATCTGGAGGGCCGCAGTTTGGGGATGCCTGATATAAGGCATGACCTCAACACTGCAGGAGTAGGAGTTCGAGTTCCTTTTCTGGTTTAGCAGCATACACTGCAGGGTGAAGACACCGGAAACTTTTGTGGAGGATTTCCTAATGCTAATTCCTTAAAGCTAGAGGGAACTGTATTTTCAAAGGCGATCAAGACAAACGACGTCTTTAATTCAGGCAGGCAGCTAACTTGGACCTCTTTGAAAAACCCACCCTCCAGCTAGGGGGTGGGGAACGATGAGACTTAAACATTTTGGAATTATTTCAGTGGCCTCAACCTGCCCAAAAGCACAGCTTTAAGCCCAATATCATGTCTGCACCTTTCAAAACAAGAGCCTGCAGCAGAACCAGGTGCTATGGACTGACGAGCCAAACAAAGCACAAGGGCATATCACAGAGGAGAGTGGAACCCGCAGAGTTGGCTATTAAAAGATCCCTTCGTCAAGAGAGGCTGCCCTGGAAGAATGCAGGACACCTTCTTCCGAAGGAACTGGCCAGCTTCTTTCTCCTACTACCAAAACTGCTTTCAAGGTTCCCTGGGCAAAATAATAATAATCAGAAGACAGTAAAAAACCACCACCACGACCACTAACTACTCTGCGAGTCACTCTTGGCTGCATTAAGCACTTTATGCACCTGCCAAATATTTCATTTAAAAGGTCATTTCCAGGGCTGCAGCCTATGCTTCACAAAGGAGTTAATATGCAATCTTGCTCTGTAATGGAAATTAGCTTCCAGTTTAAATGAACAGCCACGTTTCCTCCCCCATCTTCCTTGCTGGTCATACTGTTGACTTGCATCATTCTAAGCTGACGTCATTCCCCCAAGAATGCACAAGAGTTTCAACAGGGGGCAGCCTCCTATGTTTCCAACAATGGGAGAGAAGCAGAAATTCAGCAGGTGTCCTCAGCGGCAGGAGAAGAAACTCTTATCTGCAAAAGTTCTCCCTTTCCATCAAACTACTAAAGGCACAAGAACACTTCCCTTAAAAATGTGTTGACTGTAACCAGCATAAAATGCTGATACAGAGTTTGTATTTTAATCCCTTCCCACTTAACATCACGCAAAACAGCAAGAGGATCAGTGCCTAGGACTTAACACTTTCCAAGTGTGCACACCCTTATTCTGTCTTTCTCCAACTCCCAGCCTAATTTTGTCAATAGGAAGAATTTAAAAAATCTAGCAGATCTTACAAAGCACTGCCAGACCTGCCTCATTGGCTTATTGTTGGCAGTGCTGAAATAATGCACTTAACTCAGAAGTGCCACGTAAATTCTTACAAATTGAGGAATATAGAGTTCAAAGTTGAAGCAGGTCTCTGTTGCACAACTCTTGGTAACACATCAGGCCAACCCTTGGCTGCCTCATTCAGCCACCTCAAACTCCCTGAACATGAATTCAGGCTGCCCAGGACACGATCAACAAGCACAAGTTCAACCCATCTCAGAGTTTGCAGCTAGATCAGTCACAAGTAGAAATAAAATGGCTCAAGCTTTTAGT
The DNA here is from genome assembly GCF_965207765.1 of Zootoca vivipara. Classification (NCBI taxonomy): domain Eukaryota; kingdom Metazoa; phylum Chordata; class Lepidosauria; order Squamata; family Lacertidae; genus Zootoca; species Zootoca vivipara. Next base: position 83,223,906 of record NC_142589.1, on the reverse strand, counting down.
TGGCAGAAATGTGGGCTTTTGTAAGTCACTGGCTAAATTTGTGCTTTAAGGTCCCCACCAGAGCTACCAACATATGGACTAAACCACCTAACATATTCTGACCACCAGAGCTGGGCCAGTGATGGGGAAAGGAACCCTTTTCTCCTGTTAGTTTGACTAGGAAATTTCAACCAGACCAACAGCAGTGGTACCTCTGCCACCAATGTCACGGAGTGAATACAGCCAAACCATGCAGCAAGAGCCGGGGCACAAAGAGAAAAGGAGTATGTGACTGCAGCACTAGCAGCAGATGAATCCAACTAGAGGGGTGGGTCTAGGGACATATCCCAGGCCCTGCCTGCTTGAGGTGGTCAGGGCAGAAAGGGGTTGGAGAGACCATTTTGCGGTGCCAGCTACAGGTAGTTGAGGCCTAATGGTTCAGGGTCCTCGGTGCTTTGCATCCAAAGCTGCCAACATTCATTTCCCCAAAAACCCTCCTTTTCAGGCCTTTGCTGGCAGTAGCTTTCTCCCTAATAACTACTACTACTATTTTTATTTTTATTCCGCCCATCTGACCGGGTTGCCCCAGCCATTCTGGGTGGCTCCCAACAAAATATTAAAAACACAATAAAACATGAACCATTAAAAACTTTCCTGAACAGGGTTGCCTTCAGAAAGTCCTATAATTGTTTATCTGTTTGACATCTGATGGGAGGGTGTTCCACGGCGAGGGTGCCACTACAAAGAAGACCCTCTGCCAGGCTCACTGTAGCTTCACACCTTGCAGTAAGGGAACTTGGAGCCAGACCTCAGTGTCCAGGCTGGACGATGGAGATGGAGACGCTCCTTCAGGTAGATCTTCTACCTCCTCTCCACCAATGGAGGTCGGGGAAGAGGCAGCCTATTTACCAGCCCACCCACTACCTGCCAGTCAGAATCAGGGGGCATTGCATGCTAAGGTGATTTTTTATTTAAAAAATCTCTAAACTTAACACTTCACTGTGATAATTGCCTTTAAACTATCATTTGCTGCCGAGTGTCTGGGGCAACTCAGTCAGATGGGCAGGGTACAAGTAATAAATTGTTACTTTTATAATTATTGTCACCCCAAGCAGAAATTTCACTCTGTTCTTTAGTGGACCAATTAGTAGTTTCCTTGTTTTGTAGATGTTTTCTAGCACATGCGCACAAAAGTAATTTTTTTGGTAGTGCAGGAAAGCACAAGCCAATGCTATTTTGCATAAACTAGTGTGTGGCACTTGTGGACTGTTTCCCGTTTCATCAAAATAAACAGGACAAAACCCTGCGCTCGCTATGGGACCAAGTGTATGGCCTTGTTTTACATGAAGAACAAGAGCGACGGGATTTGGAAAGCGCTGGGTTATGGGATAAGGAGTCTAATGTACACAACACAGTTACTGTCATTTGGATTCACTTGTCTTGTGTGAGGCACAAACATGAACTTTGCACAGAACATGTACGGTAGTTAACAAAAGGACGATGGAAACAGGAAGAAAAGGGCTGCTAATAAGGTGCTTACACTGTACATGGTTATTGCTTAGCAAATGAGGGAGAGGGTGGTAGTGTTTGATGACTTTGGGGACTCTGTGATTTGTTACATTTTGGAACTGCTTATCCTTTTTGGAAACAACTTTGCAAACCTGCACTAAGTGCAGCGTGTGTCCACTTTCCAGATAGCCGGATGAAGAGGGAGTCTGCAGACCAAGTGCCTGGGTGGCATCCCAGCTGGAGCTCCATAGCCCTTTGCTGGTGGGGGAGGAGGGCGGAGGGGCCAGCCCCTCACCCTGCAAATCTTACTGCAGGGCTTGGGCCATCTTTAAAAATACAGTCATCAGAAACATCTCCTTTTTTCTTTCCAGGATGGGTGTGTGCTTTTGTGAGTACTTTCCTAAGTTAACGGGTCACACATGGAAGGTGCACCAAGCAGCCCAACAGAAAGGGACACCGTTCTGCTCGTTTCCTTAAACGAAATGCTTACTGACTTCTGGCCTTTTGTTTGTGGTGGGGAAAGAAAGGAACAAGGTACAAATTGAATTATTCAATAAAAGAGATTACTTACCAACCCAACCCCTGCATCACATGAAAGAGAGAACTCCACAGGGAGGGAGGAAGAGGAAAGGGAGGGAGGGAGGAAGGAAAGGAGGCACGCGCCCGTGTGCGAGCATACACACGTGCGCGCGCACGCTAAGGTAGACCCACGGCGACCCTGTGCTGCCCACCTGCCCTCGAGGGAGGGGGGGGAAGGGAAGGATGGAAGAGGTTCCCCCTCTGTCTGTCAAAATGTTGCCCCACCCCACCCCCGCAGGCTCCCTCCATCCCTCGTGGCGGGGCGCCCAAAGGCCCGGGAGGGGGGCGCCCATCAAGGCCGGCCGGGCCCGCTCCCCCCTCGGGACCTGCTGCTCCTGCTCTTCCTCCTGGCCTGCCCCCCTCCCCCCTGGGCTCGCGGGAGACGCGGCCAGGCCGGGATAGGGGGGCTCCTGCGCTGCCCTCCCCCGCCTCCCCTCCCCCCGCTCGTGCCCCCTCCCTTCCCCCCCGCTAGAAGAGAGAGAGAGAAAGAGAGAGAGAGAGAGGCGGGTACTGGACCTTTCGTCCGGGCCGGGCCCGTGGTGGTGTTGTTGGAGCGGCCGGGCGCTGGCGCCGCCGAGGCCCAGGCTGCTGCCGTGGTGGTGGCTGTGGAGGAGGGAGGCGGCGGCCGGAGAGGGGGACGGGGGCCTGGCGTGCGGGCTGCTGGGCGGGGGCACGCTGGGGCTCTCCACGGCCATGGGGGGCGGCCGGGGCTCGGAGAAGGAGGGACGGGGGCACGGGGCGAGCGGGACGGCGCCCGCGGGCGAGGGAGCCAGCCGGGCGGGCGGAGGAGGAGGAGGCAGAGGCGCACCGGGACGGGGCACAGTCACTGTACTCGGCGGGCCTGAGGCGCCGCGCTCCGCTCGCGGGCTGGGCTGGCGGAGGCTGCCGGGATGGCGAGCTGCTTCCGAGGCTGCACCACACAAAATGGCGCCGGCTTGCTCGCCCGCCCGACACTCGCCCAGCGCCCGCCCTCGCCCGCACACACGCAGCAGCCAGGCGGCGCCCGACACGCCCGACGCAGCGCACGGAAAGGGGGGGTGGAGGGCGGCGGCGGCTTCGCCCGACGCCTAGCGGAAACGCCCGAGCGCGGCCGGAAGGCGGCGGGCGGGGCCAGCGTGGGCGGGGAAAGGGGCGGGGCCCGGCGGCGGCAGCGGCGAGTCGAAGCCATGGTGGAGAAGGAGGAGAAGGACGAGGCCGGCCGAGCCGCCGCCGCCGCCCCGGGCGCAGGGGCCCCCGCTCCGCACTCAGCCAGCACCGCCGCCATCAGCGAGGAGGAGGCGGCCCAGTACGACCGCCAGATCCGCCTCTGGGGCCTCGAAGCGCAGAAACGGTAAGGCCGAAGAGCCCTGAGGAGGCCCGGGGCGCTCCTTCGCAGGGGCCCTTCTGCCCCCCAGGCTCCCCTCCGGAGCTCCGCTGTGCAGGACCCCAACGGGGCAAAAGGAGTCCTCCCGAGGAGCACGAGGCCGTCTCGGAGAAGGCCCGGTCCCAGGGCCGAATGGACTTAGCAGCTCTACAAGCAAGAGCTGAGGGCCCCACTCTGGGGGGCCCCGCAAAAAAAAATTAAAGGGGGAAAAACTGGATGTGCATTTCCAAAACAAGATAAAAATAAAAATAATTTATTATTTAGTCCCCAGCCACTCTGGGCGGCTCCAAACCAAACATTAAAAACACAAGACAGCATGAACATAAGATATACCCTGTGTCTCCTAAAATAAGACATACCCATAAAATAAGCCGTAGCAGGATTTCCAAGCATTTGCGCAATATAAGCCATACCCCGAAAATAAGACATAGTGATAGGCGCAGTTCTGGAGGGTGCCAAGGAAGAGGCTAGGCTGGACATGTAATTAAAAATAAGACATCCCCTGAAAATAAGCCATCCTGGGGGGTTTTTTGAGGAAAAATAAATATAAGATGGTGTCTTCTTTTCGGAGAAACACAGTAAGATAAATAAATAAAACCTACATACAGCAACAGTGTTTTGGGTTGTGTAGGCTCCTAGGATGTAATTCATGCCCCCCCCCAATCATTTTAAGTTAGAACTTAATAATTATTTTGTATCAATTTCACTCTTCATCTACTTCTTAACTGTATTTCAGTTCAACAATGACTTTGATAAAATACATCTTTTGTGATGTGCAAATGGCTTTGGATACCTATGGGGTCCATAAATTACCATATCACATCTATTCAACCCAAAAAACAGCAGCAATTACCTTCAGGAGCTGAGGGCCTTATCAAACCTCAATCGGGCCCTGGGGAGGATGATTGGGCCCCTTGGCGCTCCTTTGCAGGAGTCCTTTGGCCACCCAGGCTCGCCTCTGGAGCTCCTGGCAACCCCATTTGCTTTCCAGAGCAAACGGATGAGGGTCCTCCTTCCTGGGAGCACAAGACCATCTCGGAGAAGGCCAGGTCCCATGGCATTCCTGTCAGGATCTCCTACTCACGAGTAGAACCCTGTAGTACTCTTCCTCCTGGTCGATCGTTCGGTAGCTTCAAAAGCTTTCTCCAGCCTGAACATCACAGCGACTGATGCCAACTGACATCAGCACACTTACGGCTCTGCAGAGTTTGCACAATTGTGTAACAGAACTCAGTAGCACAGCATTTGGCTAATCCACGTTTATTTACATATAAACACACTCGGAGCACTGCAACATAGCTCCCTCTCTCTCTAGCATCAGACAGCAAAGCGCAATTTAGTGGTTTTTTTGTTTACACAGTAACAAACATCCTGTTTCAGTCACGTCCGACTCTGTGGAATGAAAACATACACCATCGGTAGTCAACAATCCCATGAATGCAAACACGGGGAATGAATCTCCAACAATTCCTTCCTTCTCCCGGGTGGCCCTTGTCAGGCAGGAGGAGAGGCGGCTTCAAGCAAAGCTGCAGGCGCATCTTTAGGATTCAGGGCAAAACAGCAAGCACAGCTGTGCCACTGGTGCAAAGCGGGGGGGAGCAGTGCCGGATTTACGCATTATTATTAATTTATTTATTACTTAGTATTATTTATTCCCCGCCCATCTGGTTGGGTTTCCTCAGCCGCTCTGGGCGGCTCCCAACCAAATATTAAAAAAAACAATACAGCATTAAACATTAAAAACTTCCCTGAACAGGGCTCTGCCTTCAGATGTCTTCTAAAAGACAGATAGTTGCTTATTGCCTTGACATCTGATGGGAGGGCGTTGCACAGGTGTATAAGCTAAACAAGCTCTAGCTTAGGGCCCCACTCTCTTGGGGGCCCTGAAAAAGATTAAAGGGGCTAAAAAACTGGATGTGCATTTCCAAAATATAAGATAAAAAGCAAATAAAATAAAAACTACATACAGCAACCGTGTTTTGTGTTGTGTCTGCTCCTATGATGCAAGTCATGGCCTTGCCTGCTCCCTAAAATATCACTGGCTTGCTCATTTTTCTCTATAGGGTGCCTATTTTCTGCATGGACTAGTTGCAGGGCATCATGTGCAAATGGCTTTAGGTACCTATGAGGTCCATAAATGACCATATCGCATGTATTCAACACAAAAAAAATTCGACCATTTATTGTTGACAAAGGACAGCTGGACATAGAAGGGGCCCCATTACCTTCAGGAGCTGAGGGCCGCATTAAATCTCAGTCTGGCCCTGCCCAGTCCCATGGCAAAATCCCTCCCTTGGGAGCATTTTTCCTTCTCCCTGATGGCGGCTTAAAACAAAGCTCCATGCGCATCCCTAGGATTCAGGACAGAAGAGCAAGCATAGCTGCGCCAGTGGTGCAAAGCGGGGGGGAAGCCACCGATTTATTTGAAAGGTCTGGGAAGCACAGAGGGACTTCTGCTGCCCTGTCATTTCATCATCATCATAATTTTGTTTGTATACCGCCTTTCCATAAATGAAACTACGCTCACGGCGGCTTACAACATGACAAGATTTACATAATTGCAAACATAACAGAAGTCATAAACAATAAATGAAACACATCAAAAAGTACACAACCAAATGAAAACCATTTCCAGGTAAATCATAAGATCCAAAACTAAAGATACAATAATAATATCAATAACACCAACAGCTCTCTCAGCCCCCCGTAAACAATACTCCAGCCTATTTATTAGTTATTTATTTATTATTGAATCCATATTCCTCCACAGAGGCCAGGGCAGCTCACAGCAGAAAATATAAACACACAAAACACGGGATGAAGGCAAAACAAAAGCACCTCCCTTTCCAAATGCGTAATAATAATAATCATAAATTTCATTTATACCCTTCCCGGCCAAAACTGAGCTCAGAGCGGCTGCATAAGCGCTACATCGTGTGGCTCCTCCAAAAACACGGTCTCAGAACGAATCTAGATCTAAGGCATACAGGGACTGTGGAACTCCCTCCTACCAGGCTCAGCGGCGGCCTCCCTGGCAAAGCAAGGGCCAGTGCTGCCTGTGGTCTCCCTCCAACACTTGCCAGGGGCTCCTGCTTGGGGGCATCTGGCCAGCCGCTGTGAGGGGACGGGGCAGGAGCGGCCGGATTCAGCCCCGGCGCCCTGAGTGGGACGGCCCTCTTTGGAAGGGGCGTCTTGCCAGGCAAGGCCAAGGCCCTCTGCTCTCTGGGAGGGACCCCCACCTGAGCCTCCTGGGGCTTCCCCAGCATGGGGGCCACCACAGAGAAGTCTTGCTGCCAAGGGAAAGCTCCTTAGGGGGCATCTTGGGGGCCTGCATGCTATGAAAGACAGCTTTAAACCAATGGATTGGAGCGTAAATACCCCACAAAGAGCCCCCAGGTCACATGGAGACCCAGCTGCCACAGAGCCGCACCTTCCAGGCAATCGGGGGGGGCAGACTTAGGGGGGCTTACCTGTTGCGGGGCTCCCAGTGCGCCACTCCTGCCTGCCCCACACTGGCCTTGGCTCCTGCCAACAGAGGCCACCTCCTGGGGGTTCGGGGTGCTGCCCCACCTCAAGGTGGCTGGATCTTGCCAGGCCCGGCAGCCCCCCTGCTGCCACTGCCGGCCTGTTGGGGGGCAGGTGCCGAGCAGGCCCCTGTTTTCTGGCCCCCATTCGGAGCTCCCCTTTCCTAGGAGGGAGCGAGGGGGTGATGGCCACCTTTCTATCTCCCCTCAGGAGTGCTGCACTGGCCATGGGGAGGTCTTACCACACAAGCTGCCCCCCTGGGCTTCTGTTGTTTCTGGAGCGGCAGCCGCCTGATTTGGGGGGGTGTTCCCTCCCCATCCCATCCCCCACCCAACAGCCACAGAACCTTCCGGGCCCCCGCATTCCGCCTCCTCAGTGAGGGCCAAAGAAAATGGCCGCTGGGGCTGGTTGGGCTTGTGAAGGGCCCCAGGCGAGAGGCTGGCGTTGAAACCCAGGTGGATAAAAATTAATGATATTTTTAAAGCAAAAAAATCAGATTTTTAAAATTTTAAATTGGATTTTTTAAAATAAAATGCTTTTGGAGGGAAAACCTTTCTAAAGATAGCTATCTATTTAAATTACATTATAGTGGTGTGCTTTGGTCCATGGGGTCACGAAGAGTCGGACACGACTAAGCAACTAAACAACAACAACATAGTCCAAAGGCTACTCATCAGGAAATAAGAATTTGTTTTTAGTTCCCATCTCAAAAATAGAAGAAGGGAAGTTGTTTTGGTGAGCTGATGCCTTAAGACAGGAGTCAGCAAACTTCTTCAGCAGTGGGCGGTCCACTGTCCCTCAGACCTTGTGAGAGGGCCAGACTTTTTTTTTGAAAAAAATGAGCAAATTTCTATGCCCCACAAATAACCCAAAGATGCATTTTAAATAAAAGCACACATTCTACTCATGTAAAAACACACTGATTCCCGGACCGTCCGTGGGCTGGATTGAGATGGCGGTTGGGCCGGATCTGGCCCTTGGACCTTAGGCTGCCTACCCCTGCCTTGAGAGTGACCCTGAAGGGCTCTTCTGCAGTGTCTGGGTCCGATGGCCGTTCCTCTCACCAAGATGCTCCTCATCCGAAAACTGGAGTGGCTCCTTCAGAGCAACTGCCCGGGAGGTTTATCCCATTTAATCTTTTCAAAGGGGGAGTGTGATACCAGGATTCTCCCTGGCTATCATAAATCACCGCATGATCATCTCTGGAGGTTCTCTTATTGTTTTCCTTTTGGATTAATAATACTTGATTGAAACTTGATTGAATCTTGTGCCCTTGCGTGCTGCTTGTTTTGTATTGGACATCTCTGGAGGTTGGCATTTGGGGAAATTCAAGAGGGGAGGAGATAGGAGTGAGGGGCAACCCCCTTTATTCTAATAAGGAAAGTGGCTACTTGGAGGATTTTAGGCAGAGATTTGAGTGGTCATCTGTCAGGGATTCTTTAGCTGCAATTCCTGCATTGCAGGGGGTTGGACTAGATGACCCCCAGGGGTCCCTTCTAACCCTTCCATTCTATGGTTCTAATTATGAATTTCACCCTCAGCAACACGTACTGCCTGTTTTCACATTGCAACCCTGAGCGTATTTCCCCCCCAGGCTGGAGCTTCCTAGGCAGCCAAATTTTGAGGATCCAGCGGCTAACATTAAACAACTTAATATCCCTATGATTTATAATGAATTGAAAAAAAATCTTCAAGGTAACCTTTGTTAAAATACCAGAAGCATTTTCATTAGGTATTGTAGGTCAAGAAGAATCTCTTTATGTATGCGACAACAGTGGCCAGAATTCTGCTAGCCCAAAGATGGAAAAGCGATGAAATACCAACGAAAGAACAATAGCAAGAAAAGTTGATGGAATATGCTGAAATGGCGAAGCTAACTGAGAGACTCAAAGATAAGGACAGCGATGGCTTCAAAAAAGATTGGGAACCTTTTATGATGGATATACAGAAATAGCCTAATGCATTGAAATGAGCTCACTTGCAGGATTGGAGTAATACACTTACAATGGATGAATATAAATGGAAAATATAAATAGGAGATTAAAATATTAAGAACACTGACAAGGTACAACTTTAATTTTAGCACATAAGGCATATAAAAGTATAAGCAGAAGAAATAAATATGCTATAAACCAGAAAGGGAAGTTGGGGGAATTCGAGGAGGGGGTGTAATTTAAAATTTAAAATGTAATTTGAATTTTCGATTATGCTAAAACGTCTTAATAAAAATAACAAACAAACCACTTAATATCCCCAGCAGTGAAGACAGGAGAGAAAAGCCGCAAAAAAAAAAGAAGGAATAGCAGGGATAAAATTAGCCATTGAACCCTCGTGGCTTTGAAGATCAAAACCGCTCACGTTAATTTGATCATTTGGCAAAAGGATCCAGTCCGCTGGCTTTGGATTAACCCTTTCACCTCCATCCTAGGCCACTTCCTTTTGACCAGCACCTTGTGCCTTTGGGGGGGGGGTGAACTGCCTCATTGCTGCCTCCTTGAGACTATGTGCATCAGGACACTGATGTCTTCCTCTTGTATTCTGCAGCCTGCGGGCATCTCGGGTGCTGCTGGTGGGCATGAAAGGCTTGGGGGCAGAAGTGGCCAAGAACCTAATCCTGGCAGGAGTCAAAGCCCTGACGATGCTCGACCATCAGCAGGTGAGTCTTGCCCAAGGGGCCAGGAGCGGGTCCGGGGGGGGGGCTCCTCCCTTGGGCTCCCTGTCGCCCTGTGTGTCCCCTGATCCTAGAATGGGAAATAGGATATATGGGATCTTTCCCCTTTGTACTCAAAAGCGCATGTGCATAAAATTATTTATTTCATGAAATTTAAACACTGCTTGATTGCGAGGGTGGGGGTGGGGACCCTGAAAGCGGTTTACAGAAAAGATAATAAAATTTACCCTACAAAAAATTGCAGTGATCATTTAAAACACACACAAAGTTTAAAACAATGATAGATTGAAACAAATTAAAACTCACTTCAACTTTCCGAAGATCTGGGTAGGTTTGTCTGAACAACCAAGTTTTTGGCAGATGCCGAAAAGAATAGTGAGGGTATGATGTCAAGAGGCAGGGAGTTCCAAAGTGTAGGTGCCGCCTCACTAAATGATTGAGTTCTTACAAATGCAGAAGAAGTATTATGTGGCACCTGTAGGAGTGCCAATTCTTTGAATCAAAGCAGTTGAGTCGGCCCATGGGAGGCAAGGGGATCTCACAAATACCATATTTTTCTGTGTATAACACGCCCCCATGTATAAGACGACCCCTATTTTTGGAGGCCAGTGTTGTTGAGCTTTTGGGGGGGATCACCGCTGCCAAACGCTCTACAGCAGGCACAGGCAACCTCAGCCCTCCAGATGTTTTGAGACTACAATTCCCATCATCCCTGACCACTGGTCCTGTTACCTAGGGATGATGGGAGTTGTAGTCCCAAAACATCTGGAGGGCTGAGGTTGCCTAGGCCTGCTCTACAGCCTGCATGCCAAATCACACACATTGTTGTGGCAACCAGTTGTCAGCACGCTCGCTGCCAAAAGCCCACCTGCACGCTCAACACAACCGCAGCAGATTTAACACATGCCTAAACGCTGCCATAAATAGCCACAGCCAATCATCAGCAGGCCTTTACCGCAGCAAGCAATGACACACCCAGTTGCCACTGCCAATCATCTGCTGGGTGCTGCCACCAATTGCCCATCCCCCCTCTGCTAACAGTGTATAAGACGACACACATTTTTTGCCTATTATTTCAAAGGAATAAATACCGTCTTATACACGGAAAAATACGGTAACTGGTCCCAAGTCCATACGGGCTTCATATGCTAATTGATGCTGTTGTTGTTTAGTCGTGTCCAACTCTTCGTGACTCCATGGACCAGAGCACGCCAGCCACTCCTGTCTTGCACTGCCTCCCGCAGTTTGGTCAGACTCATGTTGGTGGCTTCGAGAACACTGTCCAACCATCTCATCCTCTGTCGCCCCGTTCTCCTTGTGCCCTCCATCTTTCCCAACATCAGGGTCTTTTCCAGGGAGTCTTCTCTTATGAGGTGGCCAAAGTATTGGAGCCTCAGCTTCAGGATCTGTCCTTCCAGTGAGCACTCAGGGCTGATTTCCTTCAGAATGGATAGGTTTGACCTTCTTGCAGTCCATGGGACTCTCAAGAGTCTCCTCCAGCACCATAATTCAAAAGCTTCAATTCTTTGGCAATCAGCCTTCTATATGGTCCAGCTCTCACTTCCAGTCTTCAGTCTTGTCAGCAATCGTGCTGCTGCGTTCTGCGCCAACTGTGGCCTCCAGATCAAGCACAAGGCAAGCCCCACGGAGAGTGCATATGTGGCAGAGAGAGGGTTGTATGTCGCAAGCCGGGAGATGGAGACTTTCCCAGGAAAGGAACGTCCTTGCTTGGGACCCCTGAGGCCACTCGAAAGAGGAAAATCCCCTCCTAGGGAAAGGTAGGGGGGGCATTCCTCCTTTCCTGTGGGGTTTTTACTTCTTCACATGTGCAGAATGAGAACCAGTGCCCCTTGGCCAGAAACATCCCAGATTGATTTCCTTGTTGGCAGTGCTGCATCCATCATGCTTTCATTTTTATCGCACCCAGGGAAACTTCATCTGGAGCAAAAAACCTGCCCCCCCCCAGCTACAGCTCTGGTCCCACCTTCTTTCCTCCAAAGGGCTTAAGGGGGTGTACATGTTTCTTCCCCCCAATCTAATCGCCACAACAACCCTGTGAGGTAGATTCAGATACGTAGCCGTGTTGGTCTGACACAGTTGAAATAAAAAAATTAAAAAATAGTCTACTACAGGGGTCAGCAACCTTTTTCAGCTGGGGGCTGGTCCACCATCCCTCAGACCGTGACGGGGGCCGCGGACTATATTTTTTTTTGGGGGGGGGGTGAACAAATTCCTATGCCCCACAAATAACCCAGAGATGCATTTTAAATAAAGGGCACATTCTACTAATGTAAAAACACGCTGATTCCAGGACTGTCTGCGGGCCGGATTGAGAAGGCGATTGGGCTGCATCCGGCCCCCAGGCTTGTAAGTTGCCTACCCCTGGTCTAGTAGTAGCACCTTAGAGACCAGCTAAGTTTGTCATTGGTATGAGCGTTCGTGTGCATGCACACTCCTTCGGATACACTGAAACACAAGTCACCAGACCCTTACCTTGTATATATAGTGGGAGGGTGGGGTGGGGTTTTTCTCTGGAGGGTAGTAGGAGATGGGTGATTGACTCAATGCGTATGGTAAACCTGTTAACGACTGCAATTAGTCCTACAGGAAAAAGCAAGGGATAGTATGCAGCTGACCAAAAATAGCTTTAGCATGTGGAATGAGACAAGAATCCAATATCTCTATTCAGACCACGTCTCTCCCACGTTTTCAGTTTAGTGTTGTTGTTGTTTAGTTATTTAGTCGTGTCCGACTCTTTGTGACCCCATGGACCATAGCACGCCAGGCACTCCTGTCTTCCACTGCCTCCCGCAGTTTGTCAAACTCATGTTTGTAGCTTCGAGAACACTGTCCAACCATCTCGTCCTCTGTTGTCCCCTTCTCCTAGTGCCCTCAATCTTTCCCAACATCAGGGTCTTTTCCAGGGAGTCTTCTCTTCTCGTGAGGTGGCCAAAGTATTGGAGCCTCAGCTTCAGGATCTGTCCTTCCAGTGAGCACTCAGGGCTGATTTCCTTCAGAATGGATAGGTTTGATCTTCTTGCAGTCCATGGGACTCTCAAGAGTCTCCTCCAGCACCATAATTCAAAAGCATCCATTCTTCGGCGATCAGCCTTCTTGATGGTCCAGCTCTCACTTCCATACATCACTACTGGGAAAACCATAGCTTTAACTATACGGACCTTTGTCGGCAAGGTGATGTCTCTGCTTTTTAAGATGCTGTCTAGGTTTGTTATTGCTTTTCTCCAAAGAAGCAGGCGTCTTTTAATTTCATGACTGTTGTCACCATCTGCAGTGATCAAGGAGCCCAAGAAAATAAAATCTCTCACTGCCTCCATTTCTTCCCCTTCTATTTGCCAGGAGGTGATGGGACCAGTGGCCATGATCTTGGTTTTTTTGATGTTGAGCTTCAGACCATATTTTGCGCTCTCCTCTTTCACCCTCATTAAAAGGTTCTTTAATTCCTCCTCACTTTCTGCCATCAAGGTTGTGTCATCTGCATATCTGAGGTTGTTGATATTTCTTCCGGCAATCTTAATTCCGTTTTGGGATTCATCTAGTCCAGCCTTTCGCATGATGAATTCTGCATATAAGTTAAATAAGCAGGGAGACAATATACAACCTTGTCGTACTCCTTTCCCAATTTTGAACCAATCAGTTGTTCCATATCCAGTTCTAACTGTAGCTTCTTGTCCCACATAGAGATTTCTCAGGAGACAGATGAGGTGATCAGGCACTCCCATTTCTTTAAGAACTTGCCATAGTTTGCTGTGGTCGACACAGTCAAAGTAATAAGTTGTAATTCAGCCACTTCTCTTTCAAGTCTATTTCTGAAATTATTTTGTAATAAGACAGCTGCTTTGAGATCTTGTATTGTATGTCCTGGGAGATTGAAGTGTTCTCCTACTGTCCTGTGAGGTAGGTTAGCCCTTGTGAGTGAGTGGCCCAAGGTTACCCAGCGAGCTTCATGGCCAGATGAGGGTTTGAGCCCTGCTCTCCCAGGTCCTAGTCTGACACTAACCACTCTGCCACCCTGTCTCTCAGTCTTCAGGGCTCCTGTGGTGTTCTCCTGTGGATCATTTCCCGCCCGGTCTCTTCCTGGTGGCACCAGCCAAAACCTTTCCTTGTGTGTATTTTCTGCCTATCAAGGGCTGCAGCCGACATTAGTTCTACTGGGGGTGTTAGCCCTTCTTGGAGTAGAGCCGTTGAAATCATTGGCTGTGGCTTGAGAACTTTAATTTAAGTGGGTCTTCTCTTGAGCATGACTAACACATAATACAACACAAATCAGTCTAGAAATACACTTGCCCCAGATGAGAGATGCTCATAATCAGGTGTAAGTCAAGTATTGAAAAAATCTGGAGTTTCAAATACTTTAGAAATCAGCAGCAACAACAAAATAGGCATGAGGGAGAAAGCATTTGGAGGGGGAGACCCAATTTAGCGTGTGATTTACTTACACAATTGCACCTTGCATGGGTGGCAGGAAAACAAATAAGAAATGGAGAGCGAAGGTGGGTGGATGTGAGACAGTTAGAAGG